>NC_044328.1:89442198-89743356 GCF_007399415.2 Gopherus evgoodei
TATCAGAACATAAAACCCCATAAATATTTTTTGTTTTACTTAACACATGACTCCAGAAAGTTTCCTTTTTAGGTTGAAATATCTAGTGCTCTGTCTTTGAAAGATATTACTAGCTTCTGAAATGCTGTTGTAAAATGTGTGCTGAGGAACTCTCAAAGGAAAGGTGTATAATTCAATAGCTGTTGAATTAATAAAATAAATCCTGGAAGCAAGACTATGCTATTCATAGCAGCTCCTTATTTTTAACCAAGCTATCTGCAAGTTAGTAACTTTTGTTTATAAGGACTAGTTTATCTAATCTTTCTAGAAAACAATTTTTTGTGTACTAAAAACTTTTGAGCAATTAAAGTCATGTTTCCCTCTGGTTGGACTTTGATATTTGTGTGAACCTCTTATTTGTGTTAGCAGTTCTTCATGCATTTGAATTACACAGAACATAAGAAAATGGCTGTGCCTAACTTTTTATTTTGTTAATATTATTCATGAGATAAAATGTGTTTGCATGAATGACTTTACAGCCTTTAGTCTTCTCTATTATTTAGAAGAACTGTACAAGAAACTCTCCCGGGGGAAAAAAGTTAAATTAAAAAATGTTGTAATACAAATTAAAATGGTTCCTGAATTGGGTAATTACATCTCCATTCATGTTTCTCCCACAATTTTTGGTGAATTTAAGTACTCAGCAGTTTCTTTTAGCAGTATGTTCAAACTTAGGAATTGCCAAACCATAATAGATCGATGGTCCATCTTGTCCATTATCCTCTTTCAGTATTCTTCAGATTAAGGCATAAAATGACCATAATGCACCTCTGTGCAGTACTAGACTATAGGTGACAATTTATTTCTGACCTTCAGCTGGTGACATGCTTATGTCGTGAAGCATGAGAATTGATTATGTTAGTAATTTTAATTTTATGATATAGTTTAAGCGCAGATTCTATTAATACTAGTGTGTGTCTAATCCATTTTTTTAATCTTATGAAGGTATTTGCTTCTGTAAAGTCATGAGTGTTAAATTGTCAAGGCTGTATATTACTGTGTGATTCTTTAAGTGAGGAATTTGATGCAGAAGGCAAATGTTTTGTACATTAAGAAATTATTTTTCCTCCTAGCCTACAGACTATACACTGTAGTCCCTCGACTAGTTAAGTTTGTTGATGTACTGACCAACTGGTACGTTAGAATGAATCGCAGAAGATTAAAGGTAGGTGCTATTTCTGTTGCTAACTTTTTACTGTAGATAGAGCCCAATGTAGTTTAACTAGATTAATTAAGCTAATAAAATCCTTATAGAATCTTTGTGTTACATAAAACTGTGTAGCTTCAACTGAATAGCTGAAAGTGCAAATAAATATGATTTTCCCTTTTTACTCCATTTATTTCCCTTTTTTGCCCCTTGTTTCTTCGTAGGGCAAGTAAAAATACACAGTAGCCTATAATTTTTGTTTTGTTGGGTAGGATTGAACTGTAATTGTGGATCTTGGAAAGTTAGCATTTATTGGGTGAAGGAGTAAAATCATGTGTGAGAATGTAGTTCATGATTTAAAAAGTATAGATGTTTTTCTAATCCTTTTCCTTTCTGCATGGATACTTTGAATAGGGTGAAAATGGGAATGAGGACTGCATTATGGCCTTGGAAACCTTGTTCAGTGTTCTGTATGCAATGTGCAGACTCATGGTAAGGGTTTTACGCTCAACTGTAATTATTATTTAAAGTATCAAACTAGATTCCCCTGAAAGCCTGGGTGCGTGCTTCTCATTGTTACAATTGCCCCTAGAAGTAACAGACCAGAGTCTGAAAATGGGGAAAACTGCTACTGCATTTTATCATTATATTCTATAGTACTGCATTTTCTTTGCATGTTTACTTGCACTAAGAATTGGTATTATAAAAGGCAGACATCAACTGAGATTATAAAGACATTTGAATAATAATTGGTTAAATGCAAATGGAAGGTGAACAGCTGGCATCAATTGAATTTGTTCATCATGACCTATTCCTTGTATTCGTGTTATACTTTGTAGTGTTAAAACGCAAAGTAAATATTCCATTTTTGCAAAGCTGTCTGTTGGACTGTATAATCCTGTACCATAAGGATTCCTGATTAATAGGAAAAAAGGAACACACAAGAAAACTTGTGTTTTGATAATGATGAAGGTAATTGGTTGAAAATATAGAGGATACAATTCAGTAAGAGAATGCATTCATGAATAATAATATGTAAAATATTCCAGGCACCTTACACTCCCTTTATCACTGAAATGATATACCAGAATCTGAAGACCCTTATTGATCCGGCCTCAGTTCAGGACAAGAACAGTGATAGCATTCACTATCTCATGCTTCCTCAAGTGAGGTAAGAAACAATCTCTATTGGTGACAGTGGACAGGGTTCTCTTTCCTGTAGTTACAGAGAGAAATCTTCATATCTTATTCACATATTTAAACAAAGCAAAAATACCAGTCTTGGGTATTTACATGCATGCAAGGAACACATTTTTTGATACAAAGGATCCCTTTTGCAACCAGAAAATGATCTTGCAGCTGTGCTTTTTTTTTTTTTTTTTTTAAAACACTTCTGTTTTCCTTAGGCAGGCAAAATATGTAATTGAAGTGTTTATGAAACTATTTTACTCCTGTGTACCACTTTGCCTTAGGGGAGTGTTTCCGTTTAGTCTTTAACACGCTTGCCATTGCTGAGGTGTGTTACGCTGACAGGACTGGCTGGGACAGTATTGATGAGGTGCTGTGGCAGTATTTGGAGGAAAGGTGCAGAGTTAGCACTCATTTTTTCTAGATCCTATCTCTCCCCTTCAGCAAAAAAGCTGGCTACAGACTTGGGTTTCTCTGCACATTGAGAACCAGTAGGGGTATACAGCTTGTTGGGGCAAGAGAAGATTGGTCACAGAGCTATATATTGTTCCCCATTTCTCATAGGCATGAAGTGTCTCTTTCAAGATGGATGCTTAATTGGAGGCTGCAGTGCCTGCCTTCTCCAAAAAGACCCCCAAAGGATCATAAAACTCTGTGCTGGAGCCTTTTAATGTCTGAATGTCTGGCCATAAGCCTTCCTCAGTACCAGTCTGGTGTTAAATCTCAGACTGAAAGAGGTTTTTGCCTTGAACAGAATCCATAAGGAACTGTGAAAATGATTTCCACTGGCTAAGGGTCTGTTTCTCTCAGATGGAGCCAAGGAAAGCTCCTCTTTACAAGAGGATACGTGGTAAGAAAGATAAGGATCCTGTCACTGAATCTGCTTGGATTTTGGTGTGATCAGAGTCCTGCAACTGAGGGGTCCCCAAAAGGTTTTTATTGGATCCAAGTTGGTCACATCAGTCTGCCTCATCAGGTCACCCATTATATCAGTCTGACCATATATGAGGAGTCAACGCTTTTGAAGGCTATGGAGAGATTTTTCTCTGAAACTATCTTCCCCCTAGCACCATGAAGGTGAGCGCATAGAACCATGGCGGCCCCTGCTCTAAAGTAAGCTCATGTCATTTGCAAATCCATGAGGTCCTTGGTTCCTGCGGATCCAAGGTTGGTACTGGGGACTTCTCAGAAATGAGAAGAAAAAATGTTCTTTCCTGTTGTACTGCAGCTCAGCCTCACAACGCAGCAAGAATGACACAGGAACATATTTTAGACCTCAGATGTCAGCTTAGGCCACCCAGAGTTTAAATCTCACCTAGATTTTTCTTTTTATGCATATTGTGCCTTTTAGTCTCTGACCAAGCAAGAGAGCTACTAGTTGTGTTCCTTCTGATGGTTATACAGTATACTCTAATTGTGGAAACTATTGTTACAAGAAACCTACTGAGATTCATTTAGCAATGCTGCTGATTTTATGTATTCTAGAAGTATACTTATCAATTTCACATTCTGTGTCATAGAGAAGTTGTCGTTAGGAATGCCCTTGAACTGGTGGTGTATATGAATAAATAAAAGGAAATTCAGTTATTCATGGCAACTTAATTTGTGTAACTTATTGGGTCCCATGTGCATTCCTGTTCACTTCTACTAATCAACTCAAAGATAGATGTGATTTTAAAACTAAATTTCCACTTGAGGATTTATAGTGGCTAAAAATCAGGCAGTCGGTTTTCTTTGTTGGTGCCTTTTTTGTCTTAATGTTATATTTAAATTAAGCTTTGATTGTGATAGTTAATCTGTAATGAGCTACCTTTTCCAAGGGCAGTAGCACACATAGCAACAGAGACATCATCTTTTTTTGTGGCAATTGTAGACTGTGGTGCTGTGTGGTGTGTACTTCCACAGCAGTAAGATAGATTTATACAAAAAAAGCTATATGGCAAATATCATGGTTTTCAGATTAAACTGACTGTGTCATTTTCAGGGTTAGACATAAATTTGTATCCAGCTTTTAAAACTGCATGTGTGTAAGAGAATGAATTGGTTCTGTGACATTTTAAGCAATATATTGATATATACAACTAATGGTAATAGCTCTGAATTCTTGGGAGTCCACAAAAATGTAATTTCATTCCCTTTAAGTGCTGTTCTGATTAGTGATTTAGGAAAATTCTGACAACCTTCCAGACGGCCACCAAGATGCAAGAGATTAATCCAAAACCTTTTGCCCTGCCTTGACTCCCAGAATTCTGAGCTCCAGCTGTAGTTCTTATTTCAGTTTCTTGGTTTAATTGCACAGTCTCCTGATACATTGCTTGTTGCAGACTTGTATATACCTTTGAAATGCAAAAGTTAATACTTTTTACAGAAACAGTTGAACATGAGTTCTTCTTCGAGTGATTGCTCACATCCATTCCAGTTAGGTGTGCGCGCCGCACGTGCACGTTCGTCGGAAACTTTTTACCCTAGCAACTCCAGTGGGCCGGCAGGTCACCCCCTGGAGTGGCGCCGCCATGGCGCTCCATATATACCCCTGCCGGCCCACCCGCTCCTCAGTTCCTTCTTACCGCTGTGTCGGTCGTTGGAACTGTGGAGCGCGGCATAGCTGTCCTCCACGTCCCTAGCTCTCCTTGTTAACTCTCGTTATTGTTATAGTTGTTAGATTGTTAAGTGTAGTTAGTAAGTAATTAGGTGTAAATAGTGTTGTAGATAGTTCTCCGCCGGGGACTGTAGCCCTTTCCGGCATCCGGCACCGGGCTCATGCCTGGTTCGCCGGGCTTCAAGCAGTGTGCGGCCTGTAGGAAGCCTATGCCTACCAGCGACCCCCACGACGCGTGCCTGAAGTGCCTGGGGGAATCGCACTGATCGGACAAGTGCCTCATCTGCAAGGCTTTCAAGCCCAGGACAAAAAAGGAGAGAGATCAAAGACTCAGGACTCTCCTTATGGAGGCGGCACTTGACCCGGCGGCTTCACAGGCCGTGATCTCGGCGCCGGCACCGGATCGCACCGGCACCGCGAAGACTCCCCGGCACCGACCTTCTCCGGCACCGGGTACAGAACCGAGACAGTCAGCGTCTGCTACTCCAGCCAGGCAGACCTGACTGGAGCGCCCGGCCTCGGCATCGGCCGCGGCGCCGCCGGCACCGTCGACTCCGCGCCCGGCGGGTCCGTCGAGTCCGGTGCCACCGAGCTCCCCCATAAGATCTGGGGTTGAGCTATTGGTCCCATCTACGCCGGAGACCTTCGCCTCGGCACGGGACCTTATTGCCCTAACGGAACCTACTCAGCCGCCACCCCCGGTACCTCCGGTGCGGGTCGCATCTAGAGGCAAGCCCATGATGTCGGCACCGTCTCGGGACTCGCGTTCGCGATCCCGGTCCCGATGCCACGGCAGATCAAGATCTCGCCGCCGCTCGCAGTCCCGGCACCGCTCCCCTCGGCGGTACCGGTCGCACTCGCGGCACCGATCGACCTCCAGACGGTCGTGGTCGGACTCCAGCCGCCGATACCGGCACCGTGACTCCAGGAGCCAGTCCAGCCGTCACTCACCGCACCGGTCGACCTCCCGGCACCGAGCTGGTAGCAGGTCCCGGTCCCGGTCGACCTCCCGGCACCGCGTCGGTGGCAGGTCCCGGTCCCGATCCCGGCACCGAAGCGGCGGCCGGTACCGGTCCAGATTCCGGCACCGAGACAGAACCCGGTCCCGATCCCGGCACCGCTATGACTCCCGGTACCGATCCCCGGCACCGAGAAGATCTTCGGTGCCGACTCGCGCAGACCCTTACCAACCAGGGTCGGCCCCGCCGTGGCCTTCTAGGCAGCCGTCGGTGTCTTCGCAGACAGACTACCGTTGCCGAGGTACCAGGCGTTGGCTGCGATTGTTCATCAATTGCGGGCAGCCCCCTTAACATCCATACGGACATGTCTAACCCTGTTAGGCCATATGGCAGCATGCACGTTTGTGACCGGTTATGCTCGGCTCCGCATGAGGCTCCTCCAGTTGTGGCTTATCGAACATTACCGGCCGGCAAGGCAGCCGCTGGACATGCTGATCACAATTCCCCAGGGGGTGTTAGATTCTCTCGACTGGTGGCTGAACCAGTCGGTAGTATGTGTGGGGCTCCCCTTCCACCCACCTCAGCCCTCGGTGTCCCTGACAACGGATGCCTCAGATCTTGGCTGGGGGGCCCACCTGGGAACCCTGAGAACACAGGGCCTGTGGTCCCAGCAGGAGGTGAGGTTGCATATCAACATGCGGGAGTTGAGAGCGGTCCGCCTTGCTTGTCAAACGTTCTGTTACCAGCTTCAAGGTCGTTGTGTCGCAGTGTTTACCGACAACACGACGACCATGTACTATATCAACAAGCAGGGCGGCACCAGATCCTCTCCCCTATGTCACGAGGCGATGCGACTCTGGGACTTTTGTGTAGCCCACTCCATTCACCTCACGGCTTCCTTCCTCCCCGGAGTACGGAACACGCTGGCGGATCGCCTGAGCAGATCTTTCCTATCACACGAGTGGTCCCTTCGCCCGGACGTCGCCCTCTCCATCTTCCAGAGGTGGGGTTATCCCCGTGTGGACCTCTTCGCGTCCGGGGGGAACAAGAAGTGCCAGGCGTTCTGCTCCTTTCAGGGCAGGGAGCCCGGGTCTATAGCGGATGCCTTCCTTATTCCATGGACGACCCACTTGTACTACGCGTTTCCCCCTTTCCCTCTGGTCCACAGGGTCCTTCTGAAGGTGCGCAGGGACAGGGCTCGCGTGATCATGGTAGCCCCGGCGTGGCCCAGGCAACATTGGTACCCCATGCTGCTGGACCTGGCCATAGCCGACCCAATTCCCCTGCCCCTTCACCTGGACCTGATTACTCAGGAGAACGGGTCTCTCTGTCACCCGGACCTGCAGTCGCTGCATCTAACGGCGTGGTTCCTGCGTGGCTGACCGGTTCTGAACTGCGCTGCTCCACACCGGTACGGGAGGTGCTTTTTGGCAGCAGGAAGCCTTCCACGAGAGTGACATACTTGGCCAAGTGGAAGCGTTTCTCCTGTTGGTGCGTGGAGAAAGGTCTCCGCCCTATGGAAGTTTCGGTGGCCAATATCTTAGACTATCTTTGGTCCCTCAAACAACAGGGTCTAGCGATATCGTCCTTGCGGGTCCACCTGGCAGCTATCTCCACCTTTCACCCGGGTGGGGATGGCCGCTCCGTTTTTTCTCACCCAACGGTGTCTAGATTCCTTAAGGGGCTGGAACGTTTATACCCTAACGTCCGACTCCCTGCTCCAACATGGGATCTTAACCTGGTGTTGTCTCGGCTCATGGGGCCCCCCTTCGAGCCGTTAGCTACTTGCTCCCTACTTTATCTCTCTTGGAAGACTGCCTTTTTAGTTGCTATCACCTCAGCTAGGCGGGTGTCGGAGCTCCGGGCTCTTGTGGTAGACCCCCCGTATACAATCTTCCACAAAGATAAGGTACAGCTGAGACCACACCCTGCCTTTCTCCCCAAGGTAGTCTCTACCTTCCACATCAACCAAGAGATATTCCTCCCGGTTTTTTTCCCAAAACCTCACTCTTCAGGCAGGGAGCAGCAGCTCCACTCGCTTGATGTCCGTAGGGCTCTCGCGTTCTATGTGGAGAGGACCAAACCGTTCCGCAAATCCCCCCAACTTTTTGTGGCAGTAGCGGACCGCATGAAGGGGCTTCCTATCTCCTCACAGAGGTTATCCTCATGGGTTACTTCCTGTATCAGGACCTGCTATGAGCTGGCCCATGTTCCTACGGGCCGTGTGACTGCGCACTCTACCAGGGCGCAGGCGTCGTCGCTGGCTTTCCTCGCCCGTGTGCCCATCCAGGAAATCTGTCGGGCAGCGACCTGGTCATCGGTCCACACCTTTGCTTTCCACTACGCCCTGGTCCAGCAGTCCAGAGAGGATGCGGCCTTCGGATCTGCAGTGCTCCATGCCACTACTTCTCACTCCGACCCCACCGCCTAGGTATGGCTTGGGATTCACCTAACTGGAATGGATGTGAGCAATCACTCGAAGAAGAAAAGACGGTTACTCACCTTTGTAACTGTTGTTCTTCGAGATGTGTTGCTCACATCCATTCCACACCCGCCCTCCTTCCCCACTGTCGGAGTAGCTGGCAAGAAGGAACTGAGGAGCGGGTGGGCCGGCAGGGGTATATATGGAGCGCCATGGCGGCGCCACTCCAGGGGGCGACCTGCCGGCCCACTGGAGTTGCTAGGGTAAAAAGTTTCCGACGAACGTGCACGCGCGGCGCGCACACCTAACTGGAATGGATGTGAGCAACACATCTCGAAGAACAACAGTTACAAAGGTGAGTAACCGTCTTTTGCTGTAATAGATCTATACTTCAATTACAGTCAAATAAACAATAGATCCGTAAACTCTCTGACCCTGAAATATTGGGACTTTTTTAGCTGTGATTTATGTTTCAGGCCCTTTGTTTTCAGTTTTTACTGATACTTTTTTTAAACAAAAAATCCTGGGTTTTATAAAAGCTACTATTTGGTTTTCTATTGTTTTTTTTTTTTTTTTTTTTTTTCCCTACCTGAATCTTGGACCATGCAATACATGAATATACTGATGATGATAAGAAAATCCAGGACATTACATGAAGTAGATATGTTTATTTTAATAATAAATTAGTCTAATTGTAAATATGAGGCTGTCTGCTCAAGTAAGGCAGAGTAATGGAATGAACAAACACATGTATGTACTGTTAATGTGCAGTTCATGAAATAAACCACACCATTAAACCACTTTTAGTTCTAGTACTCTTACTTTTCTATACTTGTTGCTTTTTTTTCTGTCCTCCCCTCTTCCAATATTTACCCAGAAAACTGCTCGATTATTATTATTATTTTTTTGCACCAATTTTTGTAATAAACATTGATAAATTCCCAGGAAATTTTCAAACAAAGAAATAAATGAAAATGAAGGCCTTACTTATGTTGTATGCTAACTAGATTCTTTTCTGTCCAAAGTAACAGGTAAAATCAGAAACTTTGTTTTTGTAATACTTCATTGAGTTTTATAATAAACCACAAATCTATCAAAAATATTCTCATAATGGAGTTTCACAATAACACTTTAAAGTCTTAGTGGAAAGTAATATTTCTTACCATGAACATTTTATGAATGAAAACAAGAAAACTTTATACTGCAATAAAGTACAAATTTAAACTTTTTTTTTTTAAGTCCTTCCCTGAGAAATTTGGTTTGAAGAAGCACAGAAACTTAGAAATAGCCAATAACTTTAATCCAGAACTTCCTGGTACCACAGATTAGGGCACGACACGTCTTAAATCTTGCTCCACAGATTCTTCTCCCTTCTGGTAAATCTTCCAGACCACTCTGTTTTACACCAAGAATGTTTCCACTTAAAATGATATAATTAGCAACTTCACATCCATAGTATACTTTTCCTTTGTTCACAGCTTTTCTGACACAAATCAATACCAAAATAGTAATGACTCTGTGCTTCGCTTGAAAATGTATATAGTTTTGAAGGAGCTGCCTAAACTTCAGATACATTCAAACAGTCAATAAAGAATAAGAACTGGCATCACTTATAGAACTGGTGATTACTGTTACATTTGAAACAAGTGTTGACTCTGTGCTTAACCTGAAAATCAAGCTGTCTAGAAACAGAGAGGTATTGGGGGAGCTTGTTATCAAGCCACAGAGAAAAGCAAAAGGTTTGAAATACATAAGCTTTCTGGAAAATACAGGTCTGAATTCTGGGAAGATGCACGTGGCCCATCATCCTTTTATAACCCACACTTTCAAGATAAAAAATTATGGAGATCCCACCAGTTCACTGTGTGTGAGTATTTCAATAGTAATGTAACTATGTCATTTGTTATGTATTGTTGTATATTCCATCATATAAAAAATGTAAATCCTGCTCTTCATTGAATACTTGTAAAATGAATAGTCTTGATAACTATTTTTCATCAGTCAGTCATGTGAAAGCTATTAATGACAGCTAATAAGAATAATTCTTAAAAAAACAAAAAAATCCTCACACAAAATTGCTTTTTAGCATTGCCAGTAAATGGATGTGACCAAATCTGCTATGGGAAATTTTTGAAGATGTGATGATGGGTTAAAGGTTCACTCAAATAAATCCAAAGACATGAAAACATTAAATTGTTTCTTCCTAATCTAGGGAGGATCTGATTGACCAAAAAATTGAAAATGCCATTTCCTGGATGCAATCTGTTATTGAGCTTGGCCGGGTAATCCGAGACAGAAAAACCATTCCAGTAAAGGTTAGAAGCTCTTAATATCTTTTATATCAATATTCCATGAACACATAGCAGCTCTGTAACTTTCAGAGAAGGGGGGAGTAAGTGACTAAATCTGTGCTAGCAAGCAGAATTAAACAGAAAGAAATTTAATTTAAAATGACCAAAATAATACTTTCTGTACCCTTTATTTCTTCTCTGACTGAACCTCTATTGATTTTTGTTGCAGTATCCACTGAAAGAAGTAGTGGTTATCCATCAGGACCCAGAGGCTCTGGAAAACATCAGGTCTTTGGAGAAGTATATACTTGAGGTAAGAACATAATCAACAGAGGAGATTAATGGAGTTTTACTGTGCAAGTCCATTTCAAAGAAGCTCTTCTATTTCATAGTTAAGATACATATACTGCTCTTTTGGGCCACATTTCATATTTGGTCAGTATGCAAATTTGTGAGTCATATAAATAGGAGCTGTATGCAAAGGGTGGATTATGACCCTAAATCTACAGACTACATTTATGAGAAACACTTAATCTCTGAAAGTGTCTGACCACACGGCATGACTTTGTTAATATGCAAGTCATTCAGAGAACTTTAGAAATATACTTTTTCATGATCATTGTGGGGCAGAAATGTAGTTTGAATGAAAAGGAGGCATGCTAAATCACTCAGGATTGCCAAAGTATATTGTAGCCAAATCTTGGAGGTGAAATTGTAGGGGCAATCATTATTTATCAATAAATAATTCAAGGATATTAAAATGCAATGACCAGAGTATATGCTGAAGGGTTGAGGAAGTATGCAGATCCATAGCTTAGTTAGATGGAAAGTTCTGTGAAAAGTAAGAGCAGAAAACAATTGAGTATGTTCCAAAAGTTCTCAAAGCTTAACCTGTTTTTCCAAAGTTCTGTAGAAAATAAAATGTCAAATAGGTAAGATTTTATGGTCTATATAATTTCTTGCAATTATCTTGAGCATCCCCTGTGATATGCCTTTGTAGTACTCTCTCTTTAATGTGGGTCCATTAGAGAAAATGCACTCTGCCCTCCTTTAATACTTTACTAGGATAAAAACCCTTCCATTCAAAATAAATTAACCTTTTTGGTATTTGACATATTTGAGTTAACTGTCAAATTGTCTGGGCATCCTGCTTTCAGCCAGTCATCTAAAAATTAGTAGTTTCAAGATGTCGTTGAAGCTTTTAATCTCTGTACCAAATTCCAGAAGTTGGAGTGGGGAAACAAACATTTCTTTTTATCTGTAAATGCTGGTTGTGGAGCTGTTACCCATTGTCTCTTGAATTCAATTAAATGCTATCACAAACAAATCATTTTAAAGTGTGTATTCTTTCACTTCAAAGATATCCTGCAGTAGAAAAATCAAGTATGTGGGTAGAAGGGCAACATTTGGTAAGGAAGACAGTTTTTCAGCTGGAGTGGCTAGTTTATTTGAGCTGTTTTACAGAGTTTTTAAAAGATAAACTACTTTTTTTGGAATTGAGGTTTAGGGGTACTTTGAACTCTTACCAAGGTAGATAACATGAGTGTAAAGGATGACATGGAGAGTGCCAGGTATTTAGAATTAATTAAGCAATATGCAGTTGAATTGCTTAGCTTGATGATTTAGGTGAATTGTCACGTGAAGTCTATAGGAAAATATGTGCAATGTGAAAATTTGCTTAGTGTTATAAAATAAATATCCAAATTAAAGCACAAAAATTGCACAGGATCTTCATTGATCATGTGATGAAATCTTCCACAGGGAACTGTAACTGAATGTAGTAGTTCTTCCTCAAGTGCTTGCTCATATCGATTCCAATTAGATGTGCGCGCGCTGCATGCATGTTCGTCGGAAGATTTTTACCCTAGCAACACTCGGTGAGTCGGCTGGGTCGCCCCTAGAGTGGCACCGCCATGGCACTGGATATATACCCGCTACCAACCCAACGGCCCTTCAGTTCCTTCTTACCGCCCGTGTCGGTCGTTGGAACAGTGGAGCACGGCTTAGCTGATCTCCACTTCCCTAGCTACTCGTAGTTCTCTTACTATTTCTTGTGTATATAGTTATAATTTTCTATAGTTGTAGTTAGTTTTATTCGTTCTATAATATAGTTAGTGTTTATAGTTGAGAGAGGTTCGGGGATTAGCCCCTTCCCTGCACCCGGTACCAGGGCCCATGCCCGATTCACCAGGCTTCAGACCGTGCTTGGCCTGCCACAAGCCGATGCCAATGGGAGATCCCCACGACTCCTGTCTTTTAAGTGCCTCGGGGAATCCCATCTCTTGGATAAGTGACGGATCTGTAAGGCCTTTAAGCCGAGGACGATGAAAGAGCTTTACTTTCGTCTCAAACAGCTCCTGATGGAGGCAGCTCTTACTCCTCCACCATTGGCACCAAGTGCCGGACAGTCCGCATCAGGGAGAAGCACTTCTTCGGCACCGGATCGCACCGGTACCGCTAAGGACCCTCAGCACCGGCCATTGCCAGCACAGATGTCTGCTCGGCACCGTACCCTCTCCCCGCAGGTTAAGAAACATATGACTCCTGCTGCTTCTGTGCCACCTGCACCACAGTCAGAGCCCCCGCCTAAGTTGGACCGTCCGGCACCGCCAGCTTCGGCACCGTCGATTCCGGTCCCACAAAGTCCGGTGCCTGAAAGCTTCCTGGCGCACACTGTGGTTGAGCTCACTATTCCCTCCACGCCGGAGACCTTTTCTACGGCAAGGGAGCTGATTGCGCTGACAGAGTCTGCGCTGCCTCAACCCCTGGCACCGCCGGTGCGGGTTATACAATCGATTGGCAAGCCTGCCCTGCTGAGACCATCCTCTGTTGGCACCGCCGAGAGGCATTGCTCACCATTGCAGTGCCACCGGCACTTTCGGTCCCGTCGCCGATCCTGGTCCAGGCACTGCTCTCCATCTCGGTACTGGTCACTCTCGCGGCACTGGTCAGAGTCCCGTTCGCCGGCCTGGTACTCTTGGCACTGATCCAGCTCCTGGCACCGTTCCCGGCACCGCACCTCTCGTGGCAGCTCCAGACGTTGTGCTTCAAGATCCCGGTCGATCTCCCAGCACCACTCTGTTCGCAGGTCCCGGTCTCGTTCCCGGTACCGGTATGGCACCCGGTACCGCTCTCCGGTGCCACACAGAGAGATCGTTTAGAGATGGAGACCCTTCCCAGGGCTTTTCAGCTCCTCCATGGCCGTCTCGACACACATCTGTGTCATCTCACGTGGACAGTGCTTCCTACACACAGGACCGTGACTAAAATGTGCCCAGCCGAGTCTTCCAGGAGACCCAGGCCCAAGAACAAGGACCTCATCAGTGGTCATTCTGGAACCTTGGGCATATCACCAAGCCCAGGGTGCGCCTCCTGTGCCATCATGCTCCGCACCAATGGAACACCGGGTGCCGGAGGCGACAGTCAGCCGCCCCCCTCCTGCGGGTAGGGAAGAAGCTCCCATTCAGTCAACAAACTCTCAGGTCCCACCTGAGCCTGACGTACCCCAAGAACAGGAGCCTTCACAGGACCCTCTTGTCCCTGGCCTTTCCTCTTCCTCCTCTCCAGATGAAGCGGTGGCAGGAACATCCTCCTCGGGCTCTCCTCCAATTGACCGGAGGGCACATCAGGACCTCCTGAGACGCGTGGTGCTGAATATGAATCTTCAGGTGGAGGAGGTCCCAGAGATAGAGGACCCTGTGGTGGATATTTTGTCAGCTGACACCCCCACAATAGTGGCCTTGCCATTCATTCATATGATCCAGGCAAATGCCGATACCCTCTGGCAGTCTCCAGCCTCTATTCCGCCCATGGCCAGGGGAGTTGAGCAGAAGTACATGGTGTCCTCTAAGGGGTACGAGTACCTGTACATGCTCCCTGCTCCCTTGTTGTGCAATCAGTCAACGAAAGGGAGTGCCATGGCCAGCAAGCTCCTGCTCCAAAATCAAAGGAGGCTAGGCGCATGGACTTATTGGGCCGCAAAGTATACTCTGCTGGCGGCCTCCAACTCAGGGTGGCAAACCAGCAAGCCCTGCTTAGCTGGTACAACTATAACACCTGGGCAGCGGTTAGAAAATTCACGGAGTTAGTTCCCCAAGACTCCCACCAAGAGTTTGCTGCCTTTTTGGAGGAAGGGAAGAAGGTGGCGAGAACTTCTCTCGAGGCCTCACTGGACGCAGTCGACTCTGCAGCCAGGACTCTGGCTTCAGGAATCGCCATGAGGTGAATATCATGGCTTCAGGTGTCAGGCCTTCCACCTGAATTGCAACACACCATACAGGACTTGCCCTTCGATGGCCAAGGCCTATTTTCTGAAAAGACTGACCCTAGGCTGCAAAGCCTAAAGGACAATAGGGTGATCATGCACTCGCTCGAGATGCAAACACCGCTGACTCAGCGCAGATCCTTCTGCCTCCAGCCTCACCGCCCTTACCCTCCCTCCCCCCCCCCCGCCTAGGCCACAACAGAACTTTGGCAGAAGGCGTGGCCGAGGCAATTGCAGACTGCAGTCTGGTGGACCCCAAGGGGGTCAGAATCAGGGTCCCTCCAAACCACCCACGGGACCCAAACCAACCTTTTGAAGGCACGCCCCAGGATCCTTTTACAACCGCCTCTCCTTTTTCCTCCCTGCGTGGACCCAACTAACTTCGGATCGTTGGGTCCTATGCACGGTAGAATTCGGATAACACCTCCAGTTTATTTCTTCCCCCTACCCGCACTCCCCATCCTTGTGTCTTCAGGGACCCCTCTCACGACCAAGTTTCTATTCTCGCTATTTCCTAATCCCCAAGGTGAAGGGAGGTCTCAGACCTATCCTAGACCTGCGAGGACTCAACAAGTTCATGATAAAATTGAAGTTCCGCATGGTATCCCTGGGGACCATCATCCCATCCTTGGATCTGGGAGACTGGTATACTGCCCTCGATATGAAGGACGCGTATTTTCACATTGCCATTTACCCTCCACACAGACAGTACTTCCGGTTTGTGGTCAACCGTCAACATTTCCAGTTTATGGTCCTTCCGTTTGGCCTCTCTACAGCCCCACGAGTATTCACAAAATGCCTGGCTGTAGTCGCCACCTCCCTCCGTCGTTGTTGGATACACATCTTCCTGTATCTCGACGATTGGCTCATTCGAGGGGCCTCCGAGACCCAAGTCACCCGTCATGTAGGCATGGTCAAGGTCCTATTCAAACGACTAGGCCTGCTGATCAACATAGAGAAATCCACTCTGATTCCCACACAAAGAATAGACTTCACTGGGACCATTCTGGACTCCAGTCTCGCTAGGACCTGGTTACCACAGCCTTGGTTTCAAGCAATGGCATCAATTATACAAGGCCTACAAAAATTCCCGACAACTTCGGCTTGCACTTGTCTCGGCCTCCTGGGTCACATGGCTGCCTGCACGTTTGTGACCAAACACTCCAGACTACGTCTCCGTTCCCTTCAAACTTGGCTCTTCTCGGTATACCACCCGGGCAGAGACAGTATAGACACAATCCTTACGATCCCCCCGAGCCTCAATCTTCAATGACCCTGACAACAGACGCTTCATCTCTCAGCTGGGGTGCCCACCTCGAACATCTCCACACTCAAGGCCTTTGGTCAGCTCAGGAACTGGCCTTGCACGTCAATGTGCGGGAGCCGAGAGCAGTCCGCCTTGCGTGCCAGGCATTTCAAAGGCATTTACAAGGCCGTTGTGTCTGTGTTCACAGACAACACAACGGCCATGTTTTACATAAACAAGCAAGGAGGAGCATGTTCCTCCCCCCTTTTTCAGGGAGCTATTCAGCTCTGGGACTTCTGCATAGCCCACTCGATAGACCTGGTAGCATCTTTTCTCCAAGGGGTTCAGAACACTCTGGCGGATCAACTCAGCAGATCCTTCCTGTCTCACGAGTGGTCGATTCGTCTGAATGTTATCCATTCTGTTTTCCGGAAGTGGGGCTTTCCCCACATAGACCACTGCGCCTCCCGCGAGAACAGGAAATGCCAGACGTTCTGCTCCTTCCAAGGTCTCTCCCAGGGCTCGATCTCAGACGCATTTCTGATACAGTGGACGAGCCATCTGCTTTATGCCTTCCCACCGTTCCCGCTGGTTCACAAGGTCCTGCTCAAGCTCAGCAGAGACGGAGCCCACCTGATCATGATCGCTCCAGCCTGGCTGAAGCAACACTGGTACACAATGTTGCTCGAGCTGTCGATAGTAAACCCAATCCCTCTACCTCTTTGCCTGGACCTCATAACTCAGGACCACGGCAGACTTCACCACCCAGACCTGCAGTCTCTTCACCTCACAGCATGGTTACTGCGTGGTTAAGCCAGTCCGAGTTACGTTGCCCTGCCTCGTCGCAACAAGTGCTCCTGGGTAGTAGGAAGTCTTCCACTAGGTTAACATATCTGGCCAAGTGGAAGCGCTTCTCCTGCTGGTGCAACCAATGTAATGTTATTCCCACCGAGGTACCGGTCCCTACCATCTTGGACTACTCTGGTCTCTCAAACAGCATGGCCTAACGGTATCTTCACTAAAAGTGCAGTTGGCGGCCATCTTTACCTTCCACCTAGGGGAGAGCGGCCGCTCGGTGTTCTCTCACCCCATGGTTTAGAGGTTCCTCAAGGGCTTGGAGCGATTTATACCCACAAGTACGCCGCCCCGCCCAAACTTGGGACCTCAACCTAGTTCTAGCCAAACTTATGACTACTCCCTTCGAGCTGCTAGCAACCTGCTTGCTGCTGTACCTGTCCTGGAAGACAGCCTTCCTCATAGCCATTACATCGGCAAGACGAGTTTCAGAGCTTTGGGCTCTCAAGGTGGACCTCCCATATACAGTGTTTCATAAGGACAAGGTACAGCTGCGACCACATTCGGCCTTCCTCCCTGAAGTGGTATCGGCCTTTCATATCAACCAGGATATCTTCCTTCAGGTCTTCTTCCTGAAACCACACTCATCACGCCGGGAGCAGCAACTGCACTCCCTAGACGTCCATAGGGCGCTCGCATTTTATATCGAGCGAACAAAGCCCTTCCGTAAAACACTCCAACTCTTCGTCGCTGTCGCAGACCAAATGAAGGGCCTACCTGTCTCCTCCCAGCGGATTTCGTCTTGGGTGACATCGTGCATCCGCACCTGCTATGACTTGGCTCATGTTCCAATGAGCCACCTTATTGCTCATTCTACCAGGGCTCAGGCTTCATCTGCTGCTTTCCTGGCTCATGTACCCATCCAGGAGATAAGTCATGCAGCTACCTGGTCCTCTGTCCACACGTTTGCGTCACATTATGCATTGGTTCAATAGTCCAGAGATGACGTGGCATTTGGATCAGCAGTTCTACATTCTGCGACATCTCACTCCAACCCCATCGTCTAGGTAAGGCTTGGGAGTCACCTAATTGGAATCGATATGAGCAAGCACTCGAAGAAAGGACAGTTACTCACCTTTGTAACTGTTGTTCTTCGAGATGTGTTGCTCATATCCATTCCAAACCCGCCTCCTTCCCCTCTGTTGGAGTAGCTGGCAAGAAGGAACTGAAGGGCTGTCGGGTCAGCAGGGGTATATATCCAGCACCACTCTAGGGGGCAACCCAGCCGACCCACCAAGTGTTGCTAGGGTAAAAATCTTCTGATGAATGTGCACGCGGCACGCGCACACCTAATTGGAATGGATATGAGCAACGCATCTCGAAGAACAACAGTTACAAAGGTGAGTAACTGTCTTTTCCTTCATCCAGTCTCCTTTGCATGAACTTGATTATTTTGTTGTGATATAACTTCATGTTGTGCATCATCTTGATAATATTCACTAAAGAAACACAGATTAAAATGTACTTGAAAAAATCCTTTTGTTTTTACCAGATAACAAGGGGGAGAGTTCAAGATGAGAGAAGATTTTTAAAATTAATTTAATTTTTCTTTTCTGTTTTAATACTTGTTTCTCTTAGATAAGGCAATATATATGGACTAATCAATTTCACTTTCAGGTTCATATCCACTAGCAGAATTCTGCCAAGTTTGGGCTACAAGCACTACAATAGAAGTTTGTTTATAAAAAGTGCTCTCATTAGAATTTTGTTTAGTGATAAAATAGAAAGTAAAATTATAGAAACACTTCTACCAGTGCTTGGTTTGGTATACTCTAGGCCAATTTTGACTGGTCTCTTCAAATGTGAAAATATAAATTCTTCCACGTAACATTGCACAGTCTGGTTAGGTGTACTGGGAGTGTTTCACTTTTTCTAGCTCCGTCAGGCACTGACTGATACCAAACTAGACTCCAGAGGACTGATAAGGTATCTTAACTAGGAATCTTCTATGTCCTTCATGGCCATACAAAGACAGCCTCCCATTCTGGCTCTTGGAGAGGTAGTATGTGTTGAATAGCCACCCCATCTTTGATAATATCTTCTCTCCAGTTCTTGGCAGTTGGAGATTGTGTGGTCCAGTGGTATGAGCATTGGGCTGGGAACCAGCAACTCCTGAGTTCTAATGCTGATTTTGTTAGCACTGACCCTCTTGTCTTCAGCAGGTCATTTAGCCTCTCTGCCTCATCTACCTTTCTTCATCTGTAAACCTAGGAGTAATATTCAAGACACAAGGGATTTCTGAGGGTTGTTGTAAAGCACTAAAAGTATTGGTTTATTTACATTTGTATAATATAGTATTAACTTGCATTGGTTTTTGGGATCACAGACAGTTGTGTAAAGGTAAGGCTTGGTTGACCTCTCAAATTAAACATAGGGATGTTTGTAATAAATAGTGTTAAGGAGGAATAATTAAAGTTCCGAACCTGTGACAAAAATAAGGGACATCTGTTTTCTTATAGACATCAGGCAGCACACTCAATAAGACACTTTTTAGGGTGTGTTAATTTGCCCCTGGGTTAGAGTTGTGCTGTGTAAATCTTAGTCTTTCAGGTTGATACCAAAACCCAATATCTGTTTTTGCTACTTACAGAAAGTTTTCAAGTTAGTTACTGGAAAGGAGAGCACAGACCTAGAGATATCCATGAACTCAGCCAATTTGCTCCATTTTGATTATACTTCTTAGCTTTGTTCATCAAACTTGATAATGTAATCAGAGTATTTGACTTTTATTTTTTATTCTTTAGCATTAATGCCAGATATGATTTTTGGTAACTTTATAAAGTGGAATTTCTCTTGTGATTTACCTCTGTGATGTCATTTAGAGTGTAAGCTTTTAGTACAACTCCTGACAAAAGAAATTGAGAAGTGCAGGAAATGTCAATTTTTGTAAAGCCTCATTTATCAGAACAACTTTCTTCGGAGAGCTCTATTTTAAATTGACTTGTTTTGTGAACTGCATTCTTTGATTCTTTATAATGAAAATTAAGCAATTATTTTAAGCAAATGAAACTTAAGACTAATGGTAGTGCTGTCTAGACTAGGAAATCGATCCCTTGCCAAAAATGGTTTAAGTGCTAGTGCACAAAGGACCAAGATCAAGCTCACAAGAGAAACAAGTCTTAAGAAAGCTTTTAGTAACAGTGCCAAAAATGGGTTTGTCTTGTCAGCACTAGCGATTAAGCCATTTCCAGCACTGGTTTGAGGGACCTGTTGCAAACCCCTTTCAATGACAGATCAGTGTCCTAACAAGGTTTTACACAGTTTTGAAATCCATCAGATAACTCAACGTAGTGTATGAGCAGGAATGTTGGGTTCTATGTATCAAACTTTTTAATAGCTTTATACCACAAAAAAGAAATGTGCAACTCTTCACCCTACATATTAAAATGGAATATAATCTATTCAATATGGGCCATATCCAGGATCTCCCATGGTTCTATATTAATTGTGATGCCACAGCGTAGTGCATGATGAAGCATTAGATTGGCAAAGGAGTTGACTAGCTAAAACTGATTTGGATATTATGGTCTTAATTTTTTTTTCTTCCAATGTAATATGCTGAATACTCATCTTACTTTAATTATTGGGAGAATTCAGTCCACATTTAATCAGTACACAACTTACTACAAGTATCATAGAAGTGTAGGTCTGGAAGGGCTTTCAAAGTCCTCAAATCCAGCCTCTTGCCCTGGGGTAGAACCAAGTAAATCTAGACCATCCCTGACAGGTGTTTGTCCAACCTGTTCTTAAAAACCTCAATGGTGGGGATTCCACAAACTCCCTTGGAAGCCTATTTCAGAATTTAACTACCCTTACAGTTAGAAAGATTTTCCTGATTTTTAATCTAAATCTTCCTTCCTGAAGATTAAGCCCATTACTGTTTGTTCTACCTCCAATCGACAAGGAGAACAATTCATCACTGTCTTCTTTATAATGACTCTTAACATATTTGAAGTCTGTTATTAGGTCCCCACTCAGTCTTCTTTTCTTTGGACTAAACTTGTCCAATTTTTTAACTTTTCCTCATAATTCAGGTTTTCTAAAACTTCTGTCATTTTTGTTGCTGTCCTCTGGACTCTCCAGTTTATCCACATGTTTCTTGAAGTGGTGCCCAGAATTGGATACAATTATTGCAGCTGAGGCCCCACTATCACCAAGTAGAATGGGATGATTACCACCCCGTCTTACATACAGTGTTCCTGCTAGTAGATCCTAGAACGATATTCACCTTTGTTGCAGATTGACCTTTGTTGCAGCTTATCACATTATTCACTCACATTCAATTTGTGATCTTCTATAACCCCCAGATCCTTTTCAACACTACCACCACCTTGCCAGTTATTTCCCATTTTGTAGTTGTGCATATCTTTTTTTCTTTCTAGCTGGGAATGGACGAAGGGATGGATCACTTGATTGCCTATTCTGTTAATTCCCTCTGAAGCACCTAGCATTGGCCACTGTCACAGATGACAGGATACTAGGATAGATGGACCTTTGGTCTGACCCAATCTGGCCATTCTTATGTCCTCCTCGAGTTCTCAAAGATAATTGCTAACAGTTCTGAGATTGCTTCAGCTAGTTCCTTAAATAGCCTAGGATGAATTTCATCAGGCCTTGGAGTTGTGCGCAAGTTTGTCACAGAGGTAATCTAATTGATGTTAGATAGGGCGTCAGTTGTATTATGTGAGGAAATCCTATTGGTTAATCCCTAATGCAGGATTTATCAGATTAAATATGCTTAACAAAACAAAAATTACATAAATAGTATTCAGAATTAAAAAACACACTCCGTTTCCATAGGAGCATTTACAGTTTTTGCTACATGGAGGAAGAAGTAAAATGCTTTATAAATACTCCAGCAGTAGGCATCCACCTTTTCAAAAAATTTGTTCATGTTCTGCTAGCTCTAGCTGTAATTCTGTTATTGTAAGATGTCTGTAGAGCTACCACCTGAAATGACAGCACACAGCCACTAATCCATAAATTTAAAAGGCAAGACTGAAAATCAAGTCCATTGTGGATGGATACTATCCAGTAAAGATGTCTGCAAAGTCCATAGCCATTTTCTTCTGTGTCAGATCATGCTGCTGAAATCTCTTCTTTCAGACAGATGGATGCTTCACTTCAAGAACCATTTGATTTCATTTCATGAAATTTTTTTGGTGAATGAAAACTGCAGATTCTGCCCCAACCATGAAAAATAAAGGTTTTCACACAGCAAGTGCCATTTTTAAAAATTGGCTTTTCAGGAGAGAATCTAACTTTTTAAATGTTGTGAAGGAATAAACATTTAGGAGGACAAGAATTATATTACATTATTTTTAGTCAGTTTATTAAACAAATACATTCTTGAAATTATTATTAATTATTGCATTGATAAAAAATATAAATGAAGGCCATGATTAATTTAGGATGAAAGGACCTATGCCATGTTCACTATTGGATTCTGGAGAGGAATGCAGAGACTAAGCATTCAGAACAAGATAATGTAAATAAAATGACTTAAAAAACATGCATCTGAGGAAGTGGGTATTCACCCACGAAAGCTCATGCTCCAAAACGTCTGTTAGTCTATAAGGTGCCACAGGATTCTTTGCTGCTTTTACAGATCCAGACTAACACGGCTACCCTCTGATACTTAAAATACATATTGTTCTCCTAATATCTCTAATAAAGGATGGGGCTAGATTAGAGTGCATTAATGGCATTCATTTTATACTATTTTCCTGGTAAATTAAATATTTTAGTTGATTTAATATTTATTTATTTTGATGTAAGTTACTTAAATTTACATTAACACATTTTTGAAAACTAGAGCTTTTACTTTGTGGCTTTAACAATCTACAGTACACAAAGTAAAGTATTGAGATGCAAGTATTTAAAATAATTGTAGTACAGATACACATAGTAACATTACACAGTGTATAGATATCTTTGTGTATAATTGTAAAAATATAATTACACGTTCATGCACGCAGTATAATGCCTTAATTTTATATTGAGAAAATTAAGGATGTCCTAGTTGCAAAGTCAAATAAACCAACTGTTTTTTCCTAATCAAAACAATATGTTGAGACTAATACACAATTAAATCTATGCTATCCTGCTACTTGATTGCACAGGCAACTCTGCTTAAATAATAATACTAGTATTATCACTAACACTATATGCAAAAAACTAGTTTTTAATCTGATTATTCTTGAACATTGATTGGCTAGTATGGCTAGTTTTGGGATTTACCTTGTTAAAACTCCGGCAGAGATGTTCGATAAACTTGAGCTGTGTCTTATTTGTTATGTCTGTCATTTGTCACTTTCCATATGGGTTTGGGTCTAACAGCACAGAGTTAAAACTTAATTACCTCTGAAACATTTAATTCCAATTCAATTTTCTTTCCTAAACAAGTTTTGTTAAATGGGACAGTGTGTTAAATGGGTATTCTTCTGAGCTGTTCTCTTCAACAGGACTTTCTTAGAGATGAGTCTATGGGGTTGAGAGAATATTTAGCCCTCATAACCCCAATCTAGTTATTTCAACTGTCGGTCCTTTCGTACTGACATGGGTGGTATTTTTCTAGCTTCCGGAACTTACACAAAATAGATTGCTTATTAAATGCATTAGGTAATTCTGTCGCAATTTGTGTGAACTCTGCTAACCTATCAGGTACTAAAAGCAAAACGTGTAGGTTATTCAACAAACTCAAATACAGGCGGTCTTGGTAAGTGAACAGAATTTTACAACCAGCAATGTCAGGAAAAGAGTTAATATATGGTATGCTGGGGGCAGAAGTTGTAAAGCACTGTTACCAACAAAAAATGAAAGAAGATTGAGGAAGATTCTGCCTTAAGCTCCAATTTTAGATACGAAATTGTGTGTCTTGAGAGTGACATTCTTCTTTAATTTTAAAAAGTAGACAGAATAACCACAGGCTTTCTGTAAGACTCAGAACACTTTTTTAGTGTAGTCTAAATCTAGATACAGTGCTTTCCTCTTCAGAAGGAAATACCTCAAACCTTTAGAAATTACAAGTGGTGCATGTAGTGATTTCTGGTTTTCAATAGAGTTGAATGTAGAGTACAAAAGTCTACAATGGTTCTGGAAAATCTGCATCACTTCGGGCCAAAATACATAAAAAGGGTAAAAGTTCAGAGGCAACTTTTAATTTAATTAAATTATGAGGAAAACATCTGTAGTTTTGCATCATCAGAATTTACTGGCAGAATTCCAGAACCACAGACCATTAATTTAACTTGTTCAAAATGCATCCACATACAATGAGGATGTAGGAAAACCAGAAAAGGAAAAAGGCAAAATGAGGTACTCATACTCAAGTTGATGTTTGGTCCACTGAAGAACTAAAACTTGTAGTAATCTGTTGGCTTCAGCCAACATCTTGACACAATCCTGAATATGTTATGCATCCTTTTGAGTCAATGTCTGGCAATATAATTTATTGGAAACACAAAGATCCCTCAGTCCTATCTCTTCACGTAGTAGAAAAGCATCAGAGAAAGCTAGTCTGATTTGAGGTTAGAGCTGCACAAATCTTTAGATTGTAGTGATATCTTTACCCAGTAGGCCAAATAGACTGCAGCTGTGATATAGGAGTGGGATCTGTGCCTGAACAATAATCTACATGTCATTGTTTTATTTATACATTGTCACACCGGTGTAGCAGATTAATCCTTTTATTTATAAGGATGTCTAGATAGAAAACTCTTTGCGTGCATGCTATAATCCTCCTCGCATCCCTTTTCCCTATCTTTCCAAGTATAGTATTATTTTTTTAGTAGTTATTTTGCTTATGTTTATATTCTTTTGGCAAATTTATACAGGAACTTAACGTACGTCAGGTGACTTTGTCTACTGATAAAGATAAGTACGTAATCCGTCTAAGAGCGGAACCGGATCATATGGTGCTCGGGAAGCGTCTGAAAGCTGCCTTTAAAGCTGTTATGACTGCCATCAAGGAGCTGAAGAGTGAGCAACTGGAAGAATTCCAAAAGACAGGTGCATAGTGGGACTGTATGCATTGATCAGCAGTTGATGGTCATGATGTGGATCTTGGAAAGAAGAGCCAAAGGATTTCAGGCCTCTCAGGCTTAAGCTATTGCTTTTAGTTTACATTTATAATAATCAGTTTAACACATTTTTTGAGGGGAAAAAAACCCAAAACCACAAATACATTGTTACATCAAAATGCAAGAGATTTTAAGGCCCAACCTGCAGCTAACATTCCAGGCAAACTAGTGAAATTTCTAAGTGAATAAAAGGAAGTTGCAAATTGATACCTTGAACCTACTTGTGTAGAGTAGAATCAAATGGCTTTATGTGCTTAATATGCACATTGCTTCTATGTACTATGGTGAAAAGTATTATGTAGAACAGAGTAGACTGATAGATTGTTGTATGGAGTATAAGAACTGGATTGTTCCATAACTCTTAAATTCATATATGAAGTAAACATCTAGCTGAAACTTTTTTTTAAATATTTGTTTAATAGTTTCCAGTGGGTGGGATTTTTCCAAACATCTTTACTCTGTCTTGTTTGTTTAACTTTTATTCGACTTTAATAATAGACACCTATTGGTTCCAAATGGTCTGCACCAATGGTGGGGCTTGAGCTTAAATTCTGCTGCTTGTAGTGACTTTACTTTGGAAAGTCTACATTTGGAGTAGTGTTAGTGTTCCTGAGTATTGCTTAGCAATGTTGGCCAGCAGTGCTGGACTTCAAATAACATAGCTCAGGATTTCTATCAATTTAGTTGCTTATAATCAGTGTTACCTATATTAACACGATGAGGTAACTGTCTTCCTGTTGAAAGAAATTCACAATATGATGTATTTCTTATATTTGAAGTTTGATATTAATGTATACTTAGTTCAAGAGTGAACTGTAGGATGCTCACTGACATGACTAAGAGAGAGAGGCTTTGTTTTGTAATAAGCTAGTGTAATTAATTGTCTTATTAATTATATAGGTACCATTGTTGTGGAAGGCCATGAATTACATGAGGAGGATCTCCGTCTCATGTACACCTTCGATCAGGTCATGGGCGGATCTGCCCAGTATGAGGCACATTCTGATGCTCAGGTATTAATTGTAATAATTATTTCTCTGCTTTAAGCAAAGGGTTTCCCTAGAAAGTCAGTATTTAAATATTTAAGTGAAGTAATTGTAGCACAGTGAGTGATTGCACTAGCCTTTCACTTCAGGATGCTTAGGTTCAAATCATATTTAGTACACAACTAGAAATGAGCGCTGTCATCTTAACCTAGTTATTACCAGACACTCATCTATGTCAATAGAAATGCCAGTACTCAGGATAGTATAATGGATAGCTCACTCTCCTCCAGCGGTATTGACTGTTTGTTTGTAGCAGGAATAACAGCAGGTAAAGGCTGATCTTTGTCACTAAAGAAGCTGTGACTTTGAATCCATATGTGAAACTGATCTGTTGAACATGAACACACCTTATTAAGTCTGTCTCCTCACCATAACCAACCTTAAGTGAACAGCATTATAAAAATGTAACGGTGCATGTTAATGCAATAACTGATGAATTTTACTAATGCTTCTGCTATACATTCTTTCAGGTTTTAGTTCTCCTAGATGTCACCCCAGATCAGTCAATGATTGACGAAGGAGTTGCTCGCGAAGTGATTAATCGCATCCAAAAACTTCGCAAAAAGGTTAGTAAGTGATGGAATGTGATATCATTTTGAAAAATCAGTTTTATATATTATACCGAGGATGTTAAAGTTTCCAAATTGTTTTAAAGTTCAGCTCCATGTACTTTTAATATTGCATGGTTAGCTGTAGAAATGTTTGCAGCCTGCAGGTCAAGACATAAGTGGAAATAAGCTATGTTGGTCACTCCTTCTTGGTCTCATAGCAGCTAGCAGTCTAACCAGACCCCATATTGCTTGCATGCCTACATAATTTATAGTGGAGATACATCTTCCAGAAGTGAAGCAAATACAGCTTATGCCAAATCTTCTGATTTCTTTCCCCACCCACTAGCATCAATTCATTCTTATTTGGTTTGAACCTCAGCCTGCTAACCCTCATCCATGCCCCAGTTTCTACCAGACAGCGAGTGTGAGATCTCTGCCCCAGTTTGGGTGAGTTAGACTGCATAAGCTGGGTCAGTGACAGAGAGATGAGCTGACTGTGATCATCATACTTGAAGACACCACAACTCGTATGTCTTCATTCACACAAGCAAATATGTGTTTTACCAGAATGTGCAAGAGAATGTCTGACAACATTATGCTGACAGAAGTATTTTGCTGACTTATTTCTCTCTTCCTGGTTGCATGAAACATTGTTTTTGGCCTAGTTTCCCAAACTACAGCCCTGTCTACATTAAGGCAGTTTGAACCAGTATAACTTTGTTAATATAGTTAGCATGGTGCCACTCCCATAAGATATATGCACTGTCTCCACTCAGTGGAAACTCCACTTTGCACCAATGTACATTAGGCATATGCATCAGTGTGACTACCCTGGTTCAGATTTTCTTAATGTGGACAGGACCTATAGTACTGTGTATAGCCCATGCAAGAAAATATAATGGCTTCAAAATCCACAAGTAAAAACTAATAACTCCACAGCCATTGTGGCCAGATTGTACACACGTCTACACCGACTCCCATTTGGAGTCTTGCCTGAGTGTAGGATTGAGATTCTGTTATTCATGGGATGGGTTCTGGGGAATCAATCTGTCTAATATGTTTAGAGTTAATTCTTTAGAGAGCATCCATAAAGATTGACACACTGATGTCAATGATGGTACATAATAAAAATAAGAAAGAATACAGGCAAGAAAATTACCCTTTACCAGAAGAATTATTTAGAAATATCCTAAGCTTTCAAAATACATATTGCAGTATGATGTAGCAAGAGTGGTACTGTTGAGACTTGGGGAGTTTGAGTCCCTACCCCAACAAATTGTAACTCGTAATTCATGTGAGGTACAGGTCCGAAACACTGATGTGCATCCAGCACTATGTGTGCAGATTACTGCCATATGTTTTAAGATATCGATATATAAATTTCAGCGCTTGATTGACTGCTGCAGAATCACTCAGAGTTTAACTTGTTAAAAGCTTTGGTCTGAGACTAACATGTTATTTTAATCCTATCTGAATTATTTAGCATCATGAAGAACTGAATATCTATAAACTAGTTCATTTGATTCAGAAACATACTGTGTGTGTTTGTATTCATTCAGTTGACTGGAAGGGTACTTTCTGCTTCTGTCAAAAATACCCTTCTTTTCAGTTTTCAAGAAAAACTTTTAGTTTCATATTAACAGAAATATGACTGACATTTTTCTGAAATACTTTAAAAAATGTTTTAACTTGCATGTTTCTTACAGAAGTTTGTATATGTATGTATAAACTTACTGTCACTGAACTGAAATTCTGGATTTTTGTTTCAGCGCAATCTAGTTCCTACAGATGAGATTACTGTATATTATAGATCACATCCTGAAGGTGACTACCTGGATTCTGTTGTTAAGGAGCATACAGATTTCATTTTTGCAACAATAAAGGCTGCCCTGAAGCCATACCCTGTGCCTACTTCAAGAGAAGTGCTCATTCAAGAGAAAACCCAAGTAAGAATGATACATTGAGCTACATGCTTGAAAGTATTTTTTGTTCAGATTAAACTGAATGATACATTGGACTATAGATGATGGCCTACATGTTGACAATACGTGTTCGTTTTATCAGATGGGTGTAACCATCTCAGACCTGCAGATTGCCATAGCTAGCATTTTAAGTACAAAATATCAAGGGGCTCTGCTTGGGTGTTCAATATCTTTGAAAATCAGGCCGCTTAGGGTGTATCTACACTACAGTAAAACATTTCTAGCTAACTGTGTTGGCTGACTTGGGCTATGGGTCTAAAATTGCAGTGCAGATATTTGGGCTC
Organism: Gopherus evgoodei; assembly: GCF_007399415.2. Taxonomy (NCBI): domain Eukaryota; kingdom Metazoa; phylum Chordata; order Testudines; family Testudinidae; genus Gopherus; species Gopherus evgoodei. The sequence continues at coordinate 89,471,153 of NC_044328.1, forward strand.
AGGCTCCAGAGCTGTGAGTGAAAACTGGGTAATAATGATTTCTTCAGGCCTTATAGAGGATCTTATGCAACAGTACTTTACTTTAACTGAAGTTACCCAAACAGTTCAGTTTAAACATGACACTGGATTAGCTCTGATTTTAAATAAAAGTTTATTCAACTACAGAGAGAGAGTTTAAGGGAGTACAAGTATAAGACATTAAAGTTGGAAATGATTACAAGAGAAATAAAAGAAAAAACACTTTCTGGTAGTTAAAATTTAACAAGCTAGACTTTGTTCAAGGAAAAATCCTTACAGCAGGTTCCCAGCAGCACTGTGTGTCCAAATTCTCAAGTCACGAACTTCCTCAGAGGTAAAGGGTCGGTTCCTTTGTCGTCTTAAATGAGAGCGAGAGAGCAAGCTTAGGGTGTTTTTACCCCTCGCTTTTATAGTCCAGTCACCCTTTGAAATGCATTTTCCTGAGAGTTACCCCTAGATAAAGTTCCTTCCTGATGTGAGGACAGAGATGGAGTCTCATGAAAGAGGTTCCATGTTGTTGCTTACTAAAATGCAGATCGATCTGTTCCTGGCCCCCTTCATTACCAGAGAATGGCCACTTGACAAGTGATTGCTAATCAACTTTGACACTTGGCTAGAGGCATCAGCTTGTCCTTTGTCTTTTGAGAAACCAGTTTATCCCCTCTCCAGACTTGTCTGGTAAACACATTATGGTCATAATTTCAGCTTATGTTCATAACTCGTAATGCATATTTTGTATATACATTACACAAAAATATTGATCTGTGTGCTGTTAGTTTTTAAATGATACCTTACTAGATGTTTTTTGCACAAATATATTATAATAGAGTGTGAATCCAGGGGTGCTTTCAATTACAAATACACTTTTAAAGGGCTGTATTTTGCCCTTGCATATGTGATAAAGATATTACATTAAAATCAAGTCTAATTTTTATTAAGATCCTCTATAAGGCTTGAAAAAAACATTTTAACCCAGTTTTTAATGATAGTTTTGGAGTTTAGCCTTGCATGATAAGACGGAGCAGGAATTTGGAATCTTTTGCTAGGTGGCTTACATTTTTCAGCACCAAAGTCGAGCTGCTTCCTTTGCTTTAGTAGATATTTGGCCTCCTTGGACCAAACTTTGTCTTGAGCATGCCTTTATCTCACTATTCTGCTCAGAATGTGCTTGTGTGTCACATTAAACAAGATGACAAGCCCACATGACGGAAGAGTCTAGACATAAAATAACCTACTGATTTGATCTGCAGAATGATGTATGCTGTGGGAATATCTGAAAATGAAGAGGTAGATATTCGTGAATCATTTTTGACCCTGTACTGATACAAAGGACATATTTGTTCTTATGAATGAACTTGTAATGTCAGAAGAGTTTCAAACAAGACAATCTCTTGTCTTTGTTCAACATAGATGTTTCTTGACAAAGGCATTGGGAAATATTTGACTGAAAATTAGAGAACATGTTGATGTAAGAGTTAGTGAGAACACAGTAAAAGACTGAGAACTGGCAAATAGTTTGTCATATTCCTGTTAGATATTTGCTTGTTTGTGATGAATATGGAGCTAGATGCTGCTTGACTGAGTCCAAATCTGAGCGCAAACACTGGAGAATGTAGAACAGCTAGAAATAGTGAATTTAGTGTGAATGAAATTGTATTCTTAGTAGACTATGTGCAGATGGTTTGTGTAAATGCGATGAATGAGGCACATTATTCTGAAATGCTTTCCATAAGATCTGATTTTCAAGGCCTCAAGGATAGTCCATCTATTTGCTCAGGCTTTTGCCTGAGGGTATGATTGTGGGGCACATTTGTGTTTATGGCATAACTGCGATGTTGAGTACTGTATTTAGCTTAATATTGGTCAACTTATTGTGATTTTAGACTTTTGTGCATGTGTGAATATGAAAAACCAGAGAGACTTACCTATCCATCTAAAGAAGAAAAGATATATCGTCGATTATCTAAGGATGAGCACGAGAGTAGTTTTCAATTTTCTCTGTCTATGTGATGATGAGAGCCGATCCTGACAGAAAGTGCTGGTTTCTTTGTAGCTGTGCTGTGTTGAACATGTTCTGCAGATAGCAGAAAGAACAGTCAGCTATTTTGAAATTAACAGCTAGTTAGTTAGAGAGCACATATGAGATGGTTATGTTGGGTAGGGCTCATCATGTAAAGATGATGAAAAGATATCAGACTAAAAACACTGAAGAATTTTAGCAGAGATAAAATTTTATATGGGAAAAATTGAGTGACTATTGCAAATGGTGAATGGACCAATGGAAGCACACAAAAAAGTCTTGATCTTTGTTGAACTGAGTTTTGACAGCTGTTGTTGACTTAAAATGTACAGGCATGGTAGGTCACTCATAAACATTGGCTAAGAATTGATGTAAGTTTCAAATTGATACACTGAAAAAGCTATTTCGTAGTAAACATTTAAAAAATGCAAACGTTTTGATAAAAGAAAATATCAGAGTAATAAACAGACAATCTTTAACAAATGAAGCACAGTGAAGTTAATCTGTTTTTAGTTTCCCTAGGTGTGTGGATGTTCTATATATTTAAGTTGTTAGTCTGTGTTTTGTTACCATTTAAATTAGGGCTGTCAAGCAATTAAAAACATTAATTGTGTGATCTTTTTAAGTGCGCAATTGATCTTTTTAAGCGTGTGATTAAATAATAATAATACCATTTATTTAAATATTTTTGGATGTTTTGTACATTTTCAAATATATTGATTTCAGTTATAACACAGAATACAAAGTGTACAGTGCTCACTTTATATTTTTTATTACAAATATTTGCAATGTGAAAAATATTTCTTTTGTTTTTAATTCGCCTCATACAAGTACTGTAGTACAATCTCTTTATCATGAAAGTTGAACTTAGAAATGTAGAATTATTTACAACCCCCCCGTATTAAAAAATAAAACAATGTAAAATTTTAGCGCCTACAAGTCCACTCAGTCCGACTTCTTCAGAGAAACAAGTTTGTTTACATTTGCAGAAGATAATGCTGCCTGCTTCTTGTTTACAATGTCATCTGAAAGTGAGAACAGGCGTTTGCATGGCACTGTTGTAGCTGGCATCGCAAGATATTTACATGCCAGATGTGCTAAAGGTTTACATGTCCCTTGATGCTTCAACTTCCTTTCCAGAGGACATTTGTCCCGGCTGATGATGGGTTCTGCTCGATAACAGTCCAAAGCAGAGCAGACCAACACATGTTCATTTTCATTATCTGAGTCAGCTGCCACTGGGAGATGGTTGGTTTTCTTTTTTTGTGGTTTGGGGTCTGTAGTTTCTGCATCAGAGTTTTGCTCTTTTAAGGCTTCTGAAAGCATGCTACACATCTCATCCCTCTCAGATTTTTGGAAGGCACTTCAGAACGCCTGTTCTCACTTTCAGGTGACATTGTAATTAAGAATGGGCAACATTCTCTCCCATAAATGTAAACAAACTTGTTTCTCTTAGTGATTGGCTGAACAAGAAGTAGGACTTTTAACATAGTACTGTGCCATATTTGCGCCTTTTTTAAACCTGCTGCTGCTTGATTGCGTACTTCTGGTTCCAAGTTTGTTGTGTGATTGACAGTCAGAGTTTGTAACTCTGGTGTTCATAACCCTTTAGTTCTACTGTGTTTGCATTTTGCTATAGGTATTTGGACCTCTTAACTGTCAAATATCAGTAACTACTTTGAAAAAAAAAAGTTAAAATCCTTTTATTGTAGAATGTGACCTTAAGGGGCATGGTGGTTATAGATGCATGTTTAGTTTTAGTTTCACATTTTAAAAGTTATTGTATATTAGAAAAAGTAATGCCAAAGTGTTCATGATTTTTTGGGGTTACAACTCATAATTTCTGAAAAAATATGAGCGTTTTTTTTAAAAGTAGTAAATGTTAGCTTCCTTTTTATGTTGGTTTTTCAGTTTGAGCCTTGCTGCATTTTACATTGAGCAGAAAAATCCAGCTTCTAGCTAAATTTAATGATTTTCTTCACACGAGGAGCATACCCACTGACATAGTTCTGTGTGTGGAATTCTCATTATAGTCTCTGGAAGATTTTAAGGGGGAGGAAAAGTAGCTTAATTTCACTTAGGTTTTTTTTTTTAAACCATGCTGCTTAACACTGAAAATTAAATAATCTCATGTGAATTCCAATGAAAACTAATTGCAAAGAGAATTTAAAAATTGGCAACACTCCAATGCTTTCTCTTTAGTTTAGATTTTGAACTCCAATCACAGTAATGATTTTATTTAGAGGAAAAAAATATAGCTCCAATCTATCCCCATTAACATTTGTGAAGTTTCCTGCTTCTGGAGTACACGGTGGTAAGGAGAGGTTGGAGACCTTTTATAAATTAAAGAGAAATTGTTAGCTGTGCCCTAAATGAAAGAGTACCTTGGCATTTGTTGCATGTTAAAGCTTTTACTATAGATGTGCACAACTGTATAACCTTTCTTTTCACAAGTTACTGCTGTGAGTGTGGGTGTGTAAGTAAATTCTGTTACACAAACTGCTATCTACCACAGCCTGTATTCAGCAATATTTTCAAATGTAGTTTTCTGCACAAAATATACCCCTAATTTATACTTATATTTTTGTGCATACAGCAGTTAAGTGGATCAATACAGAGGTGTTAGCAAATCAGGTCCAATATGAATTTGAAACTGTTTTATACATAGACTTTCTTGTGTGTTTGTTGAACTCACTAAGTGTTTTTCATGCCAACACTGATATAGAATAAGATTATATAATTTTCAAATGCTTAAAGTGGAAAAAGCAGATCAGGTTTAAAGAACAAGGTGCATATAGATCCCCAAAGCACCTTGCAGATGAACTGAAAGCTAGCAGGTTGATTTTTACCAAATTTATGAACAGTTGAGTGCAATTTGTTGATAAGCCAACAGTTTTGTATGAACTTGAACTTCTATACAGACTCAAGATGAAATCAAGCTTAACCTCTTTTTGTTGAAAGTATTTTGTTTGAACTAACCTCCTCCTTTCTCTGATGTTCACACTGATCATCAGCTCTTTATGTAGGCCCTCAACCTCACATTTCATAGCAGGCTGTCTTCCAAAAGGCTTGTTCTAACAAATGGCAAAATTTAATATTATTCTTAATATGGAAAATACTATGGGAAGGACAAGTACATGATTCAGTGTGTTGATTCTTTAATTGCTAATAGGAGAGAGCCATCCTCAAGAGCTCCTCCTCCTGCTTTCATGACTGACAGCCTCTAGACTCAAAATGGACAGAAGCCTCCCAGATGAATTTTGTTCCCTTCCTTGTGCCTCTATCTCTTCGGAGTAAAACAGAAGTTTGGATCTGTGACCTGACACTCCAACGACCCATTTCCTGGTTGGTTACTAATCAAAATTGGCCATTTTTGGCCAGCATTGGTCACTCTGTCCATAGGGGTCTTCCATCTGATTAGTTGGACCATACACTCTAACAATGATTGATTCTAGAGCTCTCCCTGCAGTCCACACAAGATAGTATTTGCCTTGAACACAGTACATCTGCAGATATACGGAGGCCCTTTTTTAGAGCAACAGGCCATCTGCGGAACTTTCCATGTTTGGGTTGCAGTGGGATAGACTACCAAGGGAGGCACATTGACACATTCCTTGTAGGTGCTGTCTTCGAGGTGATCTATCGACTGTACTGCAGCCAACCACTTATACACATCTTTGTCTGAGTCAAACACAATTAAGAGACTTTTGAATGAAACATACAAGGATCGAGGTACAACATAATTTTGAGAAGATAAACAACTGTCTCAGTTGGGATGTGGTGTTTCAGACCTCATTTGTCTCATAGTTCCAATGGATACATGCGGACATGCATTCAAACATACAGATCTTTCCCATTCAGATCTTTCAAAACATTTAGGGCTATACCAATTTAATGACTGCTCATCTTTGATTAGACTGGGGATCCTTCCCAATTCTAGGGATTGTAACGCCTAAGTGGTAGTGTTAATAACATAGTCCCCATATGCAGAACAAATAATTTCCTTTCCTAATGATTGGTCCTTTTGCTGATCGTTATTATGAGCAATTAGTTGGTTAATTTTGGATTGAGTGTCATTGAATAGTTGTGCTATGTCATGCATGTTATAAATAGTAAAACGTTGCTCTTGTGGTAGCCCTTTTATGCCTTGCAACATTGGATTCATTGCTTGATTAGCTTCCTCTTGTAACACATAATTTATGTGTTTGCGGATTTTGCAAACATCTATATGGTTCCACATTGACATCCCTGAACCAAATAGTCCTGATATGGATCCCAGAACTCCCAGCGGGTTTAAGCTACGTTTTTGCCTGGAGGTATATGATTTTGTTTTATTGTCTACCCCCAATATTAATACATCTTGTGCTTGTTGCTGATAAGTTACAATCTTATCCACAAGGATTACTGAGAAAAAGGACGCTTCTTTGGAATGTTTGCAGTATTCAAACTCCCCTAGATGCCAGTTGGACAAGTTTTAACACCACAGGAATATGCACAAATCAAACTTGATTGATTTAATACACCTAACGTGGGCGTTGTGGTGAGACCACTAACTGGTCCTGGGTTTGTTGCTGGACAAATCAATACATCACCAATGGTGTTGTCATAGTCAATTATTGGGTTGCAGACCTTAAGTTCAAAAGTCATATTCAATATGTATTTATCTCCCAACTGAATTTGAAATGTAGCTATAAGACAGACTTCATATAGCCCTTCATCTTCATATTCTACTTTGTGTAAGGTTAGGCTTCCTTGGTTACAGAGTTTTCACAATTAGCCTTGTGTTTCCAATCCACATAGGGAATTCCATGTCTGAGAGATGTGGAATTTGTTTATGTGAAGATATAGGTGTTACATCCTCTCTGCTTTGAATCCTTATCTAATGGCTGATTTTTTTTCCCAATCGCTTGATGGCAGTGATGTCATCCTTGTTAATTGATACTTAAAGGTGACTTCTTCCCCTCTAATTCCTGTATCATACTGGATTGGATGGCTGATGAACTCAGAATTTACGATTTCTGGAAACTCATTTACGTGCGATGGTCGAACAATTAATTAGTACGGCTCTACCAAATGCAATTATTAGGCAATGGTTGGAAAATTGTACAAATTCCTGCTCTATATCTATCGGACATATATGTGGGTACATTGTGTATAAATCTAGTCTCCTCTTTCCAACCGCAAACAATATTCACCATTGCATCAGCACTTAAGATGTTTACAAGATGTGGGAATGAGTCCGTAGAGCCATTTGCCAGCAAATTGGCATATAGCTTTAAAGTAAGTTCATTGCCTTGATTGACGATAATGGTTCGTTCAGTCTCTGGTGGTGGTCTGATACATTTCAAATGTTCAAACACCTGAGTGTGGAGGTGTCATTAAGTAGTATGGTCCTGGGCAGTCTTAATTTCTGGCTTAGTCCTACCCTCAGGGCAAAGATGAATGAGTAGCAGATCAGAAATCTCAATGTCTGTTTCATGACTGCAATCTTCTGAACTCTGATTATGGGGAATTTTCAGAGATGATTCAGCTAGCTCCTGGGAAGCAAGCTGCTCCTGGGACCTAGATGATTGATACAGCTTTAACTGATTAGCATGATAGATTTTATCTTTAGTACGCTTGCCTCCTGTTGCTCTAATCTTGTACGCTGCTGAACTGAGTTTATCGATGATTCAGAAAGGTCCAATCCATCTATTACACAGCCTATACTCTGGTGCTTTGTAGGATAACAGCATTACTAGCTCACTAACCTCCCAAGTATTCTCTCTTTGGGTTTTATTGAAGTAGGCCTTTTGATTTCCCCAATTTTGCGACTGCCTGCAGATGGATCTGATTTAAATGTTCCTGCAGATTTTGTAAGTAGAAATCCACACTCTCGCATGACCACTAGCGGGCAACCCAACTCCTGTCCTACAGTAACACGCAACGACTGATTAGCCAAATCAATAATGCATTTCTGCCTACCTAGGAAATCAGACCCCAACAGATTACTTTTTGGCTCTGACAATGTGAGCAATGCAAAGACATGGGTCTTGCGCAGGTGACCAATTTATACTTTGATAGGTTTAGATAGCATGGCCATAACTTGGTAGTTTACAAATGTTGGTAACGTCTTTGTTTTCCCAGATGCCAAAACAGGATCTAGGATCCTTCACATGAATGATACTGATGGCTGTTCTGGTATCTACAACAAAATTTAGGTAGTGGCCCCTTATCACTAAAGATACCATGGGTCTTCCACTTGCGTCTCTTCCCAAAGAGGTTATGATGCTCCTTGGGGCTGACTGGCGTCATGTGGAGTAATCTATGGGATAGATAGGCGGGTAGTCTTTATGCTCTTCCATCTCCAACTCATCAGAGGTAGCCAGCCCTGCTTGAGAATAAGCCACCCAATCAGGAAGAGGGGTTGAGTCCATGGAGGCCACTGATTGGTTTAAAGGATTTGGATGTTGATCTCCTAACACCCACTTGTTCAGACGTGTCCGGAGTTCTCAGATATCCTGGCTGCACTGCCTTGAACATTGACACCACTGAGAGGTGGTCCTCCTGATGAGGCAGTGGTGATCTAGAGCCCTGAGGATAAGAAGAGTTCTGCGCAGCACCTGCAGGAAAAAAAAAAAAGGAACATGATCTTGAGGCCCCTTTCGGGGTCCAAATGCATACCCTTGTCTTTTGTTTCATGAATTGTAATTATTGGCCCTGCGCTGAGATTGAGGGGACCTAGAATTCATCTGGTTCTGCCCTTGAGGTGTCCTTGTAGGACCCTCAATCCTTACTATAGGAGTAGCCTGTGGCTCTTGTAGGGTTGCAACTGGGGCTCTACGTTGACCTGCTTTAGGGTTTCACTGGATATGGCCCTTGGCCAGCAAGTCCAGGGCTGCCTCCAGAGAGGTCCATCATGGATAAGCATGTTAACCATTTCCCTTAAGTAGGAAAGAAAATTATTAACCAAGAAGCTAACATACTATGTATCCTCTGTGTCCTCTTTTATGTGACTGTGGCAGGCTACTCTTAACCGAGGATGAAATTGGTGGGGAGACTCATTTGGCTTTTGCTTCAATTTAGACATGATAGCCACTCCAGTTTGTCCAGGATGCTGATTACACTCAAGCACCGCCACTGTTTCTGAAAAAGACTTTTCGCCCTTCCTAAACTCTGGGAGCAAAGTGCTCCATAAGGCTCGATTTACTGTAAGCTATAAGATTTTAACCCAATCATCACTTGGCAAACCGAATATTTGTGCTATTTCCTAAATCTGCTGCAACAGAAGAATCCTCCATTATTCCTACTTGTTTAGCTACCAGATCCAGAGTTTTAATATCTGTAACCACTGCTACGGGACAGTCGAGTTACTGGAGAGTTTGGTCAACTCCCACTGGAATCAGTATCTGAAGTGTCTCCCCCAAAACCTTGAGGCCTTCTCCTACCTGAGTCAATATTTCCTTCATCAGAACTGCAGATATTTCCCGTGAGCAGAACCTGGGAACTATATAGTTAGTGTAGTGTTCTGGATAACTCTTTTATGTCAGATACACTCCTACCATAGTGACACTTCCACTGGTTCACGTGGTGACGTTAACACATACCATGGAGTGAGAGTTTCCAGGTATTCCATGAACCTGGGTGGTGCCGGTGACTGGCCTGGGTGCTAGGGCAAAGGACCTCCCCCCGCGAGGGAATCCTGAAAAACCACCTATACTGGATGGTGGCACCACATTGGGGGGGAATGACGTCCCTATGCTGCTCATGCTTGCTCGCTCGCTCGCTCGCTCTCTCTCTCTCTCTCTCTCTCTCCTGAATCCTGATGGTGACTGTATCACACACATTAGATACCTGAACTACTACTGATACAGCACGCTCCATTTCCTGAGCAATTTGAACCTCCAAAGGTGCTTCTCCTGCTCTGCTAAGAGCTGAGACAGTCTTTTCCTCAGAATCGCCTTCTCTCTCTCCCTCTGCAACATCTACTTGCTTTTCTAAGATGATACTTTCTGGTTCACTTAACTCCTCCTCGGGCACTGTGACTGAAGGACTTCCCTTTTCTGCTGGCACACTGGCTCCCATCACTTCACTGTCAACTTCCTCTTCTACCTCACAGGTTGTTCCTCCGTGTTAGCGGCTTCAGAAGCCATCTTTGCACTAGCTAGTTCTCTCACTCTCCTGTCTGAACCCACGTGCTTACGGTTACAGGCCCTCCTGAGTGAATCACAGCTGCCTTCTGACTTTCTGATCAGATCCAATAACTGACCATGCTCTAGTTTATAACATCCCAGTGACTTTAAACTGGCAGCTGCTCATTTCTGCCATCCGTACACTTCCTCACACAACTCATGGTCATGATGCTGTTCTAACTTTCTTTCCAACTCTTTTCCTTTACAGAAAAGAGAAAACCGCTCTTCAGAGGCAATGTATAACTGCTCGTTTAACCCCTGAATTTCCCTATCCTCCTTCTCTACAACTTTCTGTGCCTTATTGAGCAGCTCCATTTTTGCATTTATCTTCTGTCCACACGCTGTCACAAACACTCCATTGCAATCCCTTTCACTTCACTGTCTTTTCTTTTCTTTCTTTCAGTTTCAATTTCAAATACCCAACTCACAAGACCCCACGGGTTACTATGCGGAGAGAACCTCTCTATCTTTTCATTGCTCCAGTCCTCCTCCAATTTCCCTTATGTGTCTTCTGACAAAAATTTCTAAGGCTATATCACAGGCAGCCTCTTCAGGCTCTGCCATCTTTCTCTCGCTTATTTTTGCTTTTACAGTGAATATACTTAACTTTAAAATAACATGGAGGGAAACTTAACACTATGACTTAACTCTAAATCTTAAATCTAAAATAAGAAATCTAAAGGCGCCTTACAAGACCAATAATAGTAATAAGAAATATACGCCAGACTTGTCCAACAATACTTTAAACAAGTCCCAAAAGAAAGGGTGGAGGTAGGATCCTTCTCTTCCCTCGATGGCCAGTGTGTATTAGCAGATCAAGAGGTAAAACCCGTGGTGGTACCTACTGAACAGAGGGGCAAATACTGCTCAGACACAGCTCAAGGGGGACAGTCCAGAGGAATTGAGGGGACTACCAAGGGGGTAACTGGAACCATATAAGTTCTAAGCTAACCACGTTAATCAACTCTGCCACCACCACAAGTGTGGGTCATTGGGCCCAGTGGAATTGCCTAATCAGTACTCAAAAAACAAACCTCCTTTATCACATGTACACTGCCATTACTCCTAATATTTGGCCACATAAAACAAACAGACATAAAACAGTTAAACCATTTAACCCACAAGCTGCAAGGAGGAAAAAAAAGAGGAAGTAGTATAAGTTCTGTGGGATCGATGCCCAGAATTTGTCTATTACAAAGGAAACTGTTACCAGACTATGCCCAGTGATTAGTTCACACAGAGATTTGCTTTTTAACCTCTTAAGTGTTTGCCACACATACCTTGAGACTCCTGGCTGGCTCACCAATCTGTTGACCTGAATTTGATGGGTTAGTTGTTATGGCTTGCCACTGATCGCATCTGACCAGAAGACTTATAGGTTCTTGTCCAATTCAGACTACAGAGTTCAAGAACTCAGAGAGTTCTATATCGAGAGAGGACTCTCAGGGTGCTTGGCAAGAACATGTACACTGAGGACAATACCAAATTGATAAAACCTTTATTGAGATTAACATAAAAATAAGGAATTCAATGAAACATATAATTGCAAAACATTAAAGGAATTCCAAAACTCCCGGTGGTAACATTTCTATTATAAATACCTTAACCTAACATACTCACACCCTTTCTTGAGTACCCGGTAATAGGAGGTGGAGGACCAGCCTCACTCCTGGCATGCCCGATTACGCGATGGGGCTGGCTTTCCCAATGGTTAGGAATGTTGAGTAGTTGTACTATACTGCACAAACTGAGCTGGTAGCGTGATAGAACATAGAATAGAAAGATAGATGGAAAAATAGTCTCTAGAGTATAGGAGAACTGGAAAAAGCACTCCAAGAAACCAAAGCTTCAGGAGTTGGAAGAGTCTAGAACTAGAACTTAGAAAAGCTCTCTTACAAGTTATTTTATAGGATTCTGACCTATGTAATTCAGGCCCAACCTACTATACCCAAATTTTATTTCCGTATCCTAAGAATTTCTTAAGAAATTTGTGGGTACCCTTCTCCTATAGGTTAGTGGATTATGACACTTTCTAAATATTAAGAAGGATTATCTCAGTCCAAAACTGCCAACCTAGGCTCTCTTGATGACCTTCGAGTTGTGGTGTACCGTGTGGTTACCATCTGGAGGTAGATTCCAGGTAGATAAACCTGTGATGTGAGATGGATAGTTCCTCTCTTTGGTTCCCCAAAGTTCAGGGACCATTCTTATCCATGCCAAAGGTTGCCAGCTTTTGTGCTGACATAGTCATAACTGATTATACTTTTTGCTATATAGCAGTTTTTACCGGATCTTACAGGCCGGGAGGCTTCTTGCATTTCAGCAAAACTTATTATTAGGAAACACAAGCCTCAACACATCCTAAAATCCAAGGAATTAATACTGATAATATATAAGAATAAAATGGATTAATTTCAGAAAAAAAAACATATTAATTGATACTGCTGGCTGGATTAGTAGGATCTAATAGCTAGCAGAATAATCCTATGGGCTACAATTATAACTTCCATGAAAGTTAATGTTTGACTGAGACTACAAACTACATTTTGTTTTTCCAGCTCTGTCACAGACTTCCTGTATGATGATGGGCAAGTCACCTAATTTCTCTATCCCTCAGTTCCCCATTTGCAAAATGAAAATAAAATTATTTCCATTTCTCACAGAGGTGGTGCAAGAGCGAATTAATGTTTCTGGGGTAGTCAGATACTACTGTGAGTGCCATAGAAAAAAGTTGGCTTGTAATGAAAACCTTAGCTCTTTTCGAATGTATGCATTAAAATATTGTTGATTTACATGATCCCATACTAGTTCTCAAATAATATAATGTATATTATTGCATGGTTATTTTATACCTGCTATAGGATATCAGTTATGTTTTCTCAGTTATTGTCAGACATGTGTCTGAATAAATTTCAGACGGGGGGGAGTAGGTCTGGGAATTGTTAAAATAAGGTGCTTCCAATAATCATAAGGTTCTGTATACCCCAAAGAACACACACCTGCCTTCTTTTTTATCCTGTCCACTTCTGCATGTGTTAATGTGGAAGAATCCTGAACTGAATAGGAATAAAGTAAAAACAAAGTTTTAAGCATGTGAAGAATCCATTACCAGGAAATGCTGACTTTTCTGCTGTCAAGAAGAGAATGCTCTGCTTCATTGCTAGGCATTACTTAAATAGCATAGTCCATGATTAAGGTGTTTTTGCTTGCTTAGAACTTACTTTCTGACTAATTGCAGGGTGTTTCTGATTTTAGATTGTTGGGGGAAGAAGCAGGAGAACAAAACCAGCCTACAGTTCATGTGTGTGTCTCCATATTCCAGGGGTTTAGGAAGTTTTTGCATAGAACTTCACAACATGGTGGAAAGTGGGGTTAGGAGTAGGCTTGTGGTTTGGACATGGGACTGAAATTCAGGAGATGGAAGTTTTTCTCAGCTCTGCCTCTGTCTTGTTGTTTGACCTTGGGCAAATCATTTGTGATTTCATTTTCAAAGGTGTTTGTGCACTTGCGGTCCCCATTGACTTCAGTGGGATTTGTGGCCCACTGCATTTCAGAAAATTAGGGCATTCAAGCTCTGTCTTCTCCAGTTCTTCCCGCCCCACCCCTTATCTCATAGGCATAGTAAGGGTGAATTTATACATATTCACAACTCTTTGTGAGCTCCTCAGAGAGAGAACACTATGGAATTTACCATTGTATTATGTTCTCATGTAATTATTTTTTAATATAATGATCCATAGAAATGTCCTCATTTGCTTATTTTGAGGCATATGTTTTGTTTTTGTTTTCTATCTTAATAGAGTACTATTGAAGTAAAAATAATACTCTTGTTTTGTTTTGTTTTTTTTAGCTGAAGGGGTCAGAACTAGAAATCACACTTGTCAGAGGAGGCTTACATCATCGTGTTGAGCCAGCCTGTGCTTATGTCAATCTCAACACTTGTTTTAATGGTACAGAGCAAGGTAGGAGATTTTTGTTTAATGTTTCAGAACCATCACCACATAAGATGAATTGAGGAATAATATGATAGATAACAGAACAAAGAGGTTATGTGCTTGAGGTGATGCTGACTTCCTTTACGTAGTGGTTGCAAATAGTATTTGATAAAGGATTATTGAGGAAGTCTAACTTTTTTACTGTTATAACGAAGTCTTTAAATGAGAGATGAAATAAAATAGTGTGTATAGTGCTTTTTAATTTATGTATATAACACTGCATGCGCAAACAACGAAGAGTGTTCCCCCCCGCCCCAGTTATGAATTGCACAAACTGGGTTTAGAGTTAAAAAAAAACAAAAACAACAAGTTTATTAACTACAAAAGGTAAATTTTAAGTGATTATAAGGGATAGCAAACAGGAGAGAGATTACTGAGCAAATAAAACAAGACATGCAAACTATGCTTAATACCTTAAAGAAATTTGGCTACAAATAGTAAGGTCTCACCCTAAATGTTGTTTCATGCAGATTGCAGAGTTTCTTGAAGGTAAACTGCACTGCTTACAGTTTAGATCTCCAGGGATTCCTTTTACAGGCTCAGCCCCTGGCCCCCTTCATCTTAGGGTATGTCTACATCTACAATTTTGCAGCGCTGGTTGTTACAGCTGTATTAGTACAGCTGTATAGGGCCAGCGCTGCAGAGTGGCCACACTTACAGCAACCAGCGCTGCAAGTGGTGTTAGATGTGGCCACACTGCAGCGCTGTTGGGCGGCTTCAAGGGGGGTTTGGGGAACGCGAGAGCAAACTGGGGAAGGAGACCAGCTTCCCCGCGGTTTGCTCTCGCGTTCCCCGAACCCCCCTGCAAACCGCAGGGAAGGAGACCTGCTTCCCTGCGGTTTGCTCTCGCGTTCCCCGAACCCCCCTGCAAACCGCAGGGAAGGAGACCTGCTTGCACGGGGGTTCGGGGAACGTGAGAGCAAACCGCAGGGAAGGAGACCTGCTTACACGGGGGTTCGGGGAACGCAAGAGCAAACCGGGGAAGGAGACCAGCTTCCCTGCGGTTTGCTCTCGCGTTCCCCGAACCCCCCTGCAAACCGCAGGGAAGGAGACCTGCTTGCACGGGGGTTCGGGGAACGCGAGAGCAAACCGGGGAAGGAGACCAGCTTCCCCGCGGTTTGCTCTCGCGTTCCCTGAACCCCCCTGCAAACCGCAGGGAAGGAGACCTGCTTGCACGGGGGTTCGGGGAACGCGAGAGCAAACCGCAGGGAAGGAGACTTGCTTGCTCGGGGGTTCGGGGAACGCGAGAGCAAACCGGGGAAGGAGACCTGCTTGATTACCAGAGAGGCTTCCTCAGGTATGCTGGGATACCTGCTTATTCCACGGAGGTCAAGAAAAGCGCTGGTAAGTGTCTACACTTGATTACCAGCGCTGGATCACCAGCGCTGGATCCTCTACACCCGAGACAAAACAGGAGTACGGCCAGCACTGCAAACAGGGGAGTTGCAGCGCTGGTGATGCCCTGCAGATATGTACACCTCCTAAGTTGCAGCGCTGTAACCCCCTCACCAGCGCTGCAACTTTGTGATGTAGACAAGCCCTGAGTTCCTTTGTTTCTTCAGGTATTTTCAGCAGCCTTTCTTCTTGAGCAGGGAGGCAATAGAGAAGAGCCAAGATTAACTCACTCTCCAGCGTTAAATAGGATTTGCATATGTCAGGAATTCTTTGTTTCTCACCTTGTGGAAAAATACCAGCATTTTAAGATAGTATCCAGTACCAGGTGACATGATCACATGACCCTGCAGTATCAAAGCAGCATCCCGAGAAACTTCTCAGGAGAGAGGGAGATTAGTATCTTCAAAGTGCTTTGTCCTTCCTAATGGCCCATCCAGGCTGATTGCATATTGTCTCGTGGGCGTTCCCCAAGTACACACACAGTTGTAATTGTTACATAGTCAATATTTCTAACTCCAGATACAGAAGTGATACATGCATACAAATTGGTTAATCACATTCAGTAAATCGTAACCTTTCTAATGATACTTCACTTGACCCATCTTGCATAAAACGTATCTTTGTTATGCTATATTCATATCATAACAATATTTCTATGAAGAATATGGGGTGTAAGTTAATTTTGTTTTGAGTTAATTGTATAAGTTAACTGTGATTAATTGACAGCCCTGGAAATAATGATTTCACAACTATCTGGTGGTGGTCTAGTGCTCAGATATGGTTTTATTCAGTGATATCACCCATAGCAGTGAAATATATGTTCCTTCAGGCTACCAAAACCTAAGCGGTGGTACTCACTTGACTGATGCCTGATGGAGAAGTACACTAATAAATCCAATACAAGATTAAACAATTAAACATTGTTTTTTGAAGACTTCCGTTCTTTAAAGTGTATAAGATTTTCTGTGTTCAAATATGATGTCAGTCTCAAAGGGACGCAGAGATTCACCCTGAGAGGAGCAAACCCCAAATGCCAGCTGGGATATTGCAGCTCCCATAAAATAATTGGATTTTGGGTATTGCACTATTTTGTTTTTGTTTTTGAAATGATGGCAGTATTTTGAGGTGATATGTTTATTATGAATATCAAAATGATAGCTTAAATCTCTTTTTAAAGGCCTCTGAGAGGGTCTTTTGTGTTTTAATTGAACTTGAATGCTCAATTTGTGATGGAACACCGATTTAACTTTTACTATATTCATGTTGACACTTTCTTGATAGAAATCTGTAGCATAAAACAGTGTCTGTCTACAGGGCAAAATACTGTATGTCTATAGATCATCACTATTTCGGACTTTACCCTGTATGTGCTTAGAGTGATCAAGCTGCCAGTTAATTGTAAACCACTCCTGCATTGGCACATCAGTTACTTTCACTTAATTTCAAATATACTGCACCATGCCATCATTGAATAGATACATAAATAATTGATTTGATTATAGTCTCTTTATTTAATTTGCATGCATATACATCCCCCTGATAGATTAATATGCAAACCAATCGCCTGCATGTGCTAGATTTTAATGAGTGCATATTGCATTTAATATACACCTCTACCTCAATGTAACACTACCCAATATAACACGAATTCGGATATAACGTGATAAAGCCGTGCTCCGGAGGGGGCGGGGCTGCTCACTCTGGATCAAAGCAAGTTTGGTATAGCGCGGTTTCACGTATAACACGGTAAGATTTTTTAGCTCCCAAGGACAGCGCTATATCAAGATAGAAGTGTACATTCAATGTATATTTTTGAATTGGATATTGATTTATCCAATACAATATAAAACATTTGCACACAGGATTTTGATGTAGCGAAGGAGCACATTTGTATTTACATTTTTCAAGAAATACCCAAATTGTCTACATCGCATACAATAAGTATGTCTGTGCTGTTTTGTTACTAAGATGGCATCATGCATAAATATTTGCTTCCCTTAAGATTTAAATTTCTGTCAAAATGTAGAGAATTATTGCAGCTGATTAAAGCTACTGAAAGATACACACACAAATTCTTCAATGGAGATTAGATTTCTTTTAACTAAACCTATCCAGAAACAGGGTTTTTCCCCTCTTATAATGGGCTTAATTTAAGAAAAGAGGAGACCCATAGTTCATATTCCTGGGATAAAGAAATGTGAGAGACATTTTTTTTCATTCACTATAATCTGTATTTGTTTTACATAATATAGCAAACCAATTCTAAGTAGTTCATCATTACAACATACAAACTCATTTATTAAATTACATTTTAATTCTTGATTTTTGTTTTTATTTTTAGATGGTGTGTTGCTGTTGGAAAATCCAAAAGGAGATGATAAATTAAACTATACTAAACTTGTAGATGCTGTGTCCTGCATTTTTGGCCTTAAAAATTCAAAGCTGTCAGTTTTCAATGGAAAATCAGGTACATGGTGTTAGAGGATGAAAGCTGAGAAAGTGCATACAGTAGCAATTCAGTCGATTTTTCAAAGAATGTCATTGGCAGTTTGTATCACTTATTGTATCATTTTCTCACATTGTGTGTATGAAGTTTCTAAAAAAGAGCTCCTGGGAAGTATGCCCAGTATTCTAGGGCTGATTTTTACTAAGTATATGAGAATGTGTTTATAAATTGTTTATAACTGTAAACAATCTAAATGGGTTTTAAAAGTTCCTGTTAAGTGGTGTTCATCACTTTTGTTATGCTGTCCATTTCCAATTTGTATTTCTTTTTCAGTTCTCATTAGGATAAAATTTCATCCATTCCAGAAATCATTTTCATCAGTTTAGTACCGTACCATGAGTTGGCAAGCTGCCATGAAATATAGTTGCATGATTTTGCAAATACACTAATAGATGGAGTTAGAACTTAAATTGAGTACAAACTGATTTTCCTTTTTAGTCAAATTCTTTGCTGTTGCCATATTTCTGTATTTTACAGCAGAGCAGTTTGAAGATCTCCAGACTTCTTCTGTTAGAGAACAGTTTATTTTGAAAATATTTTTGTAGGATTGAATTTGTGCTCCGACTTTGTAAACAAATGAAAATGTAAAGTGCACTTTATGGGTTATGTTTGGAGCACACATAATTTAGCAAGCATAACAGAGATAAAGTGGCTGATGCAACAGAAACTAAACACTGAAAAATGTTGCAGTTCGTGACCTTGAGACCTTATCAAACAACTGGCTTTATTTTCTTCTCTTTGAGATCAAGATTCTGTTTTATGATAAGATTACATTTTGTATTCTGTTGTATTAGAATTAAGGGACAATTGATTGGCTGGTAGTGTAAAAACCCTAAGTAACCAAACCACTCCATGAATAAGTCAAAAAAGGGAAAAAAATTGGCTGCAGCAAAGTAAAAACTTTGATTCGCAAGAATTGGAAATTTATTTTTATAGTGTAGTAGTGAGTTCTTTATAGACATGTCACCTTGAGTAGTATTGCTCTAGAGAGTTTTAAAAAGTGAAGCATTTAAAGTTAATATGGATTCTGCAGATTAGACAATTCAAGGTTCAACAGGTGTGGTTATAAAGGAAACTTGAAGACAGTGTTTGCAAAATTGACAGAGGTCAATGGTTATGGAAACTTTATTTTGTATCCTTTAAAATTACTTAATCTTGAAAAATAGCTAAAATTAAGGGTAAGGGGGATGGAGGTAATAATTTGATCATTGTGAATGGAAAGTGTTAACAATTGCCCTTAAATTCCTACAGGGTTATTAGGAGCAGAAGTTTGTACCCATACATTACATCACTGGACCAGTAACTTTGCCTTAGACCTGTATCCTCACCATTTTTTCTTATATTTTTGCCTTTGCTGTTTCTCATTTCCTGAAAAAATATTTTTATCTTCATGTCTTTAGTAGAATGTCTTTGGGGTACCCTCACTGAGCCTCTCTATCTGACACACTCCTTTTGCCTTATTCAGCTTGATAATAGCCAGGATGCTTTAAGTGGTTGATTGCACAGAACCAAGTGGAATATTTCTACCATATGAAAAGAGTACTCTGCTGTTTAGGATTGCTTAACAAGACCATCTAAAATAAAGTTGGCTGTGGAAGAAAACCTTTCCTTAAAATAATTTTCCAAATAGCAGCAATGTGTCGTATTTGGAACGAGGAGAATTAAATCAAAGTAGTCTGGTGTGAAGTTATAGAGATAAGTAGTCAGTAGAACCATAGTTTACCAGAATGCACTCCCCCCTGCTTCACATCCTATAGTCTGAGGTGGTTGTGTGGGCTTTGTCTGGGTAGGCAGAAGAAGGAAAACCGTTGGCTCCTTCAAGGATTGTGCCTCTCTCTGGGCTTGAGGAGGGGGGGGCTCTGTGGCTGATTGGTTGGACAGAAGGATGCAGCATCCTATTTGCTCCCAGGGAGAGGATTTATAAGCCCTTCCCCTTGTCCAACGGTACCATTCTGCTCAGGGAAGATACCCTCTCCCCATCTCTCCATGATATTAAAGTAGGGCTGGGTTTTGTGGCATTGCTCTGAGCATCATGCTAACTGCCTTTTTGGCGCTCGGAAGGAATTTTTCCCTCACTGCCAGATTGGTCTGGATAGGGTAGGTTTTCTTGCCTTCCCGTCAGGGACTTGGTGGTAGGTTAGACTGTAAAATTCATTTTGTTGCTACTTTACAGGAGTCCAGTTAAGGTGATTGTTCAGTGACGGGTCTGGTATCTCCTAAAGAAGGTGGGGAATGGGGTTGGGGCACCTTATGTCTTGTACAGTGAGGACACAGCCCTCTCTTCCCCAGACACTTAACCCTTGTATGAGGGGAGGGTGGGCCCCAGGACAATGCTGGGATCAAGTAGGGTGAGGCTCTAACAGCAGCCTTCAACCAGATGGAATAGGTTACAAAGAAAGGTTAACCTGAACTGGACAAGTTATTGCTGGATAATTCTCAAATGTGTTTCTTAATGAAGCTGTGGCCTAGTTAAATCACATTCCTGATGTCTAGTCTTTCTTCCTGTGGTGTCCAGGACAAAGGGTCTCAGCAGAAAATAAATCAAGCTGACAGCCATTTAAAATAAAAAGTATTTTTTTTTAAAAAGTTAAGATAAAATGTACATATTGTGCAGTTGTGGATAGGCTAAATTTTTGCCCCTTGGGGCGTGGTTAGGCCTACAGTGAAAAGAACTGTGGTTTTGGGAAGTCCATCTTACTGGCAGTCCCAGTTGAATGGCTGTACTTTCCTACTACAAATCTCCGCTCCCAGGCTAAACTGAAGGTTATTTGAAAGCTTTAATATTGATGTACATTGATGGTTTGTGATTTTTCACACTTTTTCACAAGTATGTGAAAATATTGGATTTCATCTACTCTGAAAGACTTTTAAAAAAAAAAGTAAATAGTGACAATATTGCAGATGGAAAGTTGTCTCTGTGTTGACATGGCAATGGCCCTGTGATGCAAAATACTAGAGTTACTTGAAAGATAAATCACAATTTCTGCCACTCATGCTTGTCCACCTCCTACCTGGATTATTCCAGCTATCCAGTATTACTGTGAGCTCCTTGGGCCATGTCTCTTGTTCTGTGAAACGCCTTGCACATTTAAGGTGCTATATAATTAATACATAGTAATCATGGGTTTAGTGCATGACAGTGCTAGGCATAGCTGCTCTAGTTTCATGCAGCTTAAAAATAACTGCTACTAGGTCTCTCTGCATTATAAATTCTAAGCAGCAGAATTTGAGTATTGTGCATTAGTTACTTTTTTTTTTCTGCTTTGTTTGAAAAATAACAGTTAACCCTCTAGAGACAGCAGACACATACACATGTAAACACATCCTCTTCAGCATTCAGTTTGCTGGAATATGCTACCATAAAATTTAAGTTTAGCTTTAATCTGGCCCTTTATTCCTGAAATCTGCCAGTTTCATGAGAAACCATTTCTTTATTGCCTAATGATCTTGTGGAATATTTTGTTTCCTTATATACTCGCTGTTGCATCAAATATTCCCCCGATCTTTGAAGTAAGATGTACCATACCATTAGTTCCACATTAAAATGAAATGAAATGAACCGACAGAAGCAATACACTTGTCAGAACATATTAACCAAGAGGAATACAGCTGAAGGTGCTATGTCATCACCAAGTGATGAGGGTCATTGGTTAGGTTTGTCATTATCTGATTTAGCATTATGAAGGGAAAACTTAGCCATATCAGCTTTAGTGAAGTCCATTGACATAGTGTTCTAAATTATTTATCCCTTCTGTGGTCTCATTTTACCAGTGTCAGGATGTTTTAGTATCTAAAAATCTTTGGTTTTTTGGTTAATGGCTTAGTTGGAAAATACTTTTTTATTCCAAGTGTTATACCCACAAGCTTAGATATTCACTGTGAGCAGCTGAAAGCCCATGCTGTCTCACAGGTGTAATTTGTAAAGTTGTATGTGATATTTTTAAAGCCAAAAATGGCTGAGAACTTTAAATAATTGGATAGTAACAGACCATGAATCCCAGTGATGATTGAACCTGGTGATGTTCTAAGCAAAAAGAGCTCACAACCACGCTTATAGCTCAAGGGTTCTCCTTTTTTTTTTTTTTGAGCTCCTCCCCTCAATCTCCCCCTCCCCTCAACATGCAATAAAAATTCCATGGCCCACCTGTGCCACAACAGCTGTATTTCACTGGATTAAAAGCCAGGACTGGCATTAGGGGGTAGCAAGCAGAGCAACTGCCCGGGGCCCCATGCCACAGGTGGCCCCATGAAGTTAGGTTGCTCGGGCTTTTGCTTCAGCTCTGAGGAGCAGGGCTTGGGATTCAGCTTTCTTCCTTGGGCCCTTATGAGTCTAACGCTGGCCCTGCTGTCTGGCTTATTTTTGTGGACCCCCTGAAACCTGCTTGCCGCCTCCCAGGTGACCTCAGACCCCTTGTCGAGAACTGCTGTTGTGGCTGTTTCCATCACTTCGCACCAATTCAGCAGACATTCTGGGCTTCAGAGTGATGTTTAGGGTCATTGTTTTGCTGGTTGTGTTCATGTGTGGGTGACTGTGTTTGATTTATGTCTCAGAGGTTTGTGTTGATTTATGTGGGTGCCTAAAGTTGGGCCAAGTAATCCACTGTTTGTGCAATACTTCCTCATACAACTCATGAAACTTTTACATGCAACTTAACTCAACCAATCATCACCTTCACTCTACAGTTATCTCTGATATCATAATAGTTTAGGATTCTTGGCATGTCATAGATTCTTGTCTTACAGTATCTGTACACTGCATGAGTGTAATTCATTAAATCAAAATGGCTGAGAACTAAGAATTGGAGAGTAGCAGAAAAGAAAATACAGAGATAATTCAGCCTGGTGATACTCTGCACAAAGAGAGTTCTCAGCCATGCTTGTAGCTGCTTCCATCATTTCACACTGACACAACAGACATTTTAGGCTTCAGAGTGACATGACTGGAATCTTATTATATAGATATGTATGTGGGCTTGTCTACATGGAAACAATGCACGGCATGCTAGTATACTGCTGATTTACAACCTGACTTTGCTACACACTGAGTCTCCATGTAGTCAAGCTCTGCTTGTTGTGAGTCACCTCTCTCCGAGAGATGCCAGCTCCATCTCTCCAGGCCATGTGCTTATCAAAAAGGGGGCAGGAGAAAGTAAGCATTTTAGTTGTTGCTTTTTTACTCTGTTTTGGGTATTACATGCAAATGCCAGGGGTTTCATACATGATCAAATCATTTTATTAGCCACTGCCTTTGCATTAATTGGCACCTGGAGCATCAGAAAAATATATTGAATAAACCATTGTATAAAACGTGTTCTATGATGCTTCAGCTAACAAAATTGAGATAGAAGCAAAGACTTAAGTTTTAATTTGGAAATCGCTGGTGCAAAGGAATCATTGCTGGCTTATTATAAACTATCAAGCAAAATTTTTATTTATTATGTGTATATATCGTTATGATTCTAGAAATTGACCTGCCGAGTGGGTGAGTTTCCTGGCTTTCCTATACTAGGGCTGCACTTCTAAGTGATATCATCTTAACTTCCCAGCCTCTTACACAATCTTTGAAGTTTTTTGCACTATAGTGCTGTTGTACATTCTGAGCCCATTATGCTTGACATGCTAATTTCCATAGCAGATGAGATACTTTGTTTTATGATACAAAGTATCTCTTAACTCACTGCACAAGTTCACTTACGCTTTTCAGAATGAAGAAATATATCTCTCTTGAGAAAGGAAATCATTTCTGTAATGGAAACAGTAGCTAGAAATACTCTGTCAGTTAATCAGATGAGAGCTAGATGTTAGTTGGCCTTTAATGGCCTGACAGGTCTCATTTTTCATTTCAGAACTGTTGAGCAACACTGACTTACTGAGTCTCAGTGGAAAGACTCTTCATGTGACATCAGGATCAGCCCCTGCTTTGATCAATGCCCATGATAACCTCCTCTGCCAGTATATCAACTTACAGCTAGTGAATACAAAACCACAAGGTACTGTATGTAGGATATTTCTCATTTCAGTTACTGGTTTTATCTGCCGTAATTTAAGTTTTGGACAACACTATTCATATGAGATCTATACATATCTTTGGGTTGGTAGTTGGTGTGTTCCACTTATTGTATCCCATATAATAGAAACTTTCTAATGTACAAAGTGGACGTTGAGTTTTAGTTTTTCCTCACTTTTGAAAAAGGGAAAAAGATAAGTTGAGAGGGGGGATGATGGTCTTATTAGCATTTAAATATTAGTTTCAGAATTGTTCTCCTGTTTCTAACTATTGGTTTGCATATGCAAAACTTGTTTTAAAAGGCTAAAAGCCTAAAATTGACTTGAAAAGGCCAGCTTCTCTTGTAATGGGATTGTCACTGAATGCATGATGCAGGAATCAAAACCATTGCTTATATGCAGATTTAAGAACTAGGGGAATTATTTCATTATCAATCTAGAGATCAAGATATGTGTATAATTTTGGTTTCTTTTTCATTAAACCATTGTATGCTCATTACTTTGCCTCCCCTCCCTCATTACTTTGCCTCCAAAGGACTTGCCTTTCCAGTGAAGGCTTTGTTTTAGGCCTGGATTCTGTGCAAAGAACTACCCTGCATGGACTCCGTTTGAAGTCACTGGAAATCGGCGTGGGCTGACCCTGGGCAGAAAATAGGACCATGATCAGCAATATATTTGGTGTTTTTCCTTGAACATTTATGATCTGTACTTCTGTTAAAGAGTAGATCACCTGTGTCATATTGAAATATTTGTTTTCCATAACCCCTCTTCAGCTACTGTGGCCTGCACATTGTAGGGGAGCTAGTAATTTCCTTTCATTTTTTGATGTGCTCAGAGTTCAGTGCTTATGGATTTATCGCTCAAAAAGACAACTTTCCAGCGATGACTCTGTGATAGATATTTGTTGTATTTTAGCTTAGACATGGGTAAGTGAATGCTATTAAGGAATGCTGTTGAGGAAACAGGTGAGTTGAAGGAACAAGTCCTAAGCTTATGGGTCAAGACAAATGCAACTGTATAGTATGAGGCAATTTTCCCCACTCAGATTGCAATAATACACAATTTGTTTCCTTAGAGTGTCTGAAAGGAGTGGTGGGAACTCTTCTAATGGAAAACCCAGTTGGTCAGAATGGACTAACATATCAAGGTCTTCTCTATGAAACAGCAAAAGTGTTTGGACTCAGGAGCAGGAGGCTAAAATTGTTCCTAGATGAAGCACAAACACAGGGTAAGTTACTTAATGCCTGAGTATACTGTGGATTTTTTTCCTTGTGTACTTTGTTTTTTCTCTTCAACAACAGTGACATATCCTTTTAATTGGATTCCAGTGGATTAACTTAGTTGCCTACAGTCTACATTTCTTTCTAATTATCTTGTGTTAATCAGACTTGAGTGCATCTGATCTCAGGTCTCAAACCTATATTTAATCATATTAAATTTATTTTATCCAAAGTACATCATATACATACCAACAGAGTACTTTTCATGTAGTAAAATTCTGCATGAGTAGTGCAATTGCATGCATTCACTGAAATGGCTAAGAACAGTTCTCTAGGAGCCTCTTCAGTTGAAATTGAAAGGTCAGTCAGTAATGAAAATGTTATGTATGTACTGATGTGATGAGTATATTTAAAAAGAAGTCTCTGCTTAGAAGGGAAAAAATAATTTAAATAGTAGCAGATCAGAATTTGAGAATCTGTTCTGCAGTAAACTGCACATTGTTGTAGGACTGGCTCGATATTTTTTTTTTTCTTTTGGCGAAAAGGAATGGAGGAAAGGAGTATATTAGTATGGATCAGAGCAGGCATTTCAGAATTGTTGCATAGATTGGAATCTGAGCAAGTGATACTTTTTTACCTGTTGGTTTTCATTTTGAACAATTGATTCAGCATTACCCAGTTTAATTCCACCAGCCTATGCTTTCACAATCATGAAGCACTTCTACTGAGTTCATCTATGAATTGCTCACACTAATGTTCAAAGTAGTCCGTTTGAGTCTGTGTTCAGTGTTAATATGTGCTAGTCTTCAAATATTATGAATGCTTTCATTGTATTGAGGTAAGTGTTTGGTTGTATTTTGTGCACTTCAGAATCTGTTCTGGGGGAGACCATAACCCCAGAATTGTCTACTTGATGGGTTCTAGTCACTCCAAAATTATCATCTGAGCCAAGACTCAGGATCAGGAACATGATGGGCTTTAGTACTAGGTCATACTAGGTCTTGTTTCATGTGAACCACAAATACTGGTTATCCAAAAGATCTTTTCTTAAGTGAGATGGTTGTGAAATGTTGTGACTGTCCAATGCTAGTTTGAACTCATGCTAATGATAATTTGCAGATTGATGTTAATAAATATAGAGGAATGAAAATGACCACCATTAAAGCACTGCGGAAGACATAGAAACAGAATATACCCTGAACAGTTTTAATTTGTGTAAATGTAGCTGTATGCGAAATCTTGCTGACTAGAGAGAACAGTGTCATTTGGCAGCAGTTGATGTTACACTTCGTTGTTAAAACTTCATCAGTCGTTAGTTTCTTTCAATGTTATTGCAGGGCAGAAAGATCTCAGTGCAACGAATAATCAGTTTAGCTGCTCAGATAATTATCACAGAGAAAATACTGGCTTGAAATTGTTTTTCTCATTTATTTTACTATGTAATGTACAGTTATCCAGTATTGGAGGGAAAAAAATGAGGAATGTCTTTAGACTTTTTTTCTCTGCAGCAAAATATACCAGTACAGTAGCTAGTACATTTTTATAGTATAATTCCTACACAAATGAAAATGGATATATTTACTCTTAAGGTTAAATAAAGTATAAATTGAGTTAAGGAAAGTCATACCATCCATCCATGGGTAAACCATAATTTTTACATAACATGTAAATTTAAAATGTGCTGCAGTTTCTGTAAATACTCTTCTTTAAAGGCTAAAAGCCCTAAGTGGAACATTCCTAACACACTGTGTGTGTAATGGTTACAATTCTATTGTCTCAATTTAAATTCCCACTTTCCTTTTCCCTATTAATATGATGTAATATAGGAAGTGATTTGGCAACACTTTTTATAGTATAAATACACAGATTGAGTTATATTACTCTAATTCTTTTTTATGACATCATTACATTAAATTATCTGCCACAATGAGCCAAGATCAATATCTAGCCAGTGTTTTTAGAGAAAATAATTATTTTGGAGTAAATTATATTTTGGGGCTTCTGTAAAATTTTTTAATACAATTAATAGGACTGCATATTTCTGCTGTTTTACTTATTTTTTAACAATCTTTTTATCCATCTATCATTATAGCCACAACTCCAGAAAATGTTTAAAACTTTGAAATGGCAAACAGCAGCTCTGGTATTTCATAGTCTTGGAGAGTCTAATTTTTTTTTATTAACTCTTTAGGGCTACTTCTAATACAAAATAATAATTTACTCATTGGTAAATAGTTAAAGAACTTGATAAAATATCAGCTGGAATTGTAAAACTGCTGGTGCCAGGTGTTGGAATGTTTCTCACAGACTGAACTGTGTTTTGAAAGGCTTTTTTAAAATGTTTTTGTGTCAAAGAAAGAAACTGTATGTCCTCACTTCTATAATTTTTTTGTTATGAAACTCCTGGAAATATCTCTCTGAAATAAATATTAGAATGGTAAATTTTGCCTAAATAAGGCTGTCAGGTTACACTGCTGGGCAAAGTATCTGAGACCTCAGAATTTCAACAGAGCTAGGAAAAGATTACCATTAACAGTTACAGTAAAACCTAATTGAAATATATTTGGTTTAGAACACAAGCCCTATCTAGTGTTTTATTTCATATTCCAAATTAAAACTATCTTACAATAATAAAGGGGAAGATATTTGACTATTTCTTAATGAGGTTATGCATTGAGTAAGGTTACAGTGTACCTTTAACCATGTGATGGTGGTGATAAACCCATCTCAAGCAGGTATTATATAATCAATTGTGTTTAAAAATAATTTTAAAAAAACTTTGGGACCAAGTTCACAATTTGAGTGACTCAGCAGTGAATTTGGCTTTACTCTGCTTCAGAATAATTTATTTTAAATTATTTTATTAATGAGAGAATCTTTTGGGGGGGAGCGGTGTAAGGGAGCTGTTGAGGGGAAGAAGTGTTAATTACTGAAATGAATTAGTGCCCTGACCTTTCGTAATTTGGGTTTAAAATACTTAAAATGGAAGTCTGCTCTGAAAAGAGACTGTAAAAATGTAGTCATGAAGGTCCATGATTTGTCTTATTAATTCCATACAAAACTGGCTCAGTTTACAAATAAAACATTTTTAAATGACAGCCATGCAGAGTCATCCTGGGCTCTGAGTCTTGAGCTTAGTTCTTTTTCTTCCTGTGTGTCACCACTGGTAAAATAGAATCGGTATATTAGCTGCTCTGGTGCAACCCAATTTGAAGGCTAATTGTGTTGAGAAACGCTCCCCCCTTGAAGGCTAATAGTTACCCAGGTGCATATCTAATTTGACCTGTGACACCTGTATTACTGAAGGTGATGCGTGAGAAGGAAAGAGTCCAGTTTGACTTTCAGCTCCCCGGGCAGTTATCTAAGAAAAAAGTAAATTTTAGTTGTAAAAGAAGTGCATTTGATGTAGACCAAGTGAGAGGGACAAACTGAAAACCCCACAGTCACCAACAGAATTGAGGTACCTGTGGAGAATAACTGCCTGGAAAAGGATGGAAATTAGTCTTAAAATCAATTCGGAGACTATAGTTAGTATTTACAGGAACATAAAGCAATCCTGCTTCATAGATGTCAAATATCTCTAATACAGGCTTGGCAATGTTTGTGAAACATCTGGCAAGATCTTCTACCATTCTGCTATCTGAAAGAGCTATCCTTAGGTCAGGTAATGTGCCTGCTATCGCCAGCTCTCCCCTACACTTGGGCCATAGCAAGCCACCACAATGGAAGAGCAGCTCTGAACTGATTTTTAAGACTAATTTCCGTTCTTTTCCAGGCAGTTATTCTCCACAAGTGCATTACTTCTGTTGATGACATATAGCCTCCTATTGTTCTCTGATAACAAGCACTTCTTACCATGGAATTTTGAAACATGTCCTCCTATCTGTGGAACAGTCGTCACCAAATAATCCTTAGAACTCCATGTACATTGTTTTGGAAAGAAGATTTAAATTACCAGTCTGGCACAGCGTGGAATACATTATTATATTTAACAAGACAGCTACACTAATCTATTTTGGCAATTGTTACCATAATTCCTGCCTTTAGGGCTGGTCTACACTGAAGGGTGATCGGTCTAAGATACACAACTTCAGCTACGCTATTCGCGTAGCTGAAGTCGAAGTATCTTAGTTCGACGTACCTGGCCATCCTCACAGCGGCAAGTCGAGTGCCGCAGCTCCCCCATGGATGCTGCTTAATCCTCCTGCCGAGGTGGAGTATGGGTGTTGATTTGCAGATCGATTTATCACATCTAGACAAGACGCAATAAATCAATCCTCGATAGATCGATTACTACCTTCTGATCCGGCGGATAGTATAGACATACCCTAAGTGTAAAACTCAGCTCTGATTTAGCTGTGGAGTCATGGTCCGGGAGTGCATAATAAGACTTAATTTCATTTGGTGCACTTGGTTTTTCATGGAAACCACCAACCTAGTGCAAAAGTTTGGTGGTTTTCAGTCAGCTTTGGTAATGGGGACCATCCCTGCACTAATATTTTTTACACTATTTTTAACTGGTCCTAAAACACTTCCAAATGTTAACTCTCTAGGCATGCCATCATGTAATGCCATGCTTCATGAAAAATGGTGTAAAAAAAGTACTGCTGCAGAAGATACATATGGGGTGTGATGTCACAGTAATCTGAATCAGGTGGCTCAATGTTATTTTTTCACATCAAAATGGTCTTAGATTCTTTTTCAAACAGGTAAAAATAGCCACTGAATAGTCAGGTGAGTTGTACCTGTGATACTGAGAGAAACTGATGTTCATCCAGGTAACAGGACAGTGAACACTGAACATGTATAAAATACAGAATATGAATCAAGCTGATTTCATCACTGTAGTTTTGCCCAGTTGTTGCATGTAACTTATATATTCTTAATCATTCAGAATATTAAATTGCTGCAGATTTTAGTGTGGGCATTCCTTCTAATGTTCCAGAATTGAAAGCTGTTTAGCTCAGCTGTCTCCTGTGCTGAGGAGAATTGTTGTGGTACGTTTGACTCTAGATGTGGCCTCACTTCACTGCTGCAATACATTCCCTATATGCTCCTGCAAGAGAGGCCCTCTGCCTGTGCAGAGTCCCACTGAGCTTTGTAGAACTCCACAGAGAAACAATGGTCCTGCTGTAATGAAGCGGGCTCTGATGGGACACTACTGAGAGTATCAATTCAGGACAAATTGCTTAGAGTAGGGAAGTCAGAGCCAAAAGTCCTTTATTACTAAGGTAGTATAGAAGAAATTAATCCATCAGACTTCCATGAGACTTTGTTTTTTCTCTTAGTTTTGGTCACACTAATCCACTTCTCAAGTGCAGAATGTTAAATAAAATGACTTTTTCATACTTTATGTGCTGCTTTTGTTTTCACTTCATTTTACAAAAGGAAATGGAAGACAGTGTACCAGTAGCATATGGCTTATTTAGGTATACTTCACCACATGTATTTATAACTGACTCTTCTATTATTTGTTAAACTCTTTGTTTTTAACTCTGTAGCATGTATTATTTAATGGAAGAAGACTAAAATAAACATCTAAATATGCTCATGTACAACTCACTT
This sequence comes from Gopherus evgoodei, assembly GCF_007399415.2. NCBI lineage: Eukaryota > Metazoa > Chordata > Testudines > Testudinidae > Gopherus > Gopherus evgoodei. The sequence continues at coordinate 89,502,049 of NC_044328.1, forward strand.
ACACTGACTACAGATTTTTTTTTTCACCTAGTTTTCTCCCACCTCTTTTCTCTTTCTCTGAATGTTGTGTTCTTAGTAGCACTGAGCTCAGCTAAAGCTTCTTGGAGCAGGCAACCATGTGGAGGAATGAATGTAAACAATTATCAGAGTATTATGTCTATTGAAAACTTCCCAAATATCCTTGAACACTTTATGCTGCTCAGATAATTTTATTTGGAAGACATCTAGCAGGAGAGGTGATTTTCTATCATGACGAAATGAAAAATCTGTACTTCATATGCAGCCCAGTATGCTAATATTCTCTGTTTACATTAGTATTTATGGAGTTGAGAGTCAAGATTTCTTGTTCTTCCACTGAATGCCACAACCAGCACAGTTCAGAATCGTTAATGCTGCAGAAAGATAAGATGAAGAGAAAAGCATTTGTGTACCAAAGCCTGAGAGTTATGGTGGATGAGGTAATATCTTTTACTGGCCCAACTTCTGTTGATGATAGCGACAAGCTTTTAAGCTACACAGTTCTACTACATAAGTGATCAGAGACTAAGAAGAAATAGAAAATGGGGACTTTGGTACCATTTAAGGAATCCTACAATTTCATCATGTTGTACTGTTAACTTCTTCATAGTGGACTCCTGATCTCATATTATTGCAATGTAACATTGTCTTCCTATCATCATCATCATCATCATCATCCACATAACACTATGAGCCTTGAAACTGCTGAGGGCTTTGTCCCAGAAAATATTTTGGGATGTGTGTGTCCTTCAGTCTTAAACTGCATGTTAGCTTTGTTGAAATCATACTAGTACCTTGAAAATGTTCATGAGTGGCAAGCTTAATTTATGGTGATCTCTTCTTTTACTTTATTGCATTATCATGACAGGCTCTGATTTCAGCTGAGGATTTCCTGTCCAAGCATCATTTTGGCTGAGATAAAGAGAGCTGGATTATTATTTCAGAAAATGGAAATAAGAGTGTTGACAGTGTCCTGTTGTATAGAGATTGCTAATTCTGTTCCATCTTTTCTCTTGCCTTTTTGTTCAGAGATTACAAAGGACACCTCCATGAAGACCTTGAATACGAAGACTCTGTATGTTCATGTTATACCAACAACAGCTGAATGCTGAGGATTCCATTTTTATTAATAAGCCCACGTAGACTTTTTTTTTCACAGAAGAGAGATCTGATTCTGATTAGTATGCTTTTTAATGAACATCCAAGTTGTGTACTGAATCTTCAACATCAGCAATTGTACACCGATGTTTTCTACCAGTGCATGTGTAATATGCTGCTTTTGGTTTCAAATACAATGTATTTTCGTTGTTATTATAAGATACTATAAAGGCTATTCAGAGTAATGTCAGATCTTAAGCCTAGATATCTATGCAGTAATTTACCTGAAAGAAATGGACTCATACCTCAGTGATGCCGTTCTCTGCCTGTCCTTTATGCAGAGGCCATCTTTAATTTTCTAAGCCGTGTCTCCAAGGGTGTGTTGTTACAGCTTTGAAACTAATTAGGGAAGAGTTACCCAGTTCTGTGCATTCACACTAGTTGGGTTTTAATGAAGTGCGGTGTTGATGAAAATACTTTGGAACAATAAATTTTCTTTATCTCCAGAACAGTGTTTTCCTGATTTGTTGGTAATTCACTTCCCTACCTCCTTAAAGAAGATCGTACTTTGTTTCCTTGGGGATCAGCAAAATCTAAAGAAAACATGAACTTAGACAAACTGTACAAGTGGATGTTATGGATGGTTAAGTTGTAAAATTTGCAAAACATTTTTGTTTTTAGTTTTGTTTACAGTATTTCGCTGGATAACCCAAACAACTAAAACCCTTAATTCATGGACTTTCCTAGGGTCCAAAGAGGGAAGTGAACAAATAAATCAGACTATTTGATATTATCAAATTGACACTTGATTTGATACAGGTTCCTTTTAGAGATGTGATATGGTATTGGGAGTCTGTACTCACTATGAAACACTGGCATAAAAGTTACCTTCACTGTTTTACCTCTCTTAGTTTTTGAAGAAAGCTACATAAATTGGAAACAGGAATGACTATAGTAAAGGACAACTTATTAGAGTAACCAGCACTTAGTTAAAAAATACCTCTCCATTGCTTTCTCATCTTTATGCTATATGTAGATATAAAACAAAATTCAATGGTGTTTTCCACAATATACTATATCAGTGGGAAATATAAATATCATTTTTGTTATGCTTGCTTACTGTTCAGTGGGATACACACAGCTAACTTGAAGTGGAGCAAGTTTCTAGCATGTAGCTACATATGTGTATTTGCCTGTAGTGTGGTGAAGCCCTTTCTGAAAATCTGTATCTCCTGAAATACTGGGAATGCACAGTTCTAGAAGTATTGGACAGTGCCAAGTTATTTTCCCATAAACCATGCTTATCTCTTGATTTAGTCACATGAAAATCAAATAAGGCTTCATCTATTGCCATCTTTACTCACACTTGAAGTAATGTGTTCAGGATTATACTTTCTGTGAAGATGAAACTGTTGATTTACAGCTAATGACTTTGCTTTGCACTTTTACAGAAAGTAAATAAAAGCAGAGTAAAAACTGAAATAGAAATCTTATTAATGAGATGAGAAATCCATTTTAATGAGGATATTGAAACATATGACACAGTTATCTGCATTTTAGAGTTGCTTGGGATTTAGTCACACAAATCTTATTAGCGTATGATGGGTGGCTATGTCCTGCACATCTCTTCAAAAAACCTGGGATATGAATTAAAGTCAGAATCTGAGTTACCAGTAGAGAAAAAATCAAAATATCTCTCAGAATCTTTATCCTTTCTCAAAGTATGCACAATGCCGTTTCATGCCAAAAATGCAATCCACCCTGCAGCAAAGGACTACCTTCTATGGGCTAAGACTGATGATCTCCCAATTGTATCCAGTAAAATGTAGCCAAAATAGGCTTCCTAGATAAGTCGCTGGTATATTCTGCAGATGAAAATAAAACAGCTGCTTTCCCCTTCATTAAATACCTGTCTTCACTACAAAGGCTATTTGCAAAAGGACAGTTCCTATGTTACACTGTTAAAAGTAATGCTTGTTGATACTCCAGTAAAAAAAAAAAAATGTTTGGAGATAAATAGTTTGGGTAAGTTATTTACTCTATAGGGATGAAAGGGGAATGTTGACATGTCTTTGTATTAACACATAATCATCTGCATGTGTCTATTACATATTTTTACAAGAATGTTTATTGCAGAAAGCATGTACTCTGACTGTCACAGCAGTGGCTGAAAGCTAAGTTCGTAATGACAGACCTCTCTCAATGTGCATCTCAATATGTGCTTCCACTGAAGTCAAAGAAGAACTCTCATTGACTTCAGTGGGAGAAGAGTCAGGCTAAAGTTGAGCACTTCTAGAAAAATCCACCCTTAATGCTTCCCCGCTTCCACCTCCTTTCCTGTGAGGCACAGGAAAGCAATTTCTCTATTAGTGAGGACAAATTGGGAGGGAGGTTCTGGAACACATTTGATTTTTTTTCTCACATTAATAGTAATATTTGCACTTTGTGTTATCAAATTGCTGTACAGATATTACCTGATCATGTTCAGTGCTCCTGCATGATGTATTGGGCCTGCTTATAGACAAGTTTACTGAGCTACAGAGAGGAAGGGAGAGAGAGAGAGAGAGAGAGAGAGAGAGAGAGAGAGAGAGAGCAGCTGCTTTACTTAATAGTGCCCAAAGCAGGACTGGAGCACAGCAATAAAACCCTGATTAGGCTACAAATCAAGAAGAGGAGCCTCCATGGGTCCTCAGAAGCAGAGTCTGACCAGAATGTGGTTAGATAAGATGGTCCAAGAAAGCAGAGAATCTGAGCAGTGCCTGTATTTATGTATATTAATTGCATTTTCAGGTGGCACTAAAGTGGGAGGCATTGCAAATATGCTTGAGAACAGAGAAATGAAACAAATAGCCCTAAAGAAATTAGAAACATAGTCAGGAAGTAATAAAAATGAGACTGAATATGGAATAATACAACCTACCATCTGGAAAAATAATCTAAAATCCAGATCTATGAGAGGGAAGAAACAGGAAAGCAGTTACTCTGAGAGAAGTGGACAGTGTTAGATGTAAGATAATAGTTATCCTGTTTCCAGTAGCATCTCAATGTGCTGTACAGACATAAGAAAACATTCCTGCCCTAAGAGTTGGTTGTCTAAAATTTAACAAAAAGGACAAGGCAATTTTGAACTGCTTATGTAGAGGCAACACAATACAACATTGGTGTGACTGAACCTGGAATTTAACTTTCCCCTGCCCCCCCCCCGATACATGATTAACAGAAAGATATTGACAAACTGAAGGCAATGCAGTGATGAGCAAAAAAATTGATTTCTTTTGTTCTATTTTCATAAGGGATATAAACCCTCATCATTCAGGGTGTAAACAAACCACTAACTGGGGTGAGGAAAAAAAATTCCCCTATGGCAAGTTATTACATAATTGCCTGCTCTAACGAATTTGATGCTGGTTGCTGTCGGAGACTGAACTGGAGCAGGTGGGCCGTTTGTCTGATTCAATATAGAGATTGCTGTGTACCTGGAAGCTCACAAATGGTACAAGGCAAATTACGTACAACTAGATGAAATTTAAATAAGAAATATGACTTGAATATTGGGAAAAACTTCTTGACAGAGATATATTATGCTAAAGAACAATTCCTCAATGAGAATTTGTAGAAATACCCCTCAATGGACTCTTTCTTTTGACTTCTGTAAGCTTTGATTCGGACCCTAGAGGCAATTAAAACTGGACAAGACAAATTACTAGAAGAAGCTAAGTCCTACATTGGCAGGGAGATATGCTGGAGAGATGTTTCCCTCTGTCTGGTTTAGTTGTGTTTAAAGTGAAAATTACTTTTTCCCCTCCCATTTTTTGGTTTGTCTTAACATAGTGTTACCTAGTCTATTTTTTTCCCTTTATTATAATGCATTATGTATTCCCAAATATGTGTGTTTGAAGTAAATGTTATCACCCTTGGAATGGCATGAAACAGTACTTCTAGTTTCTGTCACTATGCTAATTGGGATCACTGAAAGTCTGAGTCTCTTGTTTCAAGTGGCAGCATGGCACAACAGCTCATCTTTCAAGCAAGTGCAAGTCTGTTCTCCATGTCAAGGAGCATATTCCACTAACAATTTGAGTTTTGCCTTTAGATAAGTTGCCTGCATAACTCCTTCACTGCACTCTGCTGTTCTCCATATAAAGGTTATGCTTAAATATAAAAGAAGGGCTGTGCTGTAAAGAACTAAAGTTAAAGCTGCAATTTCCTCAAATAATTTGCTTCCACTGAGCTTTTTTAAAGTACTGATCTTCCAAAGAGAACTGTGGGTGGGCTTTGCATGGGTGCAGAGCTCCACTCATATGGTTCTTTCCAAGACTAGTGTCTTAATTTGCACAGTGCATTGAATATAATAGTAGTCCCTATCTTCTCCCCCCTTGTCTCTCTCTTTATTCATTTTCTCCATTGTATCACCAGAGTATTCTTCCCTTTCTCTCTGTTTATTGCATCCTTCCCCACTAGTCCTTTTAGTGGCTCACCCATGTTCTCATATCTGTATCCTTTCCTCCTTTGGAGGTGTGATTGGATGGAAGATAAATTGTGCTCTCTCCAGCTACAGCAGATTTTGTCCTTAAATGCTGTTGCCATGGTTCAGTCAGGATCAGTCATCGCTCACAGTGAGACACACCCACCCACTCAGGGCAGGTAGTCAGTGCAAGAATAAAACAATGGACTAAGCCTGAGTTTTTTCACATGGCACTATTGGGCATGATTGCTCGGTCCCCAGATTACTTTGGCCTCCCTTTTTTATGCATATTAGTGGTATGTAATTAACAAATGAGGATTAGTATACAAGTTCAACTTTTGGCTGCTGCAGTGTTAGCTCATCAAGTTCCCATATCTATAAAACTTACTGTAAGAAATCATTGGAAACAAGCAATGACTCTTTGGGTTGAACTCTTTTTATTTCCCTTTCCATTTTTAGTCATCATTTCCCTCAGGGTACTCTCTCTAATTATTTCTTCAGTGATCTTGTCTCATGGGCTTTCATGAAATGTGGAAAGTTTCCTACTTACTTTTTTTTAAAAAAATTAGTTTTTCTTTCATTTTTGTGCCTGCTGTCTTGCTGTTTCATCTAGATTAAGCTAAAAATAGTTGCTTGACTTGATGTGATACTCTTTAGGATTTATGTACTCCAATTGACTTCCCCCTTAACTGTCTTTTGTTGTATAATTTAGGTCCTGGGCCAATTTGATATAATGCTAAGAGGCATCTGCAGAAGCCTATATTAAGTGCTGAGCATGTCCTTACTTTAAGAGTTTATATCTTCCAGTCCTGGCAACAATCCCTTGACTTCTCCTCTCTCTTACTTTTTAACTGATGACAGTAATACAGCATCCCATCTTTCTCATCTCACTGAAATATAAGTTCCTGTCAGCAATCTGCAAGAGCTGATCTCTGCTGAGCAAGCCCTTTATTGCTGGGGAGCTTTAGGTAGTGTAACAACATAGATTAATCATTGCAACTGTGTCCAGTATCAAGGTAATGTGGTTTAAACAAGGGAAAGAGTGGACACTTTTAAAATATGTCAGAATTTTTCTTACAACTCCCTCTTCCCTGATCTGATGGCCACTGTGTACCTCATGGCTCATGCTAACTCCTTTTGCAGTCAGTGGGAGTTGGATTGGGCCATAAGAGTGGATTGTAGCCAAACAATTCCTACCACAGCGGTGTCTACTCCACAAAATCCACCACAATTGGCACCCTTGTTGGCACACACAGCAGAAGGGCCAACAACTGAATGCACAGACAACTACAGTGGCATAGGAGCCAGAAAACAGAGCTGTAAATGGGAGTTTGGGAGAAGACTAGGATAGGTAGGCAGAGGAACAGACAGGCTAGTGAAGGGAGCATGTGGTGTTCTGGAGTGTTTTGGTGCTTGTTGGGGGTTTGTTTTGCTGTGTGGTGGTGGTGTTTTGGTTTGGTTTATATTTCTCGGACTTACAGGGTTTAGGTAGGAAGGCTATGACAGATACATAGGCAGCAGTGGTTGTGACCCAAGCAGTGGAAGACACAATGAAGATGACTGGATGTGCAAGCTGTGGCATGTACATGATCCTGGAGGGGGTACCTGAAAAGTTTCGTCTGCATGAAATGCTGCCTGATAGAGCTGATGAAAGAAAAGATCCGAGGATCGGAGATGCAAGTGGAAACTCTGGTTGAGTTTAGACGGGGGTTTGAGCAGATGATGGAGCAAAAACATGAAGAGGCTGAAGGGAAAAGTTCAGACTTGCAGATGGAAGCAGGACCAAAGAACTTTGAGGGGAGACTGCTGGGTGAGGAAAGTGGACAGTGGAGGCATGTGACTAAGAGAACCAGGCAGAGGAAAAGACAGGCTAGTGAAGGAGAAATAGAGCTCAGGAACAAGTTTGTGGAGTTGGAAAACGAAGAGGCACAGCAGGTGGTCACTGAAGGTGGGAGGGCAAGGAAGAAGAGAAGAGCAGCTAGTCCTATAGGAAGAGGGGAAGAGTCGATGGAGATAACACCAAATATGAGCCCTAGGAGGATAAAGGATGGGTTGCAGAGGATTGCAAGGCAGAATAGGAATCAAGAGAACTTGCAGCCAGAGGGAACAGGGGATAGACCAGAGGATCACACCATCACCAGGAAAAGGCAGGTCTACATGACTGGGGACTCCTTACTGAGAAGAACAGACAGGCCTGTAACCAGAGCTGATCCAGGGAACAGAAGAGTGTGCTGTCTTCCGGGTGCTAAGATACGTGATGTGGACCTGAGGCTGAAGAGGATCCTAACAGGAGCAGGAAAGAATCCACTGATTGTCCTTCATGTGGAAACAAATGATACGGCTAGATTCTCACTGGAACATATCAAGGGAGACTATGCCAGGCTGGGGAAGACACTTAAGGAAATCGAGGATCAAGTGATCCTCAGTGGGATTCTGCCTGTTCCTAGAGAAGGGCAACAAAGGTATGACAAGATCATGACGATCAACAGATGGCTCAGGCAGTGGTGCTATAAGGAGGGCTTTGGGATGTATGTCCACTGGGAGGCATTCATGGACAGAGGACTGTTCTCTCGGGATGGACTTCACCTGAGTAGGGAGGGATGGAGGCTGGCACAACTGATTAAGAGAGCTTTAAACTAGAAATTTGGGGGAGATGGTTGGGAGATGTCCAGGTAATCTCCACATCAGATTTTAAACTTGAGATGGAAGAAAACAAAGTAAGAAAGGAAACAGCCATGGGTAGGAGAATGCACGTAAGGAGGAAGGATAGTGTAGATAGGTGATACTGGCAGTAGACTGTCTTTGCCTAATTGGGTAAAGAATGTGAGCGAAGCCAAACAGCAGAAATGAAGACGTTTGTACACAAATGCAAGGAACTTAAGTAACAAAATGGAGGCGCTAGCGTTACTAGTGCAGGAAGTGATACCAGATATTATAGAGATAACATAAACATGGTGGAGTAGTAGTCATCATTGGAGTACAGGTACTGAAGAGTATGTGCTGTTTAGAAAAGACAAAAATAAAGGCAAAGGTGGTGGAGTAGCATTGTATGTCAATGATGAGGTTTAGTGTAAAGAAATAAGAAGGGATGGAATGGATAAGACAGAGTCTGTCTGAGCAAAAATCACATTGGGGTAGAAAGCTACTAGAGCCTTCTCTGGGATAGTGCTAGGGGTGTGCTACAGTACACCAGGAACTGATTTAGATATGGATAGAGACCTCTTCAATGTTTTTAATGAAGTAAATACTAATGGGAATTGTGTGATCATGAGAGACTTTAACTTCCCAGATATAGACTGGAGGACAAGTGCTAGTAATAATAATAGGGCTCAGATTTTCCTGGATGTGATAGCTGATGAATTCCTTCAAGCAGTTGTTGAACCAACAAGAGGGAATGCCATTTTAGATTTGGTTTTGGTGAGTAGTGAAGACCTCATAGAAGAAATGGTTGTAGGAGACAACCTTGGTTCGAGCAATCATGAGCTAATTCAGTTCAAACTAAATGGAAGGATAAAAATAGATCTGTGACTAGGGTTTTTGATTTCAAAAGGGCTAACTTTTTAAAAAATTAAGGAAATTAGGGAAGTGGATTGGACTGAAGAACTTGTGGATCTAAAGGTGGAGGAGGCCTGGAATTACTTCAAGTCAAAGTTGTGGAAACTATCGCAAGCCTGCGTCCCAAGAAAGGGGGAAAAAAATTCATAGGCAGGAATTGTAGACCAAGCTGGACGAGCAAGCATCTCAGAGGTGATTAAGAAAAAGCAGAAAGCCTACAAGGAGTGGAAGATGGGAGTGATCAGCGAGAAAAGTTATCTTATTGAGGTCAGAACATAGACTCATAGACTCTAGGACTGGAAGGGACCTCGAGAGGTCATCGAGTCCAGTCCCCTGCCCTCATGGCAGGACCAAATACTGTCTAGACCATCCCTAATAGACATTTATCTAACCTACTCTTAAATATCTCCAGCGATGGAGATTCCACAACTTCCCTAGGCAATCTATTCCAGTGTTTAACTACCCTGACAGTTAGGAACTTTTTCCTAATGTCCAACCTAAATCTCCCTTGCTGCAGTTTAAGCCCATTGCTTCTTGTTCTATCATTGGAGGCTAAGGTGAACAAGTTTTCTCCCTCCTCCTGATGACACCCTTTTAGATACCTGAAAACTGATATCAGGTCCCCTCTCAGTCTTCTCTTTTCCAAACTAAATAAACCCAATTCCTTCAGCCTTCCTTCATAGGTCATGTTCTCAAGACCTTTAATCATTCTTGTTGCTCTTCTCTGGACCCTCTCCAATTTCTCCACATCTTTCTTGAAATGCGGTGCCCAGAACTGGACACAATACTCCAGTTGAGGCCTAACCAGCACAGAGTAAAGCGGAAGAATGACTTCTCATGTCTTGTTTACAACACACCTGTTAATGCATCCCAGAATCACGTTTGCTTTTTTTGCAACAGCATCACACTGTTGACTCATATTAAGCTTGTGGTCCACTATGACCCCTAGATCTCTTTCTGCCATACTCCTTCCTAGACAGTCTCTTCCCATTCTGTATGTGTGAAACTGATTGTTCCTTCCTAAGTGGAGCACTTTGCATTTATCTTTATTGAACTTCATCCTGTTTACCTCAGACCATTTCTCCAATTTGTCCAGATCATTTTGAATTTTGACCCTGTCCTCCAGAGCAGTTGCAATCCCTCCCAGTTTGGTATCGTCCGCAAACTTAATAAGCGTACTTTCTATGCCAACATCTAAATCGTTGATGAAGATATTGAACAGAACCGGTCCCAAAACAGACCCCTGCGGAACCCCACTTGTTATACCTTTCCAGCAGGATTGGGAGCCATTAACAACTACTCTCTGAGTACGGTTATCCAGCCAGTTATGCACCCACCTTATAGTAGCCCCATCTAAATTGTACTTTCCTAGCTTATCTATAAGCATGTAGGGAAAAAGTAAGAAAGGCCAAAAGCCATGTAGAGTTGGACTTTGCAAAGGGAATTAAAACCAATATTAAAAGGTTCTATAGCCATATAAATAAGAAGAAAACAAAGAAAGAAGTGGGACCGCTAAGCACTGAGGATGGAATGGAGGTTAAGGATAATCTAGGCGTGGCCCAATATCTAAACAAATGCTTTGCCTCAGTCTTTAATGAGGCTAATGAGAAGCTAAGGGATAATGGTAGGATGACAAATGGGAATGTGGGTATGGAGGTAGATATTACCACATCCAAGGTAGAAGCCAAACTTGAACAGCTCAATGGGATTAAATCGGAGGGCCCAGATAATCTTCATCAAGAATATTAAAGGAACTGGCACATGAAATTGCAAGCCCATTAGCAAAAATTTTTAATGAATCTGTAAACTCAGGGGTTGTACTGTATGACTGGAGAATTGCTAACATAGTTCCTATTTTAAGAAAGGGGGAAAAAGTGATCTGGGTAACTACAGGCCTGTTGTTTTGACATCTGTAGTATGCAAGGTTTCCTTCAAAATTTTTTCCAAGAAAGTAAAGGATGTTGAGGTCAGTGATAATTGGGACAAAATACAACATGGTTTTACAAAAGGTAGATTGCGCCAAACCAACATGATCTCCTTCTTTGAGAAGGTAATAGATTTCTTAGATAAAGGAAACAGTGTATCTAATTTACCTCGATTTCAGTAAGGCATTTGATACGGTTCCACATGGGGAATTATTAGTTAAATTGGAAAAGATGGGGATCAATATGAAAATTGAAAGATGGATAAGGAACTGGTTAAAGAGGAGACTACAATGGGTCATACTGAAAGATGAAGTGTCAGGCTGGAGGGAGGTTACTAGTGGAGTTCCTCAGGGATTCATTTTGGAACCAATCATATTTAATCTTTTAATTACTGACCTTGGCAGAAAAAGTGGGAATGTGCTAATAAAGTTTGCAGATGAGACAAAGCTGAGAAGTATTGCCAATACAGAGAAGGTCGGGGATATCATACAGGAAGATCTGGATGACCATGTAAACTGGAGTGATAGGGTGAAATTCAACAGTGAAAAGTGCAAGGTCATGCATCTAGGGATTAATAAGAATTTTTGTTATAAGCTGGGGACACATCAGTTGGAAGTAACAGAGGAGGAGAAGGACTTTGGAGTATTGGTTGATCACAGGATGACTGTGAGCTGCCAATGTGATATGGCTGTGAAGAAAGCTAATGGGGTCTTGGGATGCATCAGGCGAGGTATTCCAGTAGAGATAAGGAGGTGTTAGTACCGTTATACAAGGCACTGGTGAGATCTCATCTGGAATACTGTGTGCAGTTCTGGTCTCCTGTGTTTAAGAAGGATGAATTCAAACTGGAACAGGTACAGAGAAGGGATACTGGAATGATCCAAGGAATGGAAAACCTGTCTTTATGAAAAGTTTGAGTGGCAGTCGTGTTAGTCTGGATCTGTAAAAAGTGACAGAGTTCTGTGGCACCTTATAGACTAACAAACGTATTGGAGCATAAGCTTTCGTGGGTGAATACATCAGATGTGACAAAGTGAGTATTCACCCACGAGAGCTTATGCTCCAATACCTCTGTTAGTCTATAAGGTGCCACAGTACTCTTTGTCTTATGAAAGGAGACTCAAAGAGCTTGGCTTGTTTAGCCTAACCAAAAGAAGGCTGAAGGGAGATACGATTGCTCTCTATAAATGTATCAGAGGGATAAATAACAGGGAGGGAGAGGAATTACTTAAGTTCAGTACTAATGTGGACACAAGAACAAATGGATATAAACTGGCCATCAGGAAGTTTTAGACTTGAAATTAGACAAAGAGTTCTAACCATCAGAGGAGTGAAGTTGTGGAACAGCCTTCCAAGGGGAGCAGTGGGAGCAAAAGACATATCTGGCTTCAAGACTAAGCTTGATAAGTTTGTGGAAGGGATGGTATGATGGGATAGCCTAATTTTGGCAATTAATTGATCTTTGACTGTTAGTGGTAAATATGCCAAATAGCCTGTGATGGGATGTTCAATGCGGTGGGATCTGAGTTACTACAGAGAATTCTTTCCTGGGTATCTGTCTGGTGATTCTTGCCCACATGCTCAGCTGATCACCATACTTGGGGTTGGGAAGGAATTTTCCTTCAGGGCAGATTGGCAGAGGTCCGGGGGGTGGCGGGCATTTTGAGTTCCTCTGCAGTGTGGGGCATGGCTCACTTGCTGAAGGATTCTCTGCACCTGGAAGTCTTTAAACCACGATTTGAGGACTTCAATAACTCAGACATAGGTTAGGGGTTTGATACAGGAGTGGGTGGGTGAGATTCTGTGACCTGCATTATGCAGGAAGTCAGACTAGACAATCATAATGGTCTCGTCTGATCTTAAAGTCTATGATTCTATCCTCACCCTTAGAGTTGATCTCTCCAGGTGAGTAGTAAGATACATTGGCAAGGCAGTGTGGAGGAACATGGTTCTGCTACTCCTGGTACTGCACCTGTTACGCAGCTCAACAGAGAGGATTTCAAGGTCTAGCTCTGTCAATCCAGATTCCCCCCAGATTGTAATTCATACTGAAGTGGTGGATCTGTATAGTCATGTTACAAGGTGTTCATTTAGTTTTTCTAAATGAATGTATAGTGCAAAGAACCTGTGTTTTGTGCATTGTTGATGCACACTCAATAAAATATTAAAGATAAAATCTTCATGGCAATTATTATCATAATAACCATCTTATGGTTAACTTCTTTTCATTGAAGGTATAGATTCCTCTAGGCTTTTTTTAAGTTTCTTTCTTCCCATCAAAATTTTATTCACAGTCTTTTTTTTTCATAGCAACTAAGTTTTGTTTGCTGATTGCATCAAATATGATCACACTGTAGCCACTTTGCCATTGTGAATCTTTCTAATTTCCTCTTTCCTTCATCATTCTTGAGGGTTGTCTAGACTGCTTTGTCACATTGGTTAAGCAGGAAGCAATTGTTCTGGTTTTTTTTTAGTAGTTATTTATATGATTTTCCGTGGTATCAGCTCATGACATCAACGAAACAGCTAAAGAAAAGCTTGTGCATTAGTGTAGACTAACTTGATAAATGTTCCCCAAGGTTTTCCTTTATATAAAAAAAAAAAAAGGAAGAAGAAAAGGAAATGTCCATTCTGTAGACATATGGAATCAGCTTACAGCTTGAAGCTCTATTTGCTGAGTTAATGTTATTTTTTTGATGTGCTTTGAGTGGTGGTTGGCTGGGGCTGGGGCAGTGTGCGCCTCCAGTTATCTAACTTTTTTTCACAGTTAAAATGCTTATATAACCAATGTAATTATAGCTTTTATGTAATTGCAGAAAAGTCTCTCCTATTTCAATATGTCTGAATATTTAAGCTATTTTGCTGTCCCTGTCTGTAAAGAGTTCTAATGATGGGTCACTCAGCTCCTCAGAAGATAGACTGAAAAAAAATTCTTGTAGGTGCACTTAGTGCTTAAATAAAACCATCCATAAATACATATTGGTATTATATTTTAAGGGCTTCTTGGTTTGGACATAAGGGAATTCTGTGGAAATTACCCTCATTTTGCAATTTGTTCCCAATTCTCTTCAGTGATTAAAACACTGACACACGCATCTCTGATAAATTGCCAGGGTACCCAATGCTTATAAATTGCTGTATTTGATAGAATATGACAATTAGACATCTGTGCATAAGGTACTTCCATGGAATATCATCTTCACCTACATTTGAAGGACAAATTATTTTCTTTGCAGAATTGGTAATTTGCAAAGGAAAAATCATCAGAACTCAGACTTATACCATGTGTTTTATGACTAATCATGCATCCCAATGCCTTTATATTTTATCTTTTTTAAGCTCTTTTGGGCTATACTGATTACTAATTATATATGAAGTGAGTTCTGCCAGTCAGTGTAACTCAAGGAAGTTAGAGGAAGGTCTAAGAATTAGTGGAGAAATCTAGTTTAGCATACTTGATTCTGCGATCTATGCTTATGTGAGTATAGTAGAACCTCAGAGTTTATGAATATCTCTGGAATGGAGGTTGTAACACTGAAATGTTTGTAACTCTGAACAAAAAGTTACGGTCGTTCTTCAAAAGTTTACAACTGAATATTGACTTAATACAGCTTTGAAACTTTGAAGAAAAATGCTGCTTTCCATTTTTTTTGGTAGTTTATGTTTAACACTGTACTGTGTTTGCTTTTTTTGATTTTGTTTTTGGGTCTCTGCTGCTGCCTGATTGTGTAGTTTCGGTTCCAAATGAGGTGTATGGTTGACTGCTCAGTTTGTAACTCTGGTGTTGGTAATTCTGAGGTTCTACTGTATTTCCATCGACATTTATAATAGCATGAAATAGTCCAGCCAGACTTGAGGCTGATGAAGTACAGCATATTATTCCTGTAACAGGATCAATGGTCATCAAGCAACGAAGGTCTTTGGCAAGAACTGAGAGAGGCAAAAATTATCTTGTTTAAGGACAACGTGTCATCAGAATTAGTTGTGTGAAGACCTACTATCAAGTGATGCTTAAGCCTGGGATTTGACTCTTTGTGAAGATTAGTGTGGGGAGAAAATAAACTTGCTCCATGTGTGTGTGATGATTCTGAGACATTTCGTCTTTTCGGGTTCTTAGTGTGTTGATTCTTGTGGTATCTCAGCACCTTTATTCTACTCTATTTGGTTTAGTTCAGGACTTAATTTTTAACCATATTTTCATGTTGGCCTAGACAAATGCACTGGCAAAATCCCTGAGTTCTCTTGTATGGGTATGCCAATCCTACATTCTCATGTACAAGGCAGGTAGTTGTGTCCATTTTTACCAGCTTTTACATGTGCAAACTGGATGCCCCAGCAGCTTTTCCTAGTACTGTTTGAGTCTATTCAATAATTTGGCCCTTACTGGTCCCAAAATATGATTTAATAAAAAGTCAGATGTACCATCAGGTTGGCTGAAGCTTTAGTACAGAAGGAATAAAAAAGTAGCTATATTAAAGATATAGTACAGAAAGTGTGCACAAATTTACATTATATAGGCATTTCTATACCCAAGTGGTAAGATCAGTTGTGTGCGCATAGTGGGTAATCAGTGGGAGGTAAACTACAGTTTAAGGGAATAATCCAAGTCATTTTATGTTATACTGAGGCTGTTAGAACTGGAAACAACACATTCCCAATCTTGATGCCCTACAGCAGAGGTGGGCAAACTGCGGGCTGGATCCAGCCTGCGGGATTGCCGCCGCCATGGCATTGTGGGGTTAAGGCAGGCTCCCTGCCTGCCCTGAGCCCATGCCACTCTTGGAATCGGCTGGCACCAAATCCCTGGAGTTGGGGGCAGAGGGCTTCGCGCACTGCCCTTGCCTGCAGGCACCATCCCCCTCAGCTCCTGTTGGCCGGGAATGGGAAACTGCAGCCAGTGGGAGCTTTGGGGTGTACCCACAGGTGAGGGCAACACACAGAGCCCTCTGCCCCTCAGGGGCCGCAGGGGTGTGGTGCCGGCCGCTTCTGGGAGCGGCACAGGGCCAGGGCAGGCAGGGAGCCCTCCTTAGCCCCACTGTGCGTCGCTGCCACTCTGGAGCTGCTCAAGGTAAGCGGCACTGGGCCAGAGCCTGTACCCCGAACCCCTCCTGCACCCCAGCCCCCTGCCCTGAGCCCCCTGCCTCACCCCACCCCTGCCCTGAGCCCCCTGCTGCACCCCGCATTCCCTCCTGCACCTCAACCCCCTGCCCCACGTTCATGGGCCTGAATGCAATTTCCCCACCCATATGTGGCCCTCAGGTCAAAAAGTTTTCCCACCTCTGCCCTAGACCGGCTGCCATGGGAAGCAGTTCATCTTGGGTTCCTTCTTACCACATTCTTTGTGGCCTGTTCCTTGTTCAGCATCATCCTCTATTTCCTACCAGCCCTAAAACTATGTTAAGTAGGTCATCTTTGGGGCAGATGACCGTGATGTTCCCCAAATCAGTTTTTTTCTTCCCCATTCAGGGTGTGCCAAAAATATTTTCCATAATGGGCAACAAAACTGTTAGAGCCAGCCCTGCTATTAACTCCTCTTTCTGGTGTCTGCTATATCATCATGTCAGTGACATAGAATTTATCTAAACTTTACAGTTGAAAATTAACAAAACAGATTGAATGGTAACTAGCCATACAACAGTGGCTCTCAAAGTATTGTACTGGTGACCCCCTTCACATAACAAGTCCTTTAGTGCAGTGTCCCCTTATAAATTAAAAAACATGTTTATATATTTAATACCATTACAAATACTGGCAGCAAAGTGGGATTTGGGGTGGAGGCTGACAGCTCGCGACCCCCCGTGTGATAATCTCATAACTCCCTGAGAGGTCCTGATCCCCAGTTTGAGATCCCTGCCATAGAAGTTAAGCATTAAGCAGAAATTGCTGGAAACTATTTTCAATACAGTTTAAGGGAAAAATAATTTGTGTTGTGATGTCATTTTCCTTAGTTACTGTATCATGTGATGCTCTTTTTACTGGCTATGTAATGTTTCAGTCTTCTGTCTCTCTTATCTCAGGTAGCCATATTACTTTATCTTGCAGTGCTGAGCATCTTAACGTGGTAGGAAGGAAGTTCTTTCTGTTAGTTTTTCTTTCTTTCAGCTGTGTAAGGCTGAGATCCAAATTGCAATGTTTCTGATAGGCATTAGGTCTTTTCTCCTTCTGAGCTGAGTTTTCTGCTTCAGCCAGTGTCAGGAGAATTTGCAGTTCTGATTTTATTTGTTTTATTGAGTCTATTTCAGCCTATAAACATAAAAAGAATGTCTGTTCCAGACTTCAGGTGCCCTTAACAGTTAATCAAATTAAGACAAAAAAATCAATAGTCAACGAGCAACCTTCTTCCACACAAAAGAAACCAATACACAAAACCAAAAATTTCCCACCTCCTCTTCACAAACTCGAATCCCTTCAGAATACTGTTCCGTTGCCACAGATGCAGACAGCTCAGTCTGGAGCTGAGTGAGGTTTTATGATGGTTATCATCAGTACAGAAAATATAAAGTCAGAAGCACAGAATGTGAATCAAGAGGACTGACAAAGCTAATCAAATAGTGAGCCCTGACCTTTATTATTGTGAAATATGCAATTCTCTGTTGACAATATATTATAACTCAGATAGACAACTGGCCTTCAACAGTTGTATTTCCCATGTGGTAACGTAGACCCTGGTGGGCTATTGTCTGGTCCTAACACTGCTTTCAACATTCTGAATTAGTGTGTGTTTCACATAATTACAAAATGAATTTTTCATTCCTGAATTTCTTTCGGTCTCTTTCCTTGGTATGTATTCAGGGTTATTAATGTTACTGTGAGAGAGACTGGCATGCCCCTGAGCTGAATCTGAAAAACTTGCACTCAGGTGACTGCCTTCAGCCCTAATCCAACACCTTCTGAAATCGGTGGGTGTCTTTTTTCAGCCTGCACTATTGTCATTGTTCGTGCAGTTTAGGTGCCTACGTGTAGAATCCTACATGAGTAAATTACTGAGCATAGACAGTACAAAGTGGGAAGTTTAATAAGTACATTAATTTGGAAACCTTCTTTTGATTTATCAGGAACAGTGGCACCTCAGGTGGCTGTGAATGCCTTGACCGTTTTTCCTGTGACTTGGGCTATGTCTAACTGCACTACAACGACACAGCTGTGCTGCTGCAGCTTCAGTGTTGTAACGTGCGTGGGGTAGTCACATTCTGTTGCCGGAAGAGAGCTCTCCCAGCGACAAAATAAAGCCACCAAGAACAAGGGGCGGCAGCTTCATTGAGGAGAGAGCGGCTCTAGCCAATGAAGCGCTGTCCACATTGGCATTTTCGTCATTAAAACTTTTGTCATTTGGGGGCTGGGGGTTTCACATCCCTGAGTGACAAAAGTTTGAGATGAAAGTGCAGTGTAGACATGACCTGAGTGAGGTTAAGAGTTGGAGACTATCCTTCCTTTTTTTTTCCACTCTCATTTTATTGAGTGCTTTATTCACTCCCAAGATACTATTCTTTAAGCATAATCTATGGATATGGTAATACTTTGTTATTGTCTTCATGTTATAAAGGACAGTTCATTAATGTTTTTAAAAATATTAAGGGCCTCTTTGAAAACTTGGCTGTTAGCCTGCACTGTTACTTCACTTAACTCCAAGTCTGATTGCCTTCAGATTACTTTTATGATATGTCTGAATTGCCAAGTGCGAGTTGCAAAATGAAACCATGGCTTTACTGATTGTTACCTTACAATTGTGACATGAACAAAAGTTTCCAAAAAAAGAAACAAATTAAATCAGTGCTCTGTTATGGAGCTAAGAAATAGTCTGATTACTCCTCATGTTTGCATTTTTAAAAATTTAGTATGTCAGCTTATGGTTTAACCTTATCCGGTTTCCCATGTAACTCAGTGGCAAAACTCCCACTAACCCAGACCTTAGAATGCATCTGCCCCTGCTCGTGCTTTTCCACCCAAATTCAGTCATCAGTCTGTGACGACATAGTAATCTTCATAGCAGCTGGTTGTGATGTCATTGTGAGAAATAGACCCTAGCCTTAGACTAACCTGCAACAAATTATTTTTAAATAGTTTCCATCATATTAAAAGGGCACAGAAGAAAGATAGTGTGATCAGAATGACCTAGAACATGTTTTCATGCAAATGTGCATATTTTTTGGGGGGAAAAGACAAAGGAGTGTTTAGGGACATAAGAGAAATACAAACTATGTTCAGTCTACTGCAAAATTGTCGTCTCAAATGAATATTTTTCAGAAGATGTTGGAGTTGCAAGAGGTCAAGGTACTTTATATGGGGTAATAAAATAACAAATAGGTTTTATGTACCTTTGTAATAGTCTTCCAAAAATATTGCCAATTTAAAACTATTTTTACAAGAAATAAAAATCACTTTGAAAAAAATTCTTCCTCGCAAGAGGGTCATTAAGATATTTTATAGTGGTGGCCAGCAGTAACTCTGTGGTTAAGGATCTGTCTGCATTTTCCTCTTACACATGATTTAATTAATGAGAGAGGCTTAAGCATTTTTACGAATTTCACAGTGAGCATAAAACAAGCACAATAATAAACCAGGCTGAACACACAGAGTAACACAGAGTGTGATGGGGGAAACCCCAAAGATTCCAGATTTGGCCTCTAAAGGATACTGTTGAGCTACAAGTTTAACAAAACATTGTAGTTCACCTGCTGTTGTAAATATTTTATGATAGTGCTCTGGAATATGATCAGAGACTTTTCCAGGATTACATTTTACCTCCCCTAGGTTAGAGAGACTAACACAGCAATGCAGCATCTATCCTTGAAAGAATTTTTTTTCATTTGTAAGAAGTAAAGTTTGTGGTGTTTAATTTTTTTGGACTTATCTCAGGAGTGAAACACCATTTCAGTTTTCATAGGTGCTGCAGCTAGAGATGCTGCCACACCCCTGGCTTGACGTGGTTTTCATTATATACAGGGTTTACAGTTTGGTTCAATGGCTCTCAGCACCCACGCTATAAAAATTGTTCCAGCATCCCTGTGAGTCTTGGTGACTTTAGCTTTATCAATGTTCCACAGTGCCAGAATTTGGGGCATGACTGGTAGAGAGAATAGACACTAAGAAGAAAGATGGTGCCAATGAAGCTAAGAGATGATACTGGCAATAGAATGACTGTACCTAACCGGGTGAGGAATCTGGGTGAAGCCAAGCAGAAACAATGAAGATGTTTGTATACCAGTGCAAGGAGCGTAGGTAACAAAATGGAGGAACTAGAACTACTGGTGCAAGAAGTGAAATCAGATATAATAGGGATAACAGAAACATGGTGGAATGACAGGAGTACAAGGATTGAAGAGTATATGCTGTTTAGGAAGGACAGAAATAAAGGTAAAGGTGGTAGATAGCATTGTATATTAATGATGAGGTAGACTGTAAAGAAATTAGAAGTGATACAATGGATAAAAGAATCTGTTTGGGTCAAAATCACTTTAGGGAAGAAAGCTACAAGATGCTCCCTGGGGATAGTGGTTGTGGTATTTTACAGATTCTTCATTATCTGATTTGGATATGGCTAGAGACCTCTTTAATATTTTTAATGGAATAAATACTACTGGGAATTGCATGACTGTGGGATACATTAACTTTCCTGATATAGACCTGAAGACAACTGCTACTACTACTAATAGGGCCCAGATTTTCCTGGATGTCATAGCTGACAGATTTGTTTCACCTGATAGTCACTGAACCTACAAGAGGTGATGCCATTTTAGATTTGGTATTGGTGATTAGTGAGGACCTCGTAGAACTGGTTGTAGGGGACAACTTGGTTTGAGTGATAATAAGCTAATTCAGTTCAAACTAACGGGAAGGATAAACAAAAATATATCTATAACTAAGATTCTTGATTTAAAATGGGGAAAGTTTCCCCCAGTTTTTTTAAATTAGTTAGGGAACCAGAGTGCACTGAAGAATCAAGGATCTGAATGTGGAGGAGGCTTGGAATTACTTTTAAGTTAATGTTGTAGAAACTACCAGAAGCTTGCATCCCAAGAAACAGGGAAAAATTGTAGGGAACTGTTGTAATCCAATTAAGAGACAGCAGAAAGCCTACAAGGAATGGAAGATGGGATGGACCTGCAAGGCAGGCTACCTCTTGGAGGTCAAAAAAAAGGTGTGTGGGGGGGAGAACTGCCAGAAGCCAAGCAGACTTGGACCTTGCTATGAAAATAAAACCAAGAGTAAAGGGTTCTGTAGCCATGTAAATGAAAAATAAAACGAGGGGAAAAGAAGTGGAACTGCTACACACTGAGGATGTGGTGAAGATTAATGATGATCTAAGCATGGCCCAACATCTAAATAAACACTTTGCCTCAGTTTTTAATAAAAGTAATGAGTTTAAGGATGGTGGCAGGGTGGCTAAGGGAAATGCGGATATGGAAGTAGAAATTATCACATCAGAAGTGGAAGTCAAATTCAAACCACTTAATTGGACACAATGGCGGGTGACTGGATAATCTCCATCTAACAATATTAAACAAATTGGCACATGAAATCATAAGCCCAAGAGCAAGAATTTTTAATGAATCTGTAAACTCAGGGGCTGTACTGCATGACTAGAGAATTGCTAATATAGAACCTATTGTTAAGAAAGGGAATAAAAGTGATCCAGGAAACTACAGGCCTGTTAGGGTATGTCTACACAGCAATGCAATCCCCTTTATACCCACACACCAATTGTGTTAACCTAGGACTCGAACCTAGAGTCTCAGGATACTGCAGGGCTGGAGGGTCCGAGGCCATGTTAAGTTGGGACCTACAGTCTGAGCCCTATTTTCCTGCTGCATGTGGCCCTTGCTTGACTCGGGACCTGGAAGTCCTCTGGATATATCCCAGAGTTCCTTGGAGCAACTTCCTTAGTCCTCTCTATGCTGACAGTCTGTGGTGCAGTCTATTGCACACTGTTGCAAATGGAAGCCACAACTCCCTTTGCAAATGGCAGCAGCTCAGGTCAGCATTACCCACGTCTGCTAAGCATTGGTCTGCAAGCACGCTATCAGAGGGCCTGCAGGGTTTTCAATGGAGACTGATCAGATGAAACTTTTTGCAAAGGGAGCTGCTTCCTGGTCACAAGAGCACAGCCAGATTTTGGCACGCTGCCTGTGCGCCCCTGCACATGTAGCTCCAGGGGTCCAGGAGCAAGTGCCAGAGAACAGAGCGGGACAAAGCGGCTGCCTTGCAGGGATGGGGAGAAGCAGTGCCCCTGACTCAGCACACATGGGGGAGGATGACCCCTAATACTCTGGCCACTTCCTCTTCCTCAGGGCTGTTGCTTAGTCCCTGCTCCACTCTGTGGCTCCCCGCTGTTCTCCCTGGGGCTGCATGTGCAGAGGTGCCAGAGCAGCATGCACTGTCAGGGCGTCGAGTGGGAGCCAGCCCCAAAACCTGCCTGTAGCCTCCTGTGGCTCCAACCCCAGATCCTCCTTTCCTGCTGTGCAGAGCTTGCCCGAAGCAGGGAGCAAAGCTGACAGGCAGGAGGTAGCACCTCTCTGCTAGGATGTTGGGGGTCATTCCTCCAATGGCTGTGCTGAGCTGGGAGCTCTGCCACTCTCCCTCCCTGCAGGGCATCCACTTGGTCCCACTCCTCTCTCCATCCCTCGCTTCTGCCCTCTCCTCCTTCGCCCTCTCTGATGCTGCGTGTGCAGAGGTGCCTGGGCATTGTGCACTGTGAGTGTGGTGAGTGAGAGCCAGCCCCAAAATCCCCACAGCCTCCTGGGGGTCTCTTGGCCCTGCCTCCCAGAATGCGGCGGAGGGGTGAGGGGCAGGGATAAGGCATCTGGGGCGGTGCTGGAGCACATTGCACCCCAAGTCCTGGGAATGCACTTCACTGCTCCACAGCCGACCGCCGCCAGGCTGTGGGTATGTGTGTTTTTTCTTCTGAAACCTATATATTATGTCAAACTTCAAAACAAATAGACATAAATAAATAAACAAAAACACCTTAACTGACCATCCTGTGCTAAAAATTAAGAATGACGAAGTTTCATTTTAATTGTTTGACAGCCCTCGAGACTGATGATATCCTAATTATCGTCAGAACAGGTGCACATGGATAGTTTCCTGCCAAGGTGATTGAGCCTAGAGGTGGAGAGCCCAATTCTCAGATTAGATGATAGTTCAGTATAAAGTTTCAGACTGCAGTCATTCTACCTGAGTCCCAGCAAAAGCACCGTCACAGTTAGGTAACAGGGTGGGCAGTAGAGTTCTCCCACAGTGCAACACACTCATAGAGCTAGAGTGTCGACACTGGAGAGGGAATGGATGCTAAGCATTTGGGGATAGGGTTTCTTTGGCTCAGGTCTGTGCACTGCAGTGTGGACACCAGAGCCCTAGATTTGAGCAAGGGTCAGAAAATCCTAAACCCAGTTTTAAAATGTAGCGTAGAAGCTCAACCCCGGGGTTCCCTGACATGCGTCAGCTGATTCGAGTCCCACTAACTGTAGGCTTACGTTGTTGTGTAGACATACCCTTAGTTTGGCCTCGATTGTATGCAAGGTCTTAGAACAAATTTTGAAAGAGAAAGTGGTTGAGGACATAGAGATAAATGGTAACTGAGATAAAATACTACATGGTTTTACAAATAGTAGATCATGCCAGAGCAATCTTGTCTCTTTCTTTGAGAAGATAACTAAAATGCAGTTAGAGCTAATCTACCTGGATTTCAATAAGGCATTTGATACAGTTTCACATGGGAAATGATCAGTTACATTGGAGAAGATGGGGATTAATATGAGAACTGAAAGGTGGTTAAGGAGCTTGTTAAAGGGGAGACTACAATGGGTCATACTGAAAGGTGAACTGTCAGGCTGAATGGAGGTTACTATTGGAGTTCCTTATGGATTGGTCTTGAGACCAATCTTATTTAACATTTTTTTAATGACCTTGGCACAAAAAGTGGAAGTGTGCTAATAAAATTTGCGGATGACACAAAGTTGGGAGGTATTGCTATATGGAGGAGGATCAGAATATCATACAAGAAGATCTGGCTGACCTTGAAAACTGAAATAATAGAAGTGGGATGAAATTTAATAATGTGAAGTACAGTGTCATGTACTTAGGGACTAACAAGAATTTTTGCTATAAGCTGAGGACATAATCAGTTGGAAGTGACAGAAGAGGAGAAGGACCTGAATGTATTTACTGAGCACATGACTATGAGCCAGCAGTGTGATGCAGCCATGAAAAAGGCTAATGCGAGGTATTTCCTGTAGAGATAGAGAAGTGTTAGTATGCAAGGCACTGATGAGACCTCTTCTGGAACACTGTGTAGAATTCTCATCTCCCATGTTTAAGAAAGATTAATTGAAACTGGAACAGGTGCAGAGAAGGACCACTGGGTGATCCAAGGAATGGAAAACCTACCTTATGAGAGGAGACTTAGAGCTTGGCTTCTTTAGCCTAACCAAAAGAAGGCTGAAGGGAGATATGATTGCTTCTTATTAATACATCAGAGGAATAAATACCAAAGAGAGAGAGAAAGGAGTTATTTATGTTAAGCGTCAACACTGATGCAAGAACAAATGGGTATAAAACTGGCCATCAGCAAGTTTAGGCTTGTAATTAGATGACGGTTTCTAACCATCAGAGGAGAGAAGTTCTGGAACAGCCACCCAAAGAAAGCAGTGCAGGGAAAAAAACCTAACTGGCTTCAAGACTGAGTTTGACAAGTTTATGGAGGGGATGGTATGATGAATCTGCCTACAGTGGCATGTAGCTGATCTGCGACTGCTAGTAGCAAATATTTCCAATGGCCGGTGACGAGACAATAGATGGGGAGGGCTCTGAATTACTACAGAAAATTATTTCCTAGGTGTCTGGCTGTTGGGTCTTGCCAGGGTCCAATTGACTACCATGTTTAGGGTGAGTAAGGAATTTTTCCTAGGTCAGATTGGCAGAGACCTGTGGGGGTTTCACCTTCCTCCATGGCTTTAAACTACAGTAAATGGTGAATTCTGTGTAATTTGGTCTTTAAACCATGATATGAGGACTTCAGTAGCTCAGTTAGAGGTTATGGATCTGTTACAGGAGTGGATGGGTGAGGTTCTGTGGCCCACAATATATAGGAAGTCAGACTAGGTGATCATGATGGCCCCTTCTAGCTTTAAAGTCTATGAGTATATGTTGTAAAAATGCTGTCACTGGTCAGTAGTACTGATAATGGTGAAGCAGTTGTCTGAGCAGGATTTTGCTACATATAGTGTAACTTTGTTTATTTTAATTTTGATTTCAGCATCATAAGACCTGTAGCCGAAGCTGTAGGTGCTTTGCCATTCAATAAAAATACAATCCATAACCAGAACTAAGACAAAACAACACACCGGCAACATAAAAGATCCAGACAGCAAAAAATCACTACAAATCAGAAATCTGCAACCCTGATTCCCAAATACATAAGCTAAACAGCAGCCACCTCAGCCCTGTCAAAA
Organism: Gopherus evgoodei; assembly: GCF_007399415.2. NCBI lineage: Eukaryota > Metazoa > Chordata > Testudines > Testudinidae > Gopherus > Gopherus evgoodei. The sequence goes on from NC_044328.1 coordinate 89,527,560, forward strand.
TGGTGGCTTTTTGCAATGTGTCCTGCAAGTCAATCACTCTGAGCTATTTTGGATCAAAGAAGTTGGAGGGGGAATGAGTTTCCAAGCTGGAGTAGACTTCATGGAGAATACCCTGCCAGCAACTGCACTCTTACACCAAACCAGCATCTTTCTATCTCACATGGAGAGTGATGGGGATGGGGGCAGTTTCTCAGGTCTTGGGTCATTTAGGGCTTTAAATAGCAAATAAAAAAAAGCAATGTTTTACATTCCCTGTAGAACCCAATAGACAGCTGGTGCAAATCATGATGCATTGCTGTCATGTGCTTTTGATGAGATGCTCCATTTAGTGTAGAATGTGGCAGCTCAGTGGTTAACTTCAGCTTCCAGGTAGATGTATCCCCATGGGAGAGTGCATTGCATAAGACCAGTCTAGAGGTGACAAAAGCATGGATCATGATAGCATGGTCTGCATATGGGAGAAACTCTTTCAACCTCTGGTTCAGGCAAAGGTGACCACACAGAGAGCTTACTCTCTGGACTTTAGATGTGACACAGGTAAGAATGAATACAAAGGAAAGGACTTGTTGGCCTGAGGCGGGGATCCACGAATAAGATTAATATGATCTAAATTTTGGCATAAACAAAATTATTTCTATAATTTTATTACTCATCTTCTCGAGGACTTTGTGGCAGATGATGCGTCTTTAGCAGAGATTTGAAGAAGGCAAAAATAGTGGCTTGCGAATAGGTTCGGAGACAGCCTGGGTGCTGGATAAGCTGTTTCCAGTGCATATTATATTTTGTCTAATAAGTCAAAAGTGAGTTTAAATATTACTTCTCATCTCATCACATCTCATTTGCATTTCCGATTTTGAGATACACTCGTAGTATCCTTTATCTTACCTATTCTTTTGATAAAGCTGTTCATAAATAAAACATTGGTCTTTGTTTTTTCAACATTTGATACTGCTGCAACCCACTTCACAGAGGAGAAGGAACAAGTTTATAATTCACTGTGTTCATTTTTTTAATCTCTCCTTCCCCAACCTTCAGAGTTTGATGGGACAATTCACATGAAGCTGAAATGTAGTAAAAGTCCACAGCACAGGCAAGAGTTACTTTAATAAAATGCAGCTTTATGTTTACATAGTATATGCCATCTGCTGTTTTTAGAACTCTTTAAAATATTGAATTTAATTGAGCCTTTTCACTTCTGTGAAATATTGTCTCCATTTTTATAAATAAGTAAACGAGAGCACCTGGAAGTATATTGACTTGCTTAAAGGCACGGCGAGTCAATAGAGAACAGAACCCAGGAGTCCTAACTTCCAGTGCTCTGCTCAAAGTACAAGACAATACTCCTTCCCACAATGTGAAGTCAAATTGTTTGACTATGAAGTGAAGAATGCTCAGTCATATCAAGATAAAGCTCCCTCACCATCCTTAAGTTGCCTACATTTTGCTGCATATATGGAAATACATATATAATCTAACCTCAATGCCTGGATTAGCTTTCATGGGATTTAAATGAGTGTGTTATAATGTCTAGGCAAAGCAGTTTCAATCAAGCAGAAAACTAGGTGAAATACATTAATTGTGCCTGCCATTTGAAATTCTCTCCCCACCACCTTATTCACTGATGTTGACCACTGTGTGTTGTAACCATCACATTATGCTACCGAAATATTGCACATACAGGGGAGAAAGTGAATGGAGGACGTGGTGCCCAGGACAACAAAATGACACCTGTCCAGCACTTAGCTTTCCAAGCTCCTATTCAAATCACAGTGCAGGGCTCTTATGTCTGATAATCCTTGTAAGGGTAAATTAACAGTTTTTGTGCCTTATTTAACCTGACCTTTAAACAGCAAACCCTTTTCCAAGTTGGATCTCTGTACAGCTCTCTCATCTTTGTATGTTTGAACTATTTTTGTGCACTCATTATGATTCGGTAAGGTTATCTTCCTTGAATTTGCAGTACCCTCCAATCTATTCCTCATGTTCATAGACTCATAGACTCTAGGACTGGAAGGGACCTTGAGAGGTCATCGAGTCCAGTCCCCTGCCCTCATGGCAGGACCAAATACTGTCTAGACCATCCCTAATAGACATTTATCTAACCTACTCTTAAATATCTCCAGAGATGGAGATTCCACAACTTCCCTAGGCAATCTATTCCAGTGTTTAACTACCTGGACAGTTAGGAACTTTTTCCTAATGTCCAACCTAAATCTCCCTTGCTGCAGTTTAAGCCCATTGCTTCTTGTTCTATCATTGGAGGCTAAGGTGAACAAGTTTTCTCCCTCCTCCTGATGACACCCTTTTAGATACCTGAAAACTGCTATCATGTCCCCTCTCAGTCTTCTCTTTTCCAAACTAAACAAACCCAATTCCTTCAGCCTCCCTTCATAGGTCATGTTCTCAAGACCTTTAATCATTCTTGTTGCTCTTCTCTGGACCCTCTCCAATTTCTCCACATCTTTCTTGAAATGCGGTGCCCAGAACTGGACACAATACTCCAGTTGAGGCCTAACCAGCGCAGAGTAAAGCGGATGAATGACTTCTCGTGTCTTGTTTACAACACACCTGTTAATGCATCCCAGAATCATGTTTGCTTTTTTTGCAACAGTATCACACTGTTGACTCATATTAAGCTTGTGGTCTACTATGACCCCTAGATCTCTTTCTGCCATACTCCTTCCTAGACAGTCTCTTCCCATTCTGTATGTGTGAAACTGATTGTTCCTTCCTAGGTGGAGCACTTTGCATTTATCTTTATTGAACTTCATCCTGTTTACCTCAGACCATTTCTCCAATTTGTCCAGATCATTTTGAATTTTGACCCTGTCCTCCAAAGCAGTTGCAATCCCTCCCAGTTTGGTATCGTCCGCAAACTTAATAAGCGTACTTTCTATGCCAACCTCTAAATCGTTGATGAAGATATTGAACAGAACCGGTCCCAAAACAGACCCCTGCGGAACCCCACTTGTTATACCTTTCCAGCAGGATTGGGAGCCATTAACAACTACTCTCTGAGTACGGTTATCCAGCCAGTTATGCACCCACCTTATAGTAGCCCCATCTAAATTGTACTTTCCTAGTTTATCTATAAGAATATCATGCGAGACTGTATCAAATGCCTTACTAAAGTCTAGGTATATCACATCCACCTCTTCTCCCTTATCCACAAGGCTCGTTATCCTATCAAAGAACGCTATCAGATTAGTTTGACACGATTTGTTCTTTACAAATCCATGCTGGCTATTCCCTTTCACCTTACCACCTTCCAAGTGTTTGCAGATGATTTCTTTGATTACCTGCTCCATTATCTTCCCTGGCACAGAAGTTAAACTAACTGGTCTGTAGTTTCCTGGGTTGTTTTTATTTCCCTTTTTATAGATGGGCACTATATTTGCCCCCTTCCAGTCTTCTGGAATCTCCCCCGTCTCCCATGATTTCCCAAAGATAATAGCTAGAGGCTCAGATACCTCTTCTATTAACTCCTTGAGTATTCTAGGATGCATTTCATCAGGCCCTGGTGACTTGCAGGCATCTAACTTTTCTAAGTGATTTTTTACTTGCTCTTTCCTTATTTTCTCTTCTAAACCTACCCTCTTCCCGTAAGCATTCACTATACTAGACATTCCTTCAGACTTCTCAGTGAAGACTGAAACAAAGAAGTCATTAAGCATCTCTGCCATTTCCAAGTCTCCCGTTACTGTTTCCCCCTCCTCATTGAGCAGTGGGCCTACCCTGTCCTTAGTCTTCCTCTTGCTCCTAATGTATTGATAAAAAGTCTTCTTGTTTCCCTTTATTCCCATAGCTAGTTTGAGTTCATTTTGTGCCTTTGCTTTTCTAATCTTGCCTCTGCATTCCTGTGTTATTTGCCTATATTCATCCTTCGTGATCCTACCTAGTTTCCATTTTTTATATGACACCTTTTTATTTTGTAGGTCACGTAAGATCTCAAAGGTAAGCCAAGGTGGTCTTTTGCCACATTTTCTATCTTTCCTAACCATCGGAATAACTTGCTTTTGGGCCCTTAATAGTGTCCCTTTGAAAAACTGCCAACTTTCCTCAGTTGTTTTTCCCCTCAGTCTTAATTCCCATGGGACCTTACCTATCAGCTCTCTGAGCTTCCAAAATCCGCCTTCCTGAAATCCATTGTCTCTATTCTGCTGTACTCTCTTCCACCCTTCCTTAGAATTGCAAATTCTATGATTTCATGATCACTTTCACCCAGGCTTCCTTCTACTTTCAAATTCTCAACAAGTTCCTCCCTATTTGTTAAAATCAAGTCTAGAACAGCTTCCCCCCTGAGTAGCTTTTTCAACTTTCTGAAATAAAAAGTTGTCTGCAATGCAGTCCAGGAACTTATTGGATAGTCTGTGCCCCGCGGTGTTATTTTCCCAACATATATCTGGATAGTTGAAGTCCCCCATCACCACCAAATCTTAGGCTTTGGATGATTTTGTTAGTTGTTTGAAAAAAGCCTCATCCACCTCTTCCACCTGATTAGGTGGCCCGTAGTAGACTCCCAGCACGTCATCACCTGTGTTTTTTACCCCTTTTAGCCTAACCCAGAGACTCTCCACACTTTCGTCTCCTATGTCCATCTCCACCTCAGTCCAAGTGTGTACATTTTTAATATATAAGGCAACACCTCCTCCCTTTTTCCCCTGTCTATCCTTCCTGAGCAAACTATACCCATCCACACCAACATTCCAGTCGTGTGTATTATCCCACCAAGTTTCAGTAATGCCAATAATGTCATAGTTGTATTTATTTATTAGCACTTCCAGTTCTTCCTGCTTATTACCCATACTTCTTGCATTTGTATATAGGCATCTAAGATACTGGTTTGATCTTGCCTCCCAGCTTTGCCCTGACCCTCCTTCCTCTCTGCCATTATAGCCCGTGCTCCCTCCTGTTTCCAACCCATCTCCCAGGTCTTGTTCCCTACTTACCTGTTGTCATAAACAGATAGCTAAGGGTTAATGTCTCTTTCACCTGAAACACCTGACCAGAAAACCAATCAGGAAACCGGATTTTTTCAACTTTGGGTGGAGGGAAGTGTGTCTCTGAGTCTTTTGTCTGTCTGCCTGCTCCTCTGAGCTTTGGAGAAGTAGTTCTATTTTCTAGTCTTCTGTTTCTAAGTGTAAGGACAAAGAGATCAGATAGTAAGTTCTATGGTTTCTTTTCTTTGGTATTTGCATGAATATAAGTGCTGGTATGCTTTGATTTGTATTCTTTTTGAATAAGGCTGTTTATTCAATATTCTTTTAAGCAATTGACCCTGTGTTGTATCATCTTAATACAGAGAGAACATTTTGTATTTTTTCTTTCTTTTTTATATAAAGTTTTCTTTTAAGACCTGTTGGAGTTTTCCTTTACTTCAGGGAAATTAAGTCTGTACTCACCAGGGAATTGGTGGGAGGAAGAAATCAAGGGGAGAGCTGTGTGTTGGATTGCTAGCCTGATTTGGCATTTCCTCTGGGTGAAGAGGAAAGTGCTTTTGTTCCAGGATTGGGAACGGAGAGGGGGAATCACTCTGCGTAGTTTCACAGAGCTTGTGTCTGGGTATCTCTCCAGGAGCATCTGGAGGGGGGGAAGGGAAAAAGGATTATTTCCCTTTGTTGTGAGACTCAAGGGATTTGGGTCTTGGGTCCCCAGGGAAGGGGTTTCAGTGGGACCAGAGTGCCCCAAAACACTCTAATTTTTTGGGTGGTGGCAGCAGTACCAGGTCCAAGCTGGTAACTAAGCTTGGAGGTTTTCATGCTAACCCCCATATTTTGGACGCTAAGGTCCAGAATCTGGGAATAAGGTTATAACATGGTGTAGCAGCGGCGGGATATAGACAGAACCCAGAAGCCAGTAGGAATATTATATTTTTCTTTTCTCTGCTAAGGGCTTTTTAGCAGAGAGAAACAGTTTGGTTTTAAAAGGGAACCAGAGAGAATTTTTTTTTTCTCTGCTCTCTCTAGCAGTTTGTGGCTTGCATAGTAAGCAAGAAGCCATTAGCAGACTATTGACAGTCTATTGTCACACAATAGCACTCCCATTGAGAGTCATACCAGCACTCTATATGCATGCAAATAAAGTGGTTTTTCTGGTTTCCCTTCATTGAACATTAGCTAGAGAGAAAAGGAAAAAAGCACTGTTGCTAGGCAGACTTCAGGAGGCAACAGAGAGCCTGCAGTTCAGAAAATAAACACCGGAGGGCACCCCAACACAAGAAAACAGGAACCATGACTTCTAAGGCAAAGATTGACGCCGAAGAACAAATCAAAGACGCTGAACACAGGCGACAGATGGAGATGAAAGAAAAGGAAGAAAGCCTCAAACTGGCAGCCTTCCAAAGAGAACAGGCAGCCCAAGAGGCAGCACACAAAAGAAAACTAGAAGAAGAAGAGGTGGCCCACCGAAGGAAGCAAGAAGAAGAAGAGGTGGCCCACCGCCGAGAAATGGAAAAACAACAAAAAGAAAATGAAGAGAAGGAAAAACAGAGAAAACATGAACTGGAGATGGCAAAAGCTGGGCTGCATGTGCCAGCCAACCCTAACAACCCGGCGCCAATTATTGCTCCACAGCACAGGAAATTTCCCACCTACAAGGCAGGTGATGACACCGAGGCCTTCTTGGAAAATTTTGAAAGAGCCTGTCTTGGGTACAGCATCCCCGAAGACCAGTACATGGTAGAATTAAGGCCACACCTCAGTGGACCTTTAGCAGAGGTGGCAGCTGAAATGCCCAAGCCGCAAATGAATGACTATAAACTTTTTCAAACCAAGGCCAGATACAGGATGGGGATAACCCCAGATCATGCCCGTCGGCGCTTCAGAACCCAAAAATGGAAACCAGAGGTGTCATTTCCCAAACACGCCTACTACATTGCAAAAACTATGAGGCCTGGTTAACAGGAAACAACATTCAAACCTTGGAAGAAGTGAACCTCCTCATACAAATGGAGCAGTTCTTGGATGGTGTTCCTGAAGACATCACACGGTACATACAAGATAGAAATCCCAAAACTATCGCTGAGGCGGGGGAGATTGGAGCCAAATGGATGGAACTGGCAGAAAGCAAAAAAGCTACTGTCAAGGGGAACGATTACCCCAGGGGGCACCCAGACCATAAACCCTACAACCGAGGACAGCCAAAGACCCTCCATACCACCCAAGTAAAGCCACAGATACCCTACTCTTCAACCTCACCAGTCTCCAGTAACTCCCCTCGGCCCAGTGAACCATCAGATGGAAGATGCTTTAAGTGTAATGAACCGGGACATATCAAGGCCAACTGTCCCAAGAACACCATGCGAGTGCAATTCATTACACCACCATCACACCAAAGATCCCCAGGCCCGGATGCCTCTCAAATACCCTTGGAGCGAAGGGAAAATTTGAGAGTGGGCGGAAAGAAGGTTACTGCGTGGAGAGACACGGGGGCACAAGTGTCAGCTATCCACCAATCCTTCGTTGACCCCAAATTCATCAACCCAAAGGCCAAAGTTACAATTTACCCCTTCATGTCACAAGCTGTAGACTTGCCTACAGCTCAACTGCCTGTCCAGTACAAAGGCTGGTCAGGAATGTGGACTTTTGCAATCTATGACAATTATCCTATCCCCATGCTACTGGGGGAAGACTTGGCCAACCAGGTGAGGCGGGCCAAGAGAGTGGGAATGGTTACCCGTAGCCAAACCAGGCAAGCTTCCAGACCCATTCCTGTTCCTGAGCCGTCCACAGAGGCCCCGTCTGTGTTACCAGAGACCCAGACAGAGGTAGTGGACCCGGATTCCATGCCTACCACTGAAACAGCCACAGCATCTCCAGTCCCAGGCCCGGAACTGGAACAGCAACCAGCACCAGCAAGTGCAACCACATCTTCAAACTCAACGCCAGAGGGCGCCAGCGAGCCAGAACTGGCAGAAGCACACGACAGCCATACCCAAAAGGCTCAGCCAGAGCCTGAAATACCCTCAGGTGCACCAGCGGAGAGCGGTTCACCAGCAACGGAACCAACCCCATCACCTACATCGCTTCCAGAGGGACCAAGCCCAAGTCCACAGTCTGAGGAAGAACTGGTGACCCCAGCCTCAAGGGAACAGTTCCAGGCTGAGCAGGAAGCAGATGACAGCCTTCAGGAAGCGTGGGCGGCGGCACGGAGCACCCCACCGCCTCTCAGCTCGTCTAATCGATCCCGGTTTGTTATAGACCAAGGACTTTTATACAAGGAAATTCTTTCTGGTGGACACCGGGAAGAATGGCAGCCGCAAAAACAGTTGGTGGTTCCAACTAAGTACCGGGAGAAGCTCTTAAGCTTAGCCCATGATCATCCCAGTGGCCATGCTGGGGTGAACAGAACCAAGGACCGGTTGGGGAAGTCCTTCCACTGGGAGGGGATGGGCAAGGATGTTGCCAAGTATGTCCGGTCTTGTGAGGTATGCCAAAGAGTGGGTAAGCCTCAAGACCAGGTCAAGGCCCCTCTCCAGCCACTCCCCATAATTGAGGTCCCATTTCAGCGAGTAGCTGTGGATATTCTGGGCCCTTTCCCAAAAAAGACGCCCAGAGGAAAGCAGTATGTACTGACTTTAGTGGACTTTGCTACCCGATGGCCAGAAGCAGTAGCTCTAGGCAACACCAGGGCTAACACTGTATGCCTGGCCCTAACAGACATCTTTGCCAGGGTAGGTTGGCCCTCCGACATCCTTACAGATTCAGGGTCTAATTTCCTGGCAGGGACCATGGAAAAACTGTGGGAAACTCATGGGGTGAATCACTTGGTTGCCACCCCGTACCACCATCAAACCAATGGCCTGGTGGAAAGGTTCAATGGAACTTTGGGGGCCATGATAAGAAAATTCATCAACGAATTCTCCAATAATTGGGACCTAGTGTTGCAGCAGTTGCTGTTTGCCTACAGGGCTGTACCACATCCCAGTTTAGGGTTTTCACCATTTGAACTGGTGTATGGTCACGAGGTTAAGGGGCCATTACAGTTGGTGAAGCAGCAATGGGAGGGGTTTACGCCTTCTCCAGGAACTAACATTCTGGACTTTGTAAGCAACCTACAAAGCACCCTCCGACACTCTTTAGCCCTTGCTAGAGAGAACCTAAAGGATGCTCAAGAAGAGCAAAAGGCCTGGTATGACAGACATGCCAGAGAACGTTCCTTCAAGGTAGGAGACCAGGTTATGGTCTTGAAGGCGCAACAGGCCCATAAGATGGAAGCATCATGGGAAGGGCCATTCACGGTCCAAGAGCGCCTGGGAGCTGTAAACTACCTCATAGCATTTCCCAATTCCCCACTAAAGCCTAAAGTGTACCATGTTAATTCTCTCAAGCCTTTCTATTCCAGAGACTTACAGGTTTGTCAGTTTACAGTCCAGGGAGATGATGCTGAGTGGCCTGACGGTGTCTACTACGACGGGAAAAAAAGACGGTGGCGTGGAAGAGGTGAACCTCTCAACCACCCTGGAACGTCTGCAGCGGCAACAAATCAAGGAGCTGTGCACTAGCTTCGCCCCATTGTTCTCAGCCACCCCAGGACGGACTGAACGGGCATACCACTCCATTGATACAGGTAATGCTCACCCAATCAGAACCCCACCCTACCGGGTGTCTCCTCATGCCCAAGCTGCTATAGAACGGGAGATCCAAAACATGCTACAGATGGGTATAATCCGCCCATCTACCAGTGCATGGGCATCTCCAGTGGTTCTGGTACCCAAACCAGATGGGGAAATACGCTTTTGCGTGGACTACCGTAAGCTAAATGCTGTAACTCGTCCGGACAACTATCCAATGCCACGTATCGATGAGCTATTGGAAAAGTTGGGACGTGCCCAGTTCATCTCTACAATAGACTTAACCAAGGGGTACTGGCAAGTACCGCTAGATGAACCTGCCAAGGAGAGGTCAGCATTCGTCACCCATGCGGGGGTGTATGAATTCAATGTCCTTCCTTTCGGCCTTCGAAATGCACCCGCCACCTTCCAGAGGCTGGTAGACGGTCTACTAGCTGGACTGGGAGAATTTGCAGTTGCCTACCTCGATGATGTGGCCATTTTTTCAGACTCCTGGCCCGAACACCTACTACACCTGGAAAAGGTCTTTGAGTGCATCAGGCAGGCAGGACTAACTGTTAAGGCCAAAAAGTGTCAAATAGGCCAAAACAGAGTGACTTACCTGGGGCACCAGGTGGGTCGAGGAACCATAAACCCCCTACAGGCCAAAGTGGATGCTATCCAAAAGTGGCCTGTCCCACGGTCCAAAAAGCAAGTCCAATCCTTCTTAGGCTTGGCCGGATACTACAGGCGATTTGTACCACACTACAGCCAAATCGCTGCCCCATTGACCGACCTGACCAAAAAGACCCAGCCAAATGCCGTTAAGTGGACTGATGAGTGTCAAAAAGCCTTTACCCAGCTTAAGGCAACGCTCATGTTGGACCCTGTGCTCAGGGCCCCGGACTTTGACAAGCCATTCCTAGTAACCACGGATGCATCTGAGCGTGGTATAGGAGCAGTACTCATGCAGGAAGCAACAGATCACAACTTCCATCCTGTCGTGTTTCTCAGCAAGAAACTGTCTGAGAGGGAAAGTCACTGGTCAGTCAGTGAAAAGGAATGCTATGCCATTGTGTACGCCCTGGAGAAGCTACGCCCATATGTTTGGGGACAGCGGTTCCAACTACAAACTGACCATGCTGCACTAAAGTGGCTTCGTACTGCCAAGGGGAACAACAAGAAACTTCTTCGTTGGAGTTTAGCTCTCCAAGATTTTGATTTTGAAATTCAACACATCACAGGAGCTTCTAACAAAGTTGCTGATGCACTCTCCCGTGAGAGTTTCCCAGAATCCAGTAGTTAAAAAGTGTTCTTAAAATGTAAAAGTCTGTTAGTTATATACTTAGTAGTATATGTAAAGGTGCATGTGTTGTATTAATCTGTTTATTTTCAAGTTCTAGAAGGAAATTGCCGCCAGTGAGCTTCCCCACTGTCTGCAATTTGGGGGGGCGTGTCATAAACAGATAGCTAAGGGTTAATGTCTCTTTCACCTGAAACACCTGACCAGAAAACCAATCAGGAAACCGGATTTTTTCAACTTTGGGTGGAGGGAAGTGTGTCTCTGAGTCTTTTGTCTGTCTGCCTGCTCCTCTGAGCTTTGGAGAAGTAGTTCTATTTTCTAGTCTTCTGTTTCTAAGTGTAAGGACAAAGAGATCAGATAGTAAGTTCTATGGTTTCTTTTCTTTGGTATTTGCATGAATATAAGTGCTGGTATGCTTTGATTTGTATTCTTTTTGAATAAGGCTGTTTATTCAATATTCTTTTAAGCAATTGACCCTGTGTTGTATCATCTTAATACAGAGAGAACATTTTGTATTTTTTCTTTCTTTTTTATATAAAGTTTTCTTTTAAGACCTGTTGGAGTTTTCCTTTACTTCAGGGAAATTAAGTCTGTACTCACCAGGGAATTGGTGGGAGGAAGAAATCAAGGGGAGAGCTGTGTGTTGGATTGCTAGCCTGATTTGGCATTTCCTCTGGGTGAAGAGGAAAGTGCTTTTGTTCCAGGATTGGGAACGGAGAGGGGGAATCACTCTGCGTAGTTTCACAGAGCTTGTGTCTGGGTATCTCTCCAGGAGCATCTGGAGGGGGGGAAGGGAAAAAGGATTATTTCCCTTTGTTGTGAGACTCAAGGGATTTGGGTCTTGGGTCCCCAGGGAAGGGGTTTCAGTGGGACCAGAGTGCCCCAAAACACTCTAATTTTTTGGGTGGTGGCAGCAGTACCAGGTCCAAGCTGGTAACTAAGCTTGGAGGTTTTCATGCTAACCCCCATATTTTGGACGCTAAGGTCCAGAATCTGGGAATAAGGTTATAACACCTGTGGGCTTTGCTCACCTGTCCCCGTCGAACCTAGTTTAAAGCCCTTCTTACTAGGTTAGCCGGTCTGTGCGCAAATAAGGCCTTTCCCCTCTTCGAAAGGTGAACGCCATCTGTTCCTAGCAGTCCTTCCTCGAATAGCATCCCGTGGTCGAGGAAGCCAAAGCCCTCCTGGCGACACCATCTTCGCAGCCAGGCATTCACCTCCACAATGCATCTGTCTCTGCCCGGACCCCTACCTTCAACAGGAAGAATCGAAGAGATTACTACTTTGCTTGGAAGGGTTGTTCCTGAGTGCCTCACTGACTTCTAATTGCCTATTAATAATTTATCTTTTTAAAGTTGCCTTCCTTCTCTGTGCATTATACAGTAGAATACAATATTATGATGCAGATGTTGTAGGAACCATTACTGATCTGACGTTAATGGGGTACTCATTATATAAGGCACTACTCAACATGAGTAAGGATGTCACAATCTGGTCCTATACGTTACAAAACTAGATGATCAAAAAGAGGGGAAGGAAAAGTAATAAACAAGGAGCCAGCAATGCTCATTCCAAACAAACCAGGGAGCAGTGAAAAACACAGAGATGTTTCTTTAAAGGGGGGAGAAACAGGTGGAATACATTAAAGGAGATTCTGTGTGAACAGTGACATTTGGTTCCCACAGCTCAGGAACAGGGCCTAACTTAAGACAAGAGTAATGAGTGAGGGTAAATGCTAGGTGTTGCGTTGAGGAATGGGGCTACAGCTGTAGGTTTAAGGGGATCTGGAGCGTCGGCACATGTTTCAAGGGTTTTTATTTTTCACTCACAACCCTCCAAGATATATTTACTAAATCATAAAACGTTTCAGGGCTATAATATTAATTTAAGATCTGCAAAATTTGGTATGAGGACATGTGATCCTATGAAGTCCATGTGGGTCGCATTCACTGTGATATAAAACACATTTTATCTGAGGTTGCAGATTGAAGATCTACCCTCTCAGCATCTGAAGACCAATTTTTCCCAATAAAAGAAGTGTTCCTTGCTTTTAGCTATTTTAAAGTTGTCATTTTCTATAAATACACCGAGCATAATAAGGATTTAGGCATGAAACAGTCTGTGCCAGTATTTTAAAAAACAGTTTTACATTGTTGTTTTTGTACACTTGAAATACATGCCAGGCTAATCTTAGAATGCCTTTTAAAGTTTAGCAAGGTCAGTCAGTGTTTTGTACAGATCTTACATATAAGTTGTATTTAACATTTCTATTCAAGTTTTCTGCGTGCTCAAAAATATGCATAATTAATCTCTGCTGTTTTTATTGTAAGCATATGATAAATAAACAGAAAAAAAATTGCGAGATTGGTGAAGGTTTGTCATGTCTGCCTGCTCCTGGGAACCCAGTAAATCTGCACATTCAAAAAGTTTGTCACAGTACAGCTTCATTTTTATTCAGATCCCAATGATTTATATAATTAAAGGAATATTAATCTGTACTAAGTACATCTACTTGAAAATGCCCATTATAATTGTGGAACTTTGTAATGATTATGGTGTAACTTTAGCTTAGAATATCTGATAAATGTATGTAATTGTAACTCATTAAAAGTAAGTAATGTGCATATACAATCCTAGAGATGTTTCAAAGAATGGTTGATGTTTTGCTTGTATATTTTTGCTGTTACAAAATTGGGTTTCTTTTCCCTTATGGATACAATGCTGTCCTGTGCAATAAATCAACCTTTTTTCCCAATATTGTATCCAGCAAGAATGTTTCACAGCTGGGGTTTGTTTTCCTGGGTTTTACATAACTGTACGTACACTTAAATCCATCTCCTCTGTTTGTCTGCAACTTACAAGGCCCCTGGGAAGCTTCTGCCACTGCACAGGGTTCTATTAGACTCTATCGCACTCATCTCAGACTTTAGGTTGTTCTGCCTTTAGTGCAGGAATTTCTGGACTTGTCCTTATGTTTTTATGTTCACATAAAATTGTATTAAAGAATAGATTTTTTTTTAAATAAGATTTTTTAATTGCTGCAGGCAAAAATGGTGAAATGTTTGCTGTATGCGGGGCATTTCAGAACACACACACAGAATAACAAAAAACTGCAGCTGTTACTACACAAAACCCAACAACATTAGGCAGCAATAGTCCACAGTACAGGGTGCCATTGATAGTCTTTTGCCCATGTGTCTTCAGGCTGTCAGTCCTGGGCAGCTCCCATCCCACTCTAACCTACTTGGTTGCTTTCTATACCTCTGGAAGAAGAAGGAAACCTCTACATGTAACAGAGTATTATTGGATGTAGAAAAAATGGTTTAACGGGACCTCTATTTCTACAATCTCTAACTGGGAAGAGCAGAACTAAAGAGGGGCCCAAGACACACAATATGGATCCAGATCTAATTTCTCCCAAAGTGTGCATAGATTATAAGCCCAGAGGGGTCCACTGTGGCCATCTACTCTGACCGCACATATCACAGAGGCCACAAGGCTCTCTTGAATTAATTCCTATTTGAATTATAGCATTTATTTCAGAAAAAAAATCTAATCTTGATTTTAAAATATCCAGTGATGGAGAATCTACCACAAATCCTTGGTAGGTTGTTAATTAAACTCACTGTTAAAAAAAAAATTATGCCTTATTTCTAGCTTGAATTTATCTAGCTTCAAAAACCAACCAGCGAATCTGTTTTCCATAAACCCATGTTTGGGTCAATTGATTAACTCCTGTTTGCCACTCCTATTCACCTGCTCAGAAGTTTGCCTAGCAGCTGTTTTATATACTAAGCCTTGCTACTCAGCTCCACCCTCCCATTAACAGGGAGGAATTAGATATTGAGGAATGTTTAAAGTCTCTGAATAGTTCAAACTCTCTTCAAACACCAGGTTTGATAAAAGACTCAAGTGTCCTAGCCACATGGCTTACACCAAGACACAAACTAGGGTGACCGGATGTCCCGAATTTATAGGGACAGTCCTGATTTTGGGGGCTTTTTCTTATATAAGCATCTATTACCCCGCCATCCCCTGTCCCGATTTTTCATACTTGCCCTCTGGTCACCCTAACACAAACAGATGTTTCCAGAGGAGCCCACAGCCTAGCTTTACAATTCTCATGGAAAACAGAGGGATAGACGAAACATACCACTCATTAATCCTCTCTACCTCAAGCACAGAGTCCACAGCTATGCTCTCCCATTTGCTGGGTCAGTTCACCTGTTGAGATCCATGTTTTCTAAGCAGAATTAGGACAGCTAGTTGTCTAGTAAGTTGTTTTAGTTGGTTTAAGAGTTAAGGTGAATTTGAATGGCTGTAATACCACACATTAGCAGTACTGTAAGCATTATAGGTTTCCTAATATAAAATTGCACAGAGGCTTGTCTTCTACTTTGAAGAACATCTGCTCCTTTGGTAAGGTAGATGATAGTGTTTATCTGTAACTCTTTAGATGCAGCAAAACAGTTTGTGAATGTGGAGAGAGGAAAAAGTCAGCACTGACCAACAGCTACCAGTGCTAAGACTAAAAGTGAAATGTTATTTTTTTCATAGGATATTTCCAGAGCCTAAAATATGAAAGTAAATTCCATGTTCAAATGATAGTTTCTCACTTCCTCTAATGACTTGTTAGGGATAGGATAACTGGTTTGTGCAAAATTGGAATCAACTTAAACCTTCCCAGACTTATATAGATCCTGGTCCCTTTACTGAGTTTTGAAAAAAGTTCACTTAACTTTTTTTTTCTTTATTTTTAGGCAATATACTGAAACACTGTGACAAAAGCTCGCCAGCAGTATTTCTGGTCCACCAGGAACTACTGGAAATAACATAATAATCCAATATATTTGGAAAAGTTCAGCTCAACTCCAGAAAAGCTTTTGGAAATGGAATTTCCAAACATTCTGATGGGTTCATACAGAATAATTTGTTACAATCCATGTAGGTCAGGGATACTGTGATTAGGATACTCTTTTATTTTAGGTCAAATTTATGAGTCTAATTTGGTATCTAAAAGTGTCTGAACAGTACAACCAATGTGTTGTTGACATGCTAGTTGGGCACATGGCATAAGTAGCAAGGAAAGTTCAAGGTTTGTACTGTACAATTCTTCAGAGCACATTTGTACTTATGTACATATTTTGGTTTTTCAAAATATTTGCATTCATATTTGAAACACATATATTTAAGATCCTTGATGGGTTAGCCAAATGAATGCACCTAATGTAAGAGCACCAAGAGTTGGATTTTTCAAGGTATTTAGGTGCCTAAGTGATCTTGGTTGTACTTTCAATACATTGGCAAATCCCTTTATAAAAGTCTAAAAATTCCAAGCCTGAATTTTTAAAGAAGTTAAGCATGCAACTGGGCACACACATGCAAAGTCCATGATTGTACATACCTTTTGGATAATTGCATACATGAAGGGAATGGCGAAATATTGTAATTTGTACATCCAATTAGCCATGTGTAATACTGGTATTGTGGGGCCAAATTAGCCATGCATTTAGTTGTACAGTTGTGTGCCCAATTTAAAAATAAATCTGCCCCTTTAATCTTTTTGTTTAATAATAATTAGCAGAGAAAGCAGGCTAATACCAAATCCTACACATAAGTAGGGAAGTATTCCCATACCTGGAGATACACACAAAGGTTCGGGTAACAGGAATGTTTACAACCTTACCAACATCATCAGGACACTAGGAAGTTTTACATCTAGTTGGCTAAAAAGCCAGTTTTAGGGCTCAGTAAAAGAAATTGAGAGACTTTTTACAATATGTTGTAAGATGTTAGAGTTCTATCTTAAAGAGCAACTTTTGGCTAAAGGTTGGAAAAGTGAGAAAACAAGAACCAATATTAATCTAAAAGCAAAGCAGTTTATTAGCATTAACTTTCTTTTACAGTGACATGGATTCCTCTGAGTGGAACCTAATGGCTTTCAAATTAGTTTCCTTGACAACCATTATTCTGAAATAAAGATTTTACCTGCAGACCACTTACCTTATATATATATATATATATATATATATATATATATATATATATATATATACATACACATACACACAACCATGTTTTTGGGCAACTTGGCCTTGCCTTTGTGATGTTTGATTTTGTTATGTGTGCCTTAGGCTAGCAGTACAAATGTAAAGGATAAGTGAGCATCCCAGCAAATCAGCATAAATGTTGCTGGCATTTTTCACTGTAAGTAAGATATTTCAAAACTCTCTCATCAACAGAATAAGGGGAGTCTTCTTAACCAAACAGCAGCAAGCTAAGTCTGATATTTATATTATGGCCATTGGGACCATTTCTGTGTCATATGTTTGAACTCGCTAAATCCATCTTGATTTGTGACAGGACTTCTGTAGTATTGACAAATATTTTGCTTTAGAATTTTTCCATAATGTTTGCACAGTAAATTTTTGCCAGAACCGGTGATGACAACTAGCACTTACATCAATTATTCCTTTTTTCCCCTGGGAAAATATTGTAGAAAGCAAAATATTTACTTGTAAAAATAGTGGACTGTTTTGTTGAATCAAGCATGTCAATAATCACAGAAAATTCTTATCAATATTGACCTTTCGCTTGTGCTTTATCTACTTCAAAGTTAAACTTCTTGCCTGACTTCTACCTTACCTCTGAGATGTCCCCAACCCAGGTCCAAGAATGTAATCATCGACCAAATTCAAAATGTGGCAATTCTTTGTCACTTTGACCATGTCTCCAAGAGTCTGAAACTCAATCCACCCAGATTACTTTATCAGTACTTTACTGAATACAAACCACATAGCTAGAAGAAAAATAAGGAGGAGTCTTGTTAGAAGCAGATTTCTGATGATGTCCAGCTCCCCAAAATAATATCTGAATTAGCCTTATATCTGAATTGTAAGTTAGTGCTTACTGTACTGTAATGTTCCATGGCACTATGTCTTGAGTTCCTGAGATCTACAGTGCCTCCATTTTATTTAAACACATTGATAAGTGTGTTGGCAGTGTCTGGGGAGCGCATGGGAAAGAGTTTTGCAACAGCAGCTACAGGGGAGGGTGGGCACGGAGCTGCTCAGTTTGAAGAGCTAGTATCGCCTGGAGCATGTCTGCTTGGTGCACCATAACCTTTAAGAGCCACTCTGTGACTTCATTCTGGCATGCAGCATTCTCCTTTCGGTCCCTCTTCTTGCTATCTTGCTACTCCCTCACGTTTAGGGTGCGAATTTACATTTTGTAACCTGTTTCTTAAGTATATGGAGCTTAGCTTGCGTATTTTGCTTTATTTGGTCAGTGATCTGCCCTGTTCTGTCTGTTATCTCTTATATTCACTTAAAATTCTCCTTTTGTAGTTAATAAATGCATTTCTTGTTTATAACATAACCCTGTGTGTACAATTTATAAATTGTGGGCGGGGGGGAGTAAGAGACTGTGTGTACCTTCTGTCATGGAGTGTGGGGAAGTCAGGGCCCTGCACCCCTCTTCCTGAGATTCACTGTGACTCTCAGCCAGTCAGTAAAACAGAAGGTTTATTAGATTACAAGAACACAGTCCCAAGTGGAGCATGTAGGTACAACCATAACCCCTCAATCAAGTCCTTCTAGGGGGTTCAGGGAGCTTAGACCCCAGCTTGGGGTTCCCTGCATTGCACCACCTAGCCCAAGACTGAAAACAAAAACTCCTCCAGCAGTTCTCTTCCCCCTCCCCCTCCTCTGCTTTGTTCAGTCTCCCAAGCAGAAGGTGTCACTTCTCCCAATCTCCCCATCCCCAATGTAACTCCCCTGCAACATTCCCAGATCAAATCTGCCCTGCTTCCTGCTCCGTCACACTTTCCTCCACATTGAGGGAGGAAGTGGATTTTATAATATATATTTGGGTCTGCACCCCAAGGGAGATGGACACTGAGTGCTGGGGCAAGTCCCTTAAGCTGAGCCTTCCCAGAACTAATCTCAGTGTCTGTTTCATTCTGCAGTTGGGTGTGGTCCTGCCTGTGGGTGCGCTGGAGGAGTCTTAATAGAATAGCTTGGCTCAGCAAGATAGGTAAAAAGGGTACCCAGACTGGCATAATAGACAGGCTCAGTGGTATCTCAGCACATCAGGTGGCATCCTAAATGGGGCAACCCATCACAGTTTTCGTCCTCATTAACCTAGAAAAATAGGCAGGGAGTTTCCAGGATTTCCCTGAATATCCAGGCCTGAGAAGTGTGGGTCCAGAAAATCCTATGGGAAAGCTCTCAGGCTCCAAAACAAATGGGGAGATGTTGGATATTTTCAGATTTCCCAAAGGTGGAGGAGGAGAAGCCATCTACTCCTAAGGCTGGGAGGATCGCAGCCACCATGCCCAGGAGAAAATGTTGGGTAGTGGTGGTTGGTGACTGTCTTCTGAGGGGGACAGAGGCATCCATCAGTCACCCTGATATGGCATCCTGGGAGGTATACTACCTGCCAGGGGCCCATATCAGAGATGTTATGGAGGCATTGCCGAGGATCATCTGGCCCTCTCACTACTACCCCATGCTTCTCATCCATGTGGGCACTAATAATACTGCGAAGTATGACCCTCAGCAGATCAGAAGTGACTACAGGGCTCTGGGAGTAAGGGTGAAGGAGTTGGGAGCGCAGCTGGTGTTCTCTTTGATCCTTCTGGTCAAGGTAAGGGCCCAGTCAGAAACAGATGCATCCTGGAGGTGAATGCCTGGCTGCGAGGATGGTGTCGCCAGGAGGGCTTTGGCTTCCTTGACCACCAGATGCTGTTCCAGGAAGCAGGACTGCTAAGCAGATATCAGGTCCACCTATCGAGGAAGGGGAAGACCATATGTGGATATAGACTGGCTAACCTAGTGAGGAAGGCTTTAAACTAGGTTTGAAGGGGGCAGGTGACCAAAGCCCACAGGTAAATAAAAAACATGGAGACCTGAGAAAAGGGTCGGAATCAGGGGGGAGCGGGAAGTTATATCAGGGATAAGGGAGAGAAGACAGAACTGGAGGAGGGGAGGAATCAAATCAGTATCTTAGATGTCTATATACTAATACAAGAATTATGGGGAATAAGCAGGAAGAACTCGAAATGCTAGTAAATAAACACAACTATGACATAGTTGGCATCACAGAGACTTGGTGGGATAATATGCATGACTGGAATATTGGTATAGAAGGGTACAGCTTGGTCAGGAAGGACAGGCAGGGAAAAAAGGAGGTGGTGTTGCTTTGTATAATAAAAATGTATACACTTGAATGGAGGAAATAGGAGACAGATGTTGAAAGTCTCTGGGTAAAGATAAAAAGGTTAAAAACAAGGGTGATGTCATGGGAGGGGTCTACTACAGACCACCCTAACCAGGAAGAAGAGGTGGGTGAGGCTTGTTTTGAACAACTATGAAAATCATCCAAAGCACATGACTTGGTGGTGATGGGGGATTTCAACTACCCAGGCATCTGTTGGGAAAATAACACAGCAGGGTATGGATTATCTAATAAGTTCTTGGAATGTATTAAAGACAATTTTTTATTTCAAAAAGTGGATAAAGCTACTGGGGCGAGGTTGTTCTAGATTTGATATTGACAAATAGGAAGGAACTGGTTCAGATTTTGGAAGTGGAAGGCAGTTTGGGTGAAAGTGATCATGAAATGGTAAAGTTCATGATTTTAAGGAATGGTAGGATGGAGAACAGCAAAATAAAGACAATGGATTTCAAGAAGGCAGACTAGCAAACTCAGGGAGTTGGTAGGTAAGATCCCAAGGGAAGCACGTCTAAGGGGAAAAACAATTGAAGATAGTTGACAGTTTTTCAAAGAGACAATATTAAGGGCACAAGAGCAAACTATCCCACTGCACAGGAAAGATAGGAAGTATGGCAAGAATCCACCTTGGCTTAACCAGGAGATCTGCAATGAGTTAAAAATCAAAAAAGAGTCCTACAAAAAGTGGAAACTAGGTCAAATTACAAAGGATGAATATAAACAAATAACATCGGTATATAGGTAACATAGGTAACACAGATAAATTAGAAAGGCCAAGGCACAAAACGAGATCAAACTAGCTAGAGACATAAAGGGTAACAAGAAAACATTCTACAAATACATGAGAGGCAAGAGGAAGACCAAGGACAGGGTAGGCCCGTTACTCAATGACGGGGGGAAAACAATGACAGGAAATATGGAAATGGCAGAGGTGCTTAATGACTTCTTTGTTTCGGTTTTCACCAAGAAGGTTGGTGGTGATAGGACATCTAACGTAGTGAATGCAAGTGAAAATGAGATAGGATCAAAGGCTAAAATAGAGAAAGAACAACTTAAAAATTACTTACACAAGTTAATGTTATCAAGCCACCAGGACCTGATGAAATGCATCCTAGAATACTCAAGGAGCTTACTGAGGAGATATCTGAGCCATTAGTGATTATATTTGAAAAGTCATGGAAGATGGGGGAGATTCTAGAAGACTGGAAAAGGGAAAATATAGTGCCAATCTATAAAAAGGGAAATAAGGACAACCCGGGGAATTACAGACCAGTCAGTTTAACTTCTGTACCTGGAAAGATAATTTAGCAAATAATAAAGCAATCAATTTGCAAACATCTAGAAGATAATAAGGTGATAAGTAACAGTCAGCATGGATTTGTCAAGAACAAATCGTGTCAAACCAAACTGATAGCTTTCTTTGACAGAGTAACAAGCCTTGTGGATAGAGGGGGAAGCATTAGTGTGGTATATCTTGACTTTAGCAGAGCTTTTGATACTGTTTCCCATGACTTCTGCATAACTAGGGAAATGCAGCCTAGATGGAGCTACTATAAGGTGGGTTTTAAATTGGTCGTAAAACCATTCCCAGAGAGTAGTTATCAGTGGTCAGGGCCGACGCTTCCATTTAGGCGACCTAGGCGGTTGCCTAGGGCGCCAGGATTTGGGAGGGCAGCAGACTGCTCCGGTGGACCTCCCGCAGGCATGTCTGCAGACGGTCCGCTGGTCCTGTGGCTCCGGTGGACCTCCCGCAGGCATGCCTGCAGACGGTCTGCTGGTCCCGTGGCTCCGGTGGACCTCCCACAAGCGTTCCTGCGGCAGGTCCACCGGAGCCGTGGGACCAGCGGACCGTCTACAGGAACACCTGCGGGAGGTCCACTGGAGCCGCAGGACCGGCGAGCCGGCCCTGCGCCTAGGGCGCCAAAAACCCTGGCGCCACTTCTGTCAGTAGTTCACAGTCATGCTGGAAGGGCATAACGAGTGGGGTCTCGTAGAGATCAATTCTGGGTCCAGTTCTGTTCAATGTCTTCATCAGTGATTTAGATAATGGCATAAAGAGTACACTTATAAAGTTTGCAGACAATACCAAGCTGGGAGGGGTTGCAAGTGCTTTGGAGGATAGGATTAAAATTCAAAATGATCTAGACAAACTGGAGAAATGGTGTGAAGTAAATAGGATGAAATTCAATACGGACAAATGCAAAGTACTCCACTTGGGAAGGAACAATCAGTTGCACACATACAAAATGGGAAATGACTGCCTAGGAAAGAATACTGTGGAATGGGATCTGGGGGTCATAGTGGACCACAAGCTAAATATGAGTCAACAGTGTAACACTGTTGCAAAGAAAACAAATATCATTCTGGGATGTATTAGCAGGAGTGTTGTAAGCAAGACACAAGAAGTAATTCTACTCTGTGCTGATTAGACCTTAACTGGAGTATTGTGTCTAGTTCTGGGTGCCACATTTCAGGAAAGATGTTGGAAGGAAGTCCAGAGAAGAGGAACAAAAATGATTAAACATCTAGAAAACATGACCTATGAGGGAAGATTGAAAAAATTGGGTTTGTTTAGTCTGGAAAAGAGAAGACTGAGAGGTGACATGATAAGTTTTTAAGTACATAAAAGGTTGTTATGAGGAGGTGGGAGAAAAATTGTTCTTCTTAACCTCCTGAGGATAGGACAAGAAGCAATGGGCTTAAATTGCAGCACAGGAGGTTTAGGTTGAACATTAGGAAAAACTTCCTAACTGTCAGGGTGATTAAGCATTGGAATAAATTGCCTAGGGAAGTTGTGGAATCTCCATCACTGGAGATGTTTAAGAGTAGGTTAGACAAACAAATGTTAGGGATGGTCTAGATCATTGGTGGGCAACCGCGGCCAGTCAGGGTAATCCACTAGCTATGCTGTAGTTAAAAGAAAGGACAAAAAAATGTAGGACAGTTGCAAGCATCAGGAATAGTAAGGGCTGACTTAATTGGCCCTCAGAGACTACAATGATGTGCCCCATATAAGAAACCTGAATAGAATAGATTCCAGAATCTTAGGAAACTTAAAGAATTGTTACATGCTTGTTTAAATTGGATAGATTTTCATAGGCAGGTATAGCTAAAATGGGTGAAATGCATAGATGTATCTTACCATCATACGTTTTAAAGAGCTGTGAATTTATGCTGTTTTGTAACAATATATAAAGCTAGTCTGAGGAAGGAAGGGGCAAGGATCTGAGGCCAAGAGAAGGGAAGAAAAAGGATGAATTGCTAGTATTCCCTCTGCTTTGTTTACCAGTCCTACTACATGTTAAAGTAAGAGAGTTGCTATAGGGACTGAGGTGTGCTCCAGTCATACACTCAACTACTATCCTACTATCCTACATACAAAAGAAAGAATGCACACCTAATGCTTTTCAGTTTGTATCCCAACCATCTGCTCTAAATGATTAATAAGCACAAGCTTAAAATAGCACAGATTTACCTAATGCCTGCATGATTATTTTTTGTTTTGTTTTGTAAACATTTTAATTCTGTTTTTTTCTGGAGTCAATTTAAACATTGTCAAAACAGAGATGCTGCTATTTTTTTATTAGGTTTTCCCGGTTTATTTGCTCTTTATGTTTACACAGGTATGAGATGTAGCTGGGGAAAGGATTGGAAAATGTTATTTCTCAACTGATTGTACGTTTGTTGTTGAGGATAAAATGAGGAACCTTAACTGGATGTTATCAAGTATTCTAATCTTTTAAAACTTAGTAATCAGCCTTTGCACAAATAGCCTAATTCTATATTGCTGACTAGCTTGTGCTGAAAGTACCGCAGAAATGTAATGGATGTGACTTTGCAAAATAGCCACGAGGTGTCTCAGATGGCGCCAGAGGCAGTGGGGAAGGCCTGTGGAGAGCCAGGGAGAGATAATGAAGTAATGGATTTATTGCCATCTCTATCCCTTTAGGAGTATCTGGCTTAGGACAGTACTTCTGCATGACTGGTAAGACCACATTATTTTTGAGACCTAAAAGGAACAATAGTAGGTGGAGGACTTCAGGATGAGACTTTTTTTTGTACCTCTGTGGTAAATTAGTCCGAATATTGCAGTGGTCAGACCATGAGGATTAGAACTGAACTCAGTATGGAAAATTGAGGGGAAATTACCTTAGGGAAGCTGGCTATCCAGACAGATTCTAGTCAGCTGGGCACAGTTTTAGGTTGGGAAGTCCATAGTGGGAGCAGTTTCCATGGCATTACAAACCATACTGCAGGAGAACTGTGATCAGAGTGGACTATGTACCTGAGGTTGATGTGGAATTTCAAAAAATGGCTTCCTGATCTATGCTGGAGCTATGGATGTAATCCATGCATTCATTCTGTACCTCCAACCCCAAGAGAGCCAGGATTACATCAACAGAAAGGTGTACTAATTAATGGTGATGCAAGACATAGAGGATCATTATGGCAGGTACCTTGATCATTCCATAGACATAGGCACGGACTCCGTGAGTGCTCCAGGGCTGGAGCACCCATGGGGAAAAATTAGTGGGTGCTCTGCACCCACCAGCAGCCAAGCTCTCCCCTCTTCACCGCCTTCTCTCCTACCCAGGAGGGCACTGAGTCCCCACTCCTTACCCTCCCTCTCAGCGCTTCCCACTGCCCTGCCACATAACAGCTGTTTGGTGGTGCTTACGACTTTCCAGGAGGTAGGGGGAGGAGCAGGGATGCAGCACGGTCAGGGGAGGTGGCAGAGAAGAGGCAGGGATTTGGGGGAAGGGGGCGGGCCAGGGGCAGAGACAGGGGGGTTGAGCACCCACCGGGAAGAGGGGAAGTTGGTGCCTATCTCCATAGGTCAAAGTACACAATGTCAGAGTTTTCAAAAACTTTGGACTTTTCAAGAGCAGGCAGAGAAGAAATTCTTCCACCGCCATCATCATCATCATCATCAACAACATTGAGGATGTTTCCATCTCCACAGTCATTCACAGTATATCCATTGGCTTATGAAACTATGGCCTGAGTATGTAAACTCAGCCTACTCTCAGCAAGCGCAGGATTGTGGTGGAGTGTGCTTTTGGTAAACTGAAAGCAAGATGTAAGAGACGTAAATTAACTTTCAATGACTGGTCCTTTACTATTTAATTATGTATTAAATACATTAATAATTATTTATTATATATTTCTGTTACAATATTTGCCTGTTGCATTTTATCTAATATAAAATAGTGCCAGTGCTCCAGATGCTGTGAAGGGAGAAAGCAGAAAGACTTGCTGCAAATTAATCCCAGTTAGTCAAACAAACTGTTGCCCATGCATGTAGGCTCTAACTTATTTTAGCACAGCCTGCAGCAGGTGTACTAGCCAAATTAGAAATGTTTTATGCACAAACATTAAAACAGCTGCTATGGGACTGGGATATATCATGCAGATCATGAAGTAGCACTTAGCAATTGTTGCTAGTACAGTGAATTGTTTGTTCTCTTGGCAGGTAGATTTTCAAGCAACTGACTCAAGTTGTGGTATGATAGCCTCAGCACTGCTGGGCGGGGAGAGGGAGGGAGGGAAGAGAGAGAGAGAGAGAGAGGGTAAAACCCACACACCTCCTGTGTGTAGTGTTCTGTCCCATTTAGTGGCACTGAGACCATCCAGAGAGAGAAAGAGCTTGCATCTGCTCTACAGCCTTAGCTAAGAGGCAGTTCGCTTTTAGTTCATTGATAGAGACTCATGCACGAAGCTCCACAGGCCCAAGGTTTGGTCCTGCCCACTGAGGATCAGGGTCTGTTGGTGTTACGTGTACATGGGCACATGTGGACAGGTAAGAGTAGGAATATTGGAACAGTTTTTATAGTGGGGGTGCTGGGAGCCATTGAACCAAACTGTAAACCCTATATATAATGGAAACCACTTCATGCCAAAGAGTGTGGCAGCACCTCCAAAACTCGTAGTTCCACACCTATGGATAAGGGAGCTGCTGGGTGCTGAAAATTTAGCCACCAGGGTGTTACAAGCATGCTACAGGGACCAAAGAATGGTCAGCATACCAAATTTCTCTAGCATAGACAAGGCCTTAGAGACTGAAGAGCCCTCAAATACCCAGTCAGTTTATCATGGATTGTAAATACAGATCCTCAGTTAAGCTATTAAAAGAAATAGTTTAATACATATTGGGGGAAAAGATAAATGCTACAGTACAGTTTTTACCAGGGAAGCTTGGTTAAATCACCAAACGTTAACAGAGCTGGTTGAAAAATGGGTCATATTTTTCAGAAAACATTCAGAGAAAATTCATCTTGTTCTTATCAAAATTCAAAATGTGGATTCAAAATGCAAATTTTTAATGTTTTTGACCAGCTCTAACTGACATGTAGTCTGTGCTGGTGGGAAATGTCTAACATACTCTCTTTCACACACACACACCCCCCTTGCAATATATGTTACAAATAACTGTATTTATATCTCAGGGTGCCTTGGATACAGTACCATGTTATTTAGAATATGCCCAGGTCTGTTATCTTAAGGCCTGATCCATCACCCCTTGAAGTTTAATGGGGTACTTCCCACTGATTTGTATGGACATTGAGTCAGGCCCTTATTAGGCATGGAAATGACAGGAAAACTTCCATTGATAGTAGTGATAACTACACAATTAAATCCCCCCTTGCATGGATGGAAGTAGTGCTCCAAAGGTCAAAGTTTGATATGGTTATTTTCTGTCGGCTACTGTAAAAAATCTATTTGTGATAAAACCACCTAAAGCACAGATGTGAGAAGTTAAAATTGTGAGGCAGTACCCATATGTTGTATGGTAACAATTAAAGATGTCGGCTTTATTGATTGTGTTTCTTTGCTCCATATGCTGATATTGCAGTGAAGTGAAAACAAATAGCTTCCCAGTCTCAGAAATACCCTGTGGGATTTATGTGTTAACATCAGGAGCCTACATGACTAGGTGACCTATTGAATGGAGTATCAGAAAAGAGGAGTTAGAGCAGGGTCCAGGTTAAATAGGGGAATCCAACTGGGCAGGAGCACTCCCCATTCCTCCAGCTCTGGCCCCTGCCCTCTAATTCTGTCCTAAACAAGAAAATGATTGGATGCATTCAGGTCCTAATATTCCTTAGATAATAATGACTAACACTGTTCCCCTTGCAGGCTGGACACCCAGCCTCCCTCTTATCCCAGGGGTGGTGATCCCTCTCCCCCTTCCCTGTGGTACACATCCTCTCCCTTCTGGGGAGGGAAATGGACTCCTGCTGTCCACTTCCCATCTCCAGTAGCATCCATGGCAGCTCCCCCTTCAACTCTTCGGGGAAGCTCTGTGCCAATGGGAGCAGTGGGTAGTGAGTGGCAATTAGAGTCCCCGTTCTTTAGCCACCCCTTCTCCCTGGCACCAGGCCTGCCAGGCGTTTCCTTGCCTGCCATGGGGCAAGGCTGGAACCTTCTGCGGAGGGCGGAGGATCTGTTTGTCCTGCAGGGCTCCCCCTTCACGTGTGGCCAGCCAAAGTTGGGCTGAGGCTGGCAGTGGAATGCCAGAGCGCAGCAGCAGGGCGCAGCAGGATGGTGCAGCAGCAGCAGGAGGCGTCGTGCAGCCGAGGAATCCCCAGGCGCCGCCGCTAGCTGCTGGGGATGCTGGTGCTTTGAGCGCACCCTTGTTCAGCCGCCTGTCTGACTTAGCAACAGCTGCAGCAGCAGCAGCAGCAGCAGCGCGCCCGCCCCGGCCGGCAGGCCAGCAGCTGCTCTCTGAGGCGCGCGCTCCGCAGTCCCCAGCCCAGGTAAGCGAAGGAACTTTCCGTTCCGGCTCCGAGCCTGCAGCATTGGCCGGCCGGGCAGGGGCAGCGGGGTATCAAGCGCCAACTCCCGCCACCCGCAGTGCAAAGCAGGGGATCTCGCCTGCGGCAGGTGTTTCTGACCTGCGGCTTTGCAGCAGGCTCCCCCTTCCAGGTGCTGCCGGCTTTGTCATTAGATGACCTTGAGCTGTTCCCCGGGGGTTGGGGACTGGGAGAGACGGGGCGATTTGGTGGGTCCGTGCTGGGGGGTTCCGCAGCGCGGGGAGGTTCTTGGCGGGCTGCAGGGAGCGCCAAAGGGGTCCTGCGCGTTCTGGGGTCGGGGGAGGGGGTTGGTGCAGCTGGCCGGAGATGGGGGAGTTTGGCAGACGAATGTGGGAACCATCAGCTGAGCGAGGCTGGACTGGTGCAAAGGTCCCGGCCCCGCTGGGTAGCGGCGTTAGGAGCCAAGGCTTGGACCTGTGGAGATGGGGCGGAGATGGAGATAGTCATTGTGATTGTCCCAAGTGCGTGTGTGTGTGTCCCAGCCGCAGTAGTTCCCAACCTGCTGTGCTTGGGAGAGACGAGGCTTGGCTCGGCAGCAAGGAACTCTGAAAGTCCGGGGCTGGAGGCAGAGGGGGAAGTTGTCCCTGTGAAAATGCCCAGCCCAGATGTCCAGCCTAGGCGGCTGAGCCCGGCTCTGTTTACAATAGCCATCATGCAGCGGATTGTACAATTCCATTCAGGGGGTTTCCATATTGTAAATAGAAACACAAGGCTGACACATCTTGGGCTATGTTTTAGAGTGCTGTTACTTTAAGATAATCCATGAATCTGGCACGGAAGGGCATGCTGAGAACTTTAACTGGACTAGCTGATTTAACAGAGCTTGAGTAAAACCATTTTATGAAATAGCGGCTTGTTTCAGTGTAGGAAGACTGGCATTGTTTAATGCACGGATTGAAAAGACAGAAGTAAACGGTTAATGAAACTTGCTGTTTTCACTCTTGCTTACCAGTTCAAGAAGCAAAAGTAAATGCTGTCATGGAAATATATCCACCCTTCCATTCTAGTTTGCAGCACAGCGGTTCACACTAAACAAAAGTTACTCTTTATTCATTAAGGCACAAAATAGTTTGTTTTAAAATCTGTGATGTTTTTAATTTTAAGGAAAAGTGAACAAAATTATTCTTTTTTGTAGTGGGCTTCAGTATGTCAATGATGTAAAACAAAACTTTCCTTTTTTGGAGAGTTCCAAAAAGGTTTATAGTTTACAGTCTGATTCCTTAAATTGCTTTTGTTTGAGCCAGATGAATAAAAGAAATGAAAAAAGAGAATCTTCGGAGCAACTAAACCTCACTTCTCCATATGTTGGATGCACATTTGTGTGACTAGAAGTAGACTATTGTAACAATTAGCTATTGTAGAGAAATTTTTTTTATTTGGGGGATCTGTGTGGTTTACAAATACTAATTAACCCAACTTCACAACACTTTACTGAGGTAGGATTTGTATTATGGTTATTTAAATTCATAGCTAAACAATGGCAAAGAGAAAGGGTGACTTGCCTGAAGTCACACAGTAAGTCTGAAGCAGAGCTGTAAATGCTGTAACCCCAAACTCCA
Organism: Gopherus evgoodei; assembly: GCF_007399415.2. Taxonomy (NCBI): domain Eukaryota; kingdom Metazoa; phylum Chordata; order Testudines; family Testudinidae; genus Gopherus; species Gopherus evgoodei. Next base: position 89,557,020 of record NC_044328.1, read on the forward strand.
GGCTGTCTTCACAACTTCAGAATGCTGCTGACATTATTAGCAATTATTATATTAGTTATTAATTATAGGAACCCATGACTGTTTTTAGTGCAGTACTGATTTGATATGAGAATATATTGCAGCTAGTTTATTGCTCTGTATGGTTCTAATGTGTATGACAAACATCTTTGAAAAGTTGATTGATTTTTATATGGAGGAATCGTATCTTTCATTTTTTATTTGACATTTCTAATGAGACGTGGGTTTTCTCTGTACTTTTTTGTTTGCATTTTCTTTACATTCATGTAAAAAATTATAGCTACATTTTTTGATAACACTGTGGATTGTACCTAAACAAATATAATCTCTTTTTTTGATGCAGAATTTAATTGTTATAAAATAACTTTTTATGCACAATACTCATTTTGTAATACAATTTAGATATATGGGGAGTATGGATGTTATTTTATGAACTAACATATTTTTTAATAAAAGCTATACAAACTATTAGTTAGCAATAGTATAGTTCAGGAATTTCTAAAGTAGTAAAACATAATTTTATATATAGTATAAGAGTTGAGGCAGCTATCACCTATTTCCAAGAAAAAAATTATTTGAGGAAATTCATAATTATCTGCAGCAGAACCTTTTAAAGAATGGTAATATCAGAGGGATGAATCTAGCAACTCATTTGTCATGTAAGCAGTCCTTTCTAACTCAGTGGAACTGCTTGCATTTTAAATAGTAGCATTCACAGGATCAAGCTTTTGGCATCAGAGCCTGCAGTACTACTTGTGAGTAACTTTAGCAGAACTATTCTCAAGAATGTAGCTACTTATGTGTATAACTGTTCACAGGATTCATATTTATGACTAATGGCTTGCAGGGCTTGTGTACCTGTGTCTCATTCTGTGAATGAAGTGGTACGTATTGTTCACTGGGGCTTGTGATTTGATGTACAGTTTCATCCTCTAACTGCACAATGCTGTGAAGAAAAATAGCTTCTTAATAACTTTTTTTTCATCTTTTTCTTATGAAAGAATTATTTTGTTTTATTTCACTCTATCATTAAGTATACTGAATGTTATTTCATTTTTAAAGGAGCTTTAAGTACTCTGTGCTACCTTTGACTCACATTATTTCTTTACTCAAATCCTCACTTTCTCAATGCTGAACTCCAGTATAGTAATCTTCCAGTTATTCAATCTCCTCTACTCTGAAACTCATCCAAATTTTGGTTATATACCTCAGTATGAATCATGTAGCTAACCAATACTCTGAATTCCTGCTCATCCAAATATTTTTCATGTGCCAGAAACTTTTCATAGTAACTGAACTTTGATACTTGTGATGCTGTCACCTCAGTATTAATGAGGTTCATTTTATCAGAACTTAATGAAAAAAAATCATATTGAGATGGTGCTTGGTGTGCCTCTGTGCTGCCTATTCACTGTTATTGATTAAGGACCCAATCCTGCAAAAAAGTAACACACATGAGTAACTTCACTGATGTGAATAGCCTGCTTGAAGCCAATAGGACTGCTTGCCTTAATACAGGCTTCAGAGTAGCAGCCGTGTTAGTCTGTATCCACAAAAAGAACAGGTGCCACAAGTACTCCTGTTCTTTGTGCCTTAATACAGTTTCTCACATGAATAGATGCTTGCTAGTTTGGGGCCTATCTGAATGAATCAAAGCAACATTTTATCATCTCTGATAGTTTTGCCCGTAAATTGACCCTTTAAGTTGGAGTAGGCAAACCAGAAATTATAATTTCTAAAACCTGAGCACTCACCATATTATTTGATTTGCATTAAAAATTCAAGATAGATAAGGATTTGATGAAAACACTGTGGAGTTTTTTTTTCTCCAAGCTTATCTAAATTTTCTATTAGGGAAAATCCATTAGTTAACTGGATTGCAATACTAGTGAGTCAGTGGAAGTTCATTCTGTAGGAATGAAAGAAGAAAACATGTTTAAATAATGTTATATAAAATCGAGATCAGTTTAAAAAGAAAATCAGAATTTTTGAGTTAAGTCCAGATGTTTAGTAAAAGTTTGCTATTAGAATGAGCTTCTAAACTGTAATATTTTAAGGGTTTTAGGCAACAACAGAAGCTCATGTAGGCAATGTTGCAAAAATATTTGTAACTCATAAAAATCAAAGCACAAAAATAAATAATTCCTTTAAAAGGCAAAATAAACTATAAACTTGCCAAAGCAATGCAAAGTATAAATATACAGTATATCTTGCATGAATCAAAGTTGCCAATGATATAATATTAAAAAGAGTGGAAATGTATTCTAATTAGTTGACAAGATTATTATAGGACTGGTGTCTAAGAGAATTCTGACAAAAATGGAACACAGAATAGGTAATACATAGTAGACACAGGAGAAAGTAGAAAACCCATTTTAAGTCAATAATAAGATCCCATTTATTTTAATAGGCTTTGGATCAGACCCCTAATATCAGGTCCAGTGCCGATGTCCTCTAAACATTGGGAGCCAAATCTGTAAAGTTTTAAATAACTTCCTGTGAAGCAATAGTCTGCACATATTTAATGCTTGCTATGGAAAAAAGATTCTTGGGGGTTATAGGGTCGTAGAATCATAGGACTGGAAGGGACCTCGAGAGGTCATCTAGTCCAGTCCCCTGCACTCATAGCAGGATTAAGTGTAGGAATAATATATTGTTTCTGAAAAGTCAGAGGTTTTTCTGCCCAGTTGGACCTGTTAGCCTGACTCAGATGAGAAGTCTAGTTGAAGTCTGTCAAGTCAAGCTGGATCTGATGTTTAATTCTGTAGGATTTCTAAGGACTAACTTTTTCTTCTATACTTTTAACGTATGCTACTTGAATCTGGAGCACATAGGAGCTGGAGGGGGCAGCTTCCGGGAGCGTGGGGCAGCCCCTGACCCTGTGCCCAGCTGGAGCTCTGGAGTGGGGCAAGCCCCTGATCCCGCCGGTTTAAAACTGCTGGCGAGTAAGATCAGGCCCCTGGGCTGTAGTTTGCTCACCCCTGACCTAGAGGCTTACTACTAAAATCTTCTAATACTTCATCTGCACTGAGCATGTTGCAACTTCATAGAACCTTTCTGATGCCACCTGCAATGATCATGTGTACATCCCTTCAGGCTCTGCTGGACTTCTCAAATGGGATGCGCAGAACTATATCCTGGGTTCGGGGATTTGAGCAGCCAATCCCCCACCTTTTGGCCTAGGGAATTTGTACTGGATTGGGAGCCAGGAGAGGACTACAAAGCCTACCGCAGACCCCAGGCAGAGCTAATTCTAGTAAGCATTTTATTCACTTGAGCCAGACAGAAGCTGCTATCTTCAGAATGCCAAATACTAATGAAGCAGTTACATTATGTGATCATTGTAATATAGCCTAGAGACTGATCCTGCTGTCATTACTCATGAATATTTTTTATTTATGCAAATAGTTCTGTTGCTATCAATGGGACAACTCATGTGAAAAAGAGTTTCTGACTCTCCCTAGGGGTAGCCCAGGTTGTGAGGCACCTCACCATCACCTTTCCTTTGCATTAGGAAGTTTTATCTGTGCCTGCTGTGAAACCACCACTCACAGGCAACACAAGCACTGCCTTCCAGGCTTCCGCAGGCCTTGCTCTTTCTCTCTGCAGGTAGTGATAGGAGCTGACCAGCCCCTGAGTTCTCTGAGAGTTCCCTGTAATATCCAGTCCCTTATCCACTGAACACTCTCAGAATTACCAGACCTGCTGTTCTCAAATGAACAGTACATATCCGTTTGTAAGATTCAACTCAGTATAATCACTTTGCCCAACACAGCACTTACATACATTTATAGTGAAAACAAGAATAAATTTATTATCAAAGAACAGTAAAGTGATAATGAGTAAGAATATTGGAAACAAAAGTGTAGCTATAAAACAAAATAAAAATCTTCTTTCTAGAGACTAAATTTAACTACCAAATTACCCTCTTGTCTAAAGAAGCTCATTTCACCCAAAGTTCTCTCCAGTGTTTTCAGCCACACCTGTCTGAAACCCCTCTTTCATGAAGCAAACTTGCTGTCCATTTATTTCCTAGGTGAAGGATGAGAGGGTGTCCCCCAAATATACTAGAGCAACCTTTGATACAGACTTCAGGATAGGATGTCCTCCCCTACCCATCCCTACTGTTTACTTTTTCCTGTTACTTTTCTCTCTCTGAAGTTTTCACACACCTTCATTATCAGTTGGTTCAGACTGATGAGAGGAGACCCATTGTGAACCATACAATACTTAATTTACAAGTACACAACCAGTTCAATAAACATTTAGAATATTTTTCATAACTTTCAGTATATATACATAACTCCTTATATAACATCCATGCATGTGTTTTGTGGTGATATAGATGACCAGCGTGACACCAGCTTTTATTTGAAACCAGACATGACACTCTTTGGTAAACTAGGAGGTACATGCCAGACCCAGGAGATCCCTGTAATCCATAGGCACCCCCTCTGTGCCCTAGTCAGTTGGCACTATTAATTACCAACTTAATTAGAACTATTAAAAATGTATTATTGTAATTCAGTGTTAAAGATGGGGCAGAATTCAGAGTTGAAAAACTGAACATCCCTTTCTGCAACAAACTTGGTGACAAGTAGGATTTGGATGTGAACTTCATGGCTTGGATCTCTCTCTTTGCAGTATCTATTTCATATTCAGGAACCCACCCCTGTTCATGACAGCATGTAAGCACATGATTCTAAAATGAATAAGCCCATTCATTGTAGGACATTTTGGCATTACCTTTGACCTAATTTCTCTATTAAAGTGCCTAAAATAACTCACATTAAGCAAACTTAGTAAAATTACGTTTTAGGAACATGTAAAAATCTCAGATGCAAAATCAGTCGGACATCTTGAGAAATGAAACTGGCTGTGGGTGTCAGAACTACAGTGAATCAAGTGCTCAGCTTTAAGGTCATGTCATATGAAACCACTCTCCAAATCCTTTAAGAACATGGGTTGTGTAAAAGAGACACTTTTCAAATGCCCATGTAGTTTCACCATGTGATAGTAGTGATTTTACCCCAAGCATATCTGGTCTTGAGATATATTTAATAATGTTTTTTGAATGGGGGCTTCTCTCCATCAGTGGTAGTTGTTCCAAAATTAGGATGTTTCCCATCACAGGAGATATGACTGCATTCACCAGGGGATACAAAGTATGCCCAGTAAGCACTAAGGCATAAATACATTTGCAGTACAGATGAAACTGACACACTTGTATGTAATATGTTTGCATATTTATTTTCAATGCATTATAAAATAAAGATTGTTTTCTCACATGTGTACATAAGTTAGTAATGATTCTTTTAAATAATTATTGAAAAGACACAAATTATTTTAAAATCATCTTTTCAGTATTCTTTGAGTGTGGATTGAAATATCCTGTTCATTATGAAGTTTCATTTTCAGATATTTTTTATATTACTGAAATTGGAAATCAATTAGAAGTGAGAAAAGTTCTTTGGCAGTATTCCAATGGTGAGAGCCTTGGGATATTTTTAATTAGGATTTCCATAGGTGAAGGCTAAAGATAATCAATTGTATCTCAAAGTTTCTTTTGGTGCTGTTGTGTTACTTAGCACATATATTGAGAGCAACCCTCAAAGCATATTCAACCCGCTCTGTCTCACAGTCGTGGATTTTTGTCACTTTAGGGAACTGGACTGTGAATTCACATGTTGGCACAGCAGCAATAAAAGTTAAAATGCAGATAATCTTCCAAGAAGGGAAATATGCAGACAAGCAAATCAAATTAATGGTGACATTAGCACATGTGTATATACCTATAACTATTCTGTCTATTCCCTTGAAATTCAATTCTTTAGTGCAAAAGTACTAATGCATTGTTGGTACTGCTATCATTGTTCTACAAAATCATGTTTGTCCATATTTTGCTAAACAATGCAATATTTATCTCAAAATATAACTTAAAGGAGATAATTTCCCAAGTTCTTAAAAAGAATAAAACACTGAGAAATATATCTTAATTTTATATGTAACAGTTAAGGTAAAATAGCAAAACATTCTATAAATATCTGAAAAATTAATCTGTTCCCCTTATTGAAGGTGGTCCTTATTTATTAGATAAAGTAATTATTACAGTAGTGACCAAAAGATGCCAATCAGAATTGAGGTTTCATGCTCTGTCCTATATGTACATAGATGAAGTGAAAATTGATGATGATTCCACATTTTCTCTTTTTAAAATGATAGAACTAGTCTGACTACACAATTAAATACTGGTGTTAAAAACCTAGGGTGTAAACTTTTTCCATCCAATTCTGTCCAGTTTAAAAAGTGTCAAACATAAAAGAACTTGAGGGTAATGGAAACAAGAATATGGCATAAAAGCCGTTAAGACTCTTTGTTGATACATTGTTTCCTAGAGAAGATACAGTATCCTGTTCCTTTTGCCTGACCCTATAGTATTCATCTCATATATTTTGCTTGGCATGTCATTGCTACTAGTTATTGCCTCCTGGCTGAAAAAGATGATGAGGTAGAGGTGCATTTTTTTGTGACTTTCCTCATTCTTTTGACTTCTTAGTCTGAGATTTTGCTCTTCACAGAAAAGAACTGGAGGAAAAAAATGATACTTGCAACACCCTATGTTGTATGCTTTAGTATTATTCCTTTCTTTGTCTGTGTTCTACAATTGTTTAACCTATACTCATAGCTGAAATATTTAATCTTTGAACTGTGTTGCATTTCTTTGTCCTAGATGACCGTACAACAATAGTTTTCATATCTATAAAGAAGTCAGTGTTTCTCTCCTCCACGCACCCCGCATCCTGAAAAAAAAAAAAGAGTGTTTGTGTGGTTTTCTAGATTACTACAATATGAGAGAAAATATTTGGTCTTTGTTCTACCATTGTAGCCAGACTTTGTGCCTTATTTATACTGCACACTTGTTAGTCAAATCAGTAGCATAGTAGAAAGGCTAAGTATACAGTAGATGGAGCATGGGGACTCCTGGGTTTTATTACTTGCTCTTTCACTGATTCTTTCAACTTTTGACAAGTCTCTTAAGCTTACTATGCCTCAGATTTCTTGTAAAACAGTTATAGTATGTACGGAACACACATTCATTATTAATATTACAAAATGAATAGCCTTGGAAGAATTGGATTTTTATTGGTAAATGTCAATTTAAGTGTACATGCACAAACTGATGAAAAGGTATATTACCATAGATGATAATAAAAGTTTACAGATAGGTACCCTTTTTCTTACTTTGCCTGAACATTTATTAGAGTCAAAATTCAGTGATTTAGACAATTGTAGCAGGCTTGTTACAAATGGACTAATAAATGAATGGTAAAAACAGGTATGATTTGTTTATTTAAGGATATTTACTTTGTATATTTTGACATATGTTTTAATGGTTATAAAGCTTTAACTTTTTTAATCTGAATGGCTACTGTAATTAAATAATTGTCTGACCTTCCATAATTTCCCATAATGGAGAAAATCTAAATAGATAAAAATAGAAAAAATGGTTAAAGACCATAATTTCATGCATTGTGAAAATATCAAAATATTTTTAAAATGCTTAAAACTAAATATGTCTAAATTATATAATATTTTCTGTCTAAATTCTATAAAAAAATCAAATTCTGCCAAGCCTAAGAATGTACTAATGCAGCTAAACATCAGAATACATGTCAACATTTATACTTTCTGGTACCTCCAAAATTGTTGAAGGTTTTTTGTCACAGATGGCTGCTTTTACTTCATCAGTGACAGTCCACAGTAATTGCTCTTGTGCTACCAGATCAAAGTATTTCATAGCTCCCTTCAGCCTCTGCCCCTACTATCCGTTTTTTCATATAATTACACATCTTATGCACATATTCCACATAAGTAACAGTATCAATTTTAAGATTTCTGTAATTCAATCGATAGGACACAGGAGTAATCTTAAACATTTTCAATACATTTTCTTTAAATTTCTTGTGCACCTTATCATCACCTCCCTCTATATCACTAAAAACTTGTCTGGCTTTCCCAGTCAAACTGGTTAAGAGAATAGGCATCCGTTTATCCTCTGGAATCTTATGGATCCCACATAGTCTCTCAAATATGAACGGGAGCTCCTCAGCACAGTCAGACTCTTGATAAATTGAACAGGCTTTCTCCCACTCCCGGCTTTGAAAGAGGATGTACTCACAGTCCGAGGCTGCTTCTTTTGTTGCTCCAGGACTTTGAGCTGCAGTGTGTGATTTTTTTCTTAGATGCTAGCTACTTCTTGTGTCTTTGGTGAGCTTCCTTCTCAATTCCAGCAGTTTCTTTCTTTTCCTGTATTCGAAGTTCCACCATCAGTATCTGATGTTCATGTTCTTTCTGGGCTCCAAGGAGCTTCAGCTGAACCAGTTCTGCTGCAGTGGTCTCTGTGGCATCTGGTGCTAAGACCCTGCTCTTTGGTCAAAGTCTATGAGCAAAGCCTCAGTTCCTGGTCTGAAGCTCTCTTTTTTATGGGATATTGCCCTATTTTTTACATAATTTGTCAAGGTCTTTTGTGTCAAGACCCTCATATGAGTGTGATTCACTCATTGTAATTAAGTTTTAACCCTTAAAATACTCAATATCAAATATAAACTTTTAACAGCATTGAGTTTTGCTCTTTAAGCCCAATTGACTCCTAGCATGTGAATCATATCATGACTATGTAACGCCAACAGACCCTGGTCGTCGGCAGGTGGGATCAAACCCAGGGGCCTCTGGAGCTTAGTGCATGAGCTAAAAGCCAACTGGCTGTTAGCTAAGGTAGCAGAGCCCAGGAGGTGTGGGTTACAACTACACCAATTGTCATGCTGTTTGGAGTAGGTCATGACCATGAGTGCCCACCTCAGGGCAGACTGTCAAAAAGAAAGGCTAACACCCCAAGCAGGTGATGTGTTCTATAATTAGATTTAACTAAGCCAGTAACAAATGGGAACTCCTGGATCACTATAGTCTTACCATGGAGTCACGGACAGTCCGCTTAGACTCTCCAGTGTGTTTTGCTACTCAGACAAACTGGACTTTGAGATAAAAGGTCACTTACACCCAAAATCACATCACATTCAGATTGCTTCCAGCCCCAAGAGAACAGTCACTTACCAGATCAATTGGTACCCTAGATCTTACACCAAAGACAACGCTGACAGTCAATTCTATAGTAAACTAATTAAAGGTTTATTAGCTAACAAAAACTGTTTATACATTGGCAAAGGAATTTTGTTTACAGCTTGGTGAATTCTGTTTGGTTTATCCTGGATAACCTAACAGTTTATAAATAGGCAACGATGAATGATCTTAATTAAGTCCAATGAAACCAAAGAAAAATTTTAACTCAGTGACTTAAAAGAGGCCATTCAAGGAGTGGTCTTGAGACAGGAAAATTAATGAATATTAAATCCCACCATTTCTCTCTTTACCAAGGTTAGTTTATGTCTCCTCTCCAGAAGTACACAGCCCAAACAATCTGGTGTTTAACAGGAAAAGCTGTTAGTACCTTAAATTACAGTATCCCATTGAAATTATTATAAGAAAAAATTAAACATATATATGTTCAGTTCCATTAAGGTTTAATAGGAGTTGAAATTCCATTTCAAATGAGTCCAAATACTCCTCCTTATATGAAAGCCCTTTAGCACTTCAATTTTATATATAAAAAGCCTCTCTGTTCTGAAAATAGGGTTTTTAAACTTAGACGATTTTTAAAGAAAGTCTTTAAGCTTAAATGGTCATCAGAGAAGTTATTGTATTTTCTTTTTATCAGTTCTCGTAGCGGTTCTCCCATCTTTCTTCAGGCATGGCTAGACAAGAGGCAGAGGATGTAGCTTAATTAGGCCACAACTTTATTCTTGAAATATCTGGGAGTACTTGGCATTAAATTGTATGGTGCAGGTCATCAACTTTTCCTTAATAATTTCAAATAATCTTCAACCATATATCAGGTATCTTGCTGCTGGGACCCTACTGCCTTCCCCTCATCTGAGGTGAAATGGTCCTATCAGAGGAAGGGGTTGGCTCTCCATTGTTTCGCATGTAGGAACCCAAAACCTTGTTCCTCAGCAGTCTTAAAGGGCACTAAATAAAGGAGGGGGATCGGCTCCTGCTGTATGAGATGCAGAAATCCCAAACCTTCCTTTCTCAGCTCCTTAAGGGATGCTTTTCTTCAAATCCTTTTCTAATCCATTTTATTCGATAACCATATCCCTTCAATGCAGAGTACCTGAACTGGACATATACAAGTTTTAGGTATTAAGCTGCAATGCTATGACCTAACCTTCATACTCCAACCTAGGGTGACCAGATAGCAAGTGTGAAAAACCAAGATGGGGGTGCAGGGTAATAGGAGCCTATATAAGAAAAAGACCCAAAAATCAGGATTTTCCCTATAAAATTGGGACACCTGGTCACCCTACTCGAACTCCAACAGGTCCCTGACCTGCTGTGGGGAAGGCAAAAACAAAAAAAAACCATCCCAGCTTGGCCAATCTGGTGGTGAGGGAAAAATTCCTTTTCATCCCCCAAAGGAAAAGGGCACTCTAATGCTCTCAGTGGGTCAAGAGGGAATCTAGTCCTTTTGCCATGCTCATGGGTGATTAGGTGCTGCCATCCAATCCTAGTAAGGGCCTCTCCAGGGCTGCATGGGTTATGAATACATCTCCACTCTTCCCATCAGCAGAAACGACAGTGCAGTGACCTTCCCCTGATCTGGCCCTAAAAGCTTCCTGACCATCCTTGAAAACTCTCCCCCTTCTTCTCTCTATTGCAAGTGAGCCCTTAAAGAGGGAACACATCTTTTCTTTCAGTTAGCCAGACAAAGACATCCCCCCCCACACACACTTGGATAAAGATTGAGGTGGGCACAGTCTTCCTATGTTTAGTAATGAAGTTGCTTAAGCATTGCCAAATACATAATTAATTCCCCAATGAATATAAATGTTTTTATATTGAAATGACTCTTATATTAGTAACTAGTTACAACATCAAATGACCTTACTATATTTGTGCGTACATCTTAATTGTCACATAACAATAGTTTCAGATAGTTATGTGAACGCGTGCATTTAGATACAAACTTTATTGCAATTATATATCTCAAAAGAAGCTTATACCATCTTCAGCATTTCAACAAAGGTTTTCACCATTAAGAGGAAACATGAGTTAGAAGTAACCAACATCTTTTGCAAAACATTCCCCTGTCATAAATGTGTTCTCCTTGAAGCTGAAAGAACACAGACTTTTGAATGTTTATAGAATAAATATGTTTCAATAAGGACATTTCTAGGATTCTTTAGGGGCGGGTTAAAAACAAGGTGTTTTTTCTTTGCAAAGAGGGATAAAGATTTGTTTATGACTTGAGTTATAGCTCTGATAACACATCCTAAGCACTACTCCTCTTTGCGATATCCTGAATAAAGAACATACATAAGTATAAATATCTTACAGAGTTTGTTTTCTTGTGATAAAGATCATGTCTATGCCAAATTGGTCTCTTGTAGAAGGAGGAGGTGCCCTGTTCTCTGAGAAGACACTTTAGTTGGTTTGTCTTTTTAAGCAAATGGTTCCTAGTTTTACTACCTACCATTTCTAGTACATTTGCAATTTAAGAGTCCTATCAAATATTCTGTACAAAGCATGAATCAAGATAATTAACACTTAAATACATCTTTCAAAACAGAGCATAAAAGAAAATAGAAATTTTCTGCAGTCCATAGTCTGTGTTAACACACAGGTAATAGATATGGTGTTATGGCTAAGGAGGTGTCATCCCTTTTAACACCTGGAGTCTGTCACTGGTTGTCAAAAAGCAGAGCTTTCCTACTAATTTCCTTAATTAGCTGGAATATTTAATTTCATTAAATAAATAAGCAAAAACCCAAGCATGTGATTCTCCAAGTATAAAAATAATTGTGTCTCCTAAAATTCAGTAAAGGCAAAATCAAGGCTGTAATAACCAAAAATAATGAGTAAATACAAAACATTAATTAAAATTATCATCAATAATGAGGTCTACCCTACACATACAAGTTTTATACGTACAAGTTAAGCAACGTTTAAGTTGTCATGCTCAAAATATTATGTTTGGTTTTTGCTGCTCTTTCACCGCTGCCAGAGTTTCATAATGGGTTTAAATGATGTATAGATGATTGCTTCCCTCAGAATAACCAGGGACATGAAGAAACATTAATTCAGATGGTTCATCCTAGGCTTAGAAGTATAATTAGTATTATTTTTTATGTCAAACACAAGTCAAAATAAATTATATTCACTCTGCATTTTTCACTCCTCCACTCCATCTCTTAAACTGGAGCTAGCATAAAAGTGCAATCATTTATGGGAGCCCTGGGCCTGTTCTTGTCTTACTCATCTAGGGTGTACAGAGGAGCATGTAAGATGCAAAGCTATGGCTCCCCGCCCCCATATGTACTGACTAGGGGGTGATGGGGAGATGAGCACACTACAAACCATGAAGGAGTGTAGCTATGTTTGCACTTCCTGTGTAACCCAGAGAATGCCAGGATACATGCTGCAATTATGCAGTTGTCACAATGTAGCACTGCTATAGTCTCATTGGAGCAGATAAAAATTTAGCATCTACTTTTTTATTGATTAATTTTTTTGTAAAATGGATAATTTCACTGAAACTTTTGGAGTCTTTGTTGAGATGAAAATGTTTCAGTACAAAATAAAATATTTTTTCTGACCAGCTTTCTGACTGATTTCTCATAGTTCATAATTTTTTTTAAATCAGAAAAAAATTGAAATGAGTCAGATTCAGTTGTGCACATAAGAGCGGTACAGAAGAAGTGAAGTCTGGACATTATAGGAAGTTTCTAGAGCTTAATGTAAAGACTGGGGAATTTGATGTCTACACAGTATTCAGTGCCTGGATTAGATTTAATGTTCTGGGTTTCTTGGTGAAAGTTTATCTTATTCAGGGGCGGCTCCAGGCCCCAGCATGTGCTTGGGGCGGCATGCCGCAGGGGGCGCTCTACTGCTCACTGGGAGGGAGGCAGGTGGCTCCGGTGAACCTCCCACAGGTGTGCCCGTGGAGAGTCCATTGGTCCCGCAGCTCTGGTGGTCCACCAAAGCCGCGGGACCAGCGGACCCTCTGCAGGCACGCCTGCGGGAGGTCCACCGGAGCTGCCTGCCGCCCTCCTGGCGACCGGCAGAGCGCCCCCTGCGGCATGCTGCCCTGTTTGGGGCAGCGAAATGTCTAGAGCTGTCCCTGATCTTATTAACATCCTCATTGTTACAACTCTCCCAATATTTTCTGTTTTTCCACAGCTCCAGGAGTCAAGTGACTATGTACGATTCTTGGCTGCCTTTAAAAAAAAAAAGTATCTATTCCTCATGGTTTCAGAGAAAAGACTTAAAATGTACTTAACAGCTCAAACATTGGAAGGTAAATAAAAAGCACCCAAATATATTTTTAAAAAAACCTTCATGGTTTTAAAGATTTTTTTAAAACCCATGATTTTTAATGCATCTTTTGAGATAAAACTACTTGCATGGCTCTCTATGTGTTGTGGAGGCCAAGTTCTTCTTCTGTCATTGTAAACTCTCTAAGGCAACTGCTCTAATCTAGGTTCAGAACATATCTTTGAGAAATGGCATACAGCCTGAAAGACTGTTTGAAACTATGAAAATTCTTCTACTAGCAACGATAAGCAGAAAATAGTTCTTATTTATGTGGCTTAAGTAATTGAGCAGAATGACTCAAAATAAAGAAAATGATATTAACTTTAGGAATTAAAGGTAGCATGTGGCCATTTAATTTTTCAATCCTAAAGAAAAAGAATACAGACTCGACAAAGTGAATAGATAAGTGGTCCAGCAAAAGAGGAACAGTGGTGCTGCAGGCTGATTTTCTCCACCTATATATACTATATTAAAATCTAATGTAGTTGCAGGCATTAGTATGTGATCATATAGTTAAAGACAGTATCATAATGCATACGCACAAGAGTGCTGAACTAATGTTGCACAGGCAACTACAATTCTGGCATTTCCTAATTTTTGAGTGCTTGACTTTATAATCTTCATGATGTTCTTTTAATGCAGCTTTTTGGTGTAATTACCTAGGTTTATAAAAAAGCAGGGATGGGAAATAATAGAAATTCCATCACGTGTCATCATATTTACACCTACATGGTTTATTAGCAGAGTTGGTGCCTTTAGATCCATCATACAGACCTTTGCCTCTTGAATTAATGGAGTAACTGATAGCAGTAGTAAGTTGTCATCCTCTGTGAGGCCCAGCACAAGAAGGGGATGGGACTGTTTGCCAGTGGGTTTCACAGATATTTGCTGACAGCAGAGGAATGGTGAGACTCAGGAATCCCAGGGGCCATTCTAAGCACTGGAGAGATACTTCTGCCCATTCTTCCCTAATTTGACTCCTATGCTATCCTCTCCAAGGTGCCCTTATCTCTTTCCTACCCCGTCTCCTCATCCCAGTGTCTCATTCTCCTTCCTAGTCAGTCTCAGTCTCCATACTTCAGGCTTCTCATTCCAGTTTTATTTCCCAGCACATCCTGTTCAAATCTGTCTAGACTCAAAGCACTGGTCCCCTCCCCGTGCCATTTACTTTTTCAGCACCTCACCCACGCCCCACATTCCTTGTCTCGAGTCTCCTTGTCTAGCCAGTCCCAGTTCCCCAACTCCCAACCCACTATCTGAGCTATCTCTCTCCCCACTGACTCCTGGTCTCCTTCCCCACCCGGGCCCAGAATCCTCCCCACTCTCAATCTAATTTGCAGTCCCAGTTTTCCTCTCCAGTGCCTGTCAGCTTCCAGTCCCAGTTTTCCCTTCAGGCTCCTTCAGGTCCTTCGGGTTCCTATCTATTCCTCCATCCCTCCCAGTCCTACCCCTGATCTGGTTCTTGAGCCATTTGCTTTTGAATCAGGCAGCTTCCTCCTACAAGCTAAGTGGGCTCAGCAGTGGGGTCATTGTGAGCACAGGAGAGACTGTCTCCATGCTTTGAGTTGCAGTGCTTAGATCCAGCGTGGGCTTGTAGCCGTCCAGAGTGGCAATTTCAGGGAAAGCACTGCTCAGATCTGGCCTGGAACATGCTCAATATGGATGGAATCTTCGGAGAATTCAGCTGCTAAACTCTAGCATAGGGGCAGGCAAATTTTTTGGCCTGAGGGCCGCATCGGGTTTTGGAAATTGTATGGAGGGCTGGTTGGGGGGGCATGCCCCCCCCGCTTCTTGCCCCCTGACAGCCCACCCCTGGGACTCCTGTCCCATTCAACCCCCTCGTTCCTTGATGGCCCCCTGGGACCCCCGCCCCATCCACTCTCCCCGCTCCCTGTCCCCTGACTGCTCCCAGAACCCCTGCCCCTGACTGCCCCCCGCCACCCCATCCAACCCCCCCTTCCTGACTGCCCCCAGACCCCTGCCCCCAGTCAACCCCCCGTTCCCCACCCTCTGACCGCCCCGACCCCTATCCACGCCCCCGACCCCTGACTACCACCCTGAATTTCCCTGCCCTCTGTCCAACCCCCTCTTCTCCCTGCCCCCTTACTGCGCTATCTGGAGCATCGGTGGCTGGTAGTGCTACAGCCACGCTCTGTGCAGCACAGAGCACCATGTCAGGCTGGGCTTTGCAGCAGCGCTGCCCCAGGAGCTCGCAGCCCCGTCGCCTAGAGCATTGCGCCAATGGTGGGGCATGCTGAGGCTGTGGGGGAGGGGGAAGAGAAGGGGAGGGGCCATTGGCCAGGAGCTCGGGCGCCAGGCAGGAGGGTCCGGTGGGCTGGATATGGCCCGCGGGCCATAGTTTGCTCACTTCTGCTCTAGCAAGTCTTTCCTGCAAATTGATTTTTTTCAAAGACTTACAAGTTAGCCAGATTGGCACAGGGAAAACAGTCACATCCTTGACACAAAGGCCAGCCCCCTTTTCTGATTTCAAGATCCTGCTCTAATGTAGGGGGTAAAATAAATGTTATCACAATTTTTTAACCTGGGCTAAACCATTTTTTCCCTTAGCTACCTTCTTAGAAATTGACTGAAATTAAAAATAAAATAAAAAATTCAGCCTGATAGTCACCTGGCATGGCATATTTCAGCTCAAACCTTTGAAATATCCCCTGTGGAATTGCAAAGTTCGTCTTCTCGGTGGGACTTGTATTTTAATTTTTCAGAGTTTAGGAATGTAAAATCACTCTGTGTATGTGAAATGTGCGAAGTTGACGTCCTATAATTAAAACACTTGTTAGGCTCTTTCAAAGCACAAGCTGAATTGGGGAGCAGGGGGATCTGAATATTTTACCCATAATTTTTTGAAAACTTCTTCAAGAGGTCAAGTATCTTGCCCTTTAAAACCAAGAATTTACAGCATAGAAAGATTTGACAAAAAGGCAGGGGGGTAAATTAAGAGCCAAAGAGCTCTAGGCCATTTGAGTCCCTCCAGATCTGTGCCTCTCCAGGTCTGAGCATCCCTCTTCTTTGCATATATCCCTTCCTGCTTTTCTGCTGTGCTGCCAGGGAGACAGTGGGAGGGACTAAGGGACTGGAGCTGGTGCCGAGAGCCAAGGCTTCTATGCAAGTAGTCCTGAATTCCTGCATTTTCTCCCCAGGATACACCTGGTTTGGGATTAGGCCTAATCAGGACGAGGTGGGATGTAATAGGTGCCTATAGAAGAAAATGCCCAAAATATTGAGACTGTCCCTATAAAATAGGGACATCTGGTCACCCTAATCTGGTTCCATGTTTTAAGTACGTATATGCAAGATGACAGGGAAAATTGTTAAACTTAAACATAATGTCCTAAACCTGATGTATCATGTTCTTTTAGAGCTGGCCTATACATTTGTTTAACTGTAATGGGTATTTAAATAAATTCAGTTAAACTAGTGCAAACCAAACCCGGTATTAACACACAGATTGGTTTACAAATGGCTTATATTAATTGAACTGACTTAACATAAATTAATGTAAGCCTGCTGTAAGCTGATTTAAGTGGGTCCAAAAAAGTATTTGCACTGGAAGGCGCTCCCTGTAAACATCCACAAAGCTATCTTATTGTTCGCCTTGAAATCCCTCCTCAACATTCTCCTTTGCCGTGATGCCTACAAAAAAATTGACAATGGTTAGGTTGCCGGTGTGCTGTGATGATGCCTATCCGCCAATATTGTTCCCTTGTTTCCTTGTGCTCCCCCATCTGTCTGTATCCATCTGTTATCTCTTCTTATATACTTAGAGCAAACACTCAAAGTGTTAGGCTTTAAGACAACCCTCTGTACAGGAATTAATTAAACTCACTCTTTATCGGTTTGTTATATGATCGAAGCAAGGATGAGTTTAAAGAACTCAGTGCTTCCAAAGATCCTCATGCTGAACTTTTAAATTCTGACAGATTTTGGAAAATACTTGTAATGCAGAATCTTTGCAGGTTGCTGTGCTCAAGAATCCTAGCAGAAAAGCCGTACAACTAGAGTAGTGCAGTTTTTGCTTCAGTTTTGACTCTGTTCCCTGAAACCTATAAATGAGCTGCTCCACAGAACATCTATGAGAAAAACTGCATGCAGGATCTAGGAACAAGGGGGGTCAACATTTGTATATTTTTGCCCTTAAACTTCCTTAACTAGCCACACCCGTTAGAAACAGCCACGCAACTTATTCCTGCTTCTATCAAGAACAACTTATTTGGGATAATGTGTATTGGTGAGGCTGCTGCCAGACATAATACAGTCAGTTAATAACATTGCTTCTATATCAGAAGGCATGCTTACTTTGCAAAATTTCTTTAATGAGCCTGAATTTGGCCTTGCATCTTCTTTTCTAATAACTTTATAATTCTGTTTCATTTGAGCTATTTTGGCAAGTCTAATAGCTTGCTTACGCTAAGTACATCAGCAGTAGCAATGAACTAATAGGGACAGAAAGTGCATGATATATTATTGATAATGTTTAGTTAAAACTCCCACTTTGTTGTTATCCCATCTCAGATAATGTAAAATGCATGTAGATAAATGTAATGCACAAAAAAGTTAAAATCTAAATATATTATGTGGAAAAGAATAATCTATAAATGAAGCGCTGTCTACCAGGAGTTATAATGTTGTTAAACAGAGACACCAGCAGATTGTGTCAGAAAAGTAATTTAAATTTCAGATGGGGTTTGAGAAACATCAGTGTGCTACCATTCTTGTAACATTTTTTTCAACTGGTGACATGCCTTTTGGTAGTCCTGCATAAAACAAGTGTAGATAACATTTATTCAAGAATAAGAAGGTGCAAACAGAAGGAATTAAGACTCTGAATGCATTTATAACCTACTGTTTATAAAAAATGAAACTTGTAATAGGACCAGAATTGACAATTGATCTTTGCTTACTCTATAGAATGCGTTCAGCATAACTTTATAGTAGAGCAATTCTATGCTTTTTTCAATACTGCACTAATATATAGTAATTGTCAGAAAAAAATGTGTTCCAGTAGTTGATCAGACTTATGTTACCTTTAACAAATTAAAATGCATTTATGTGAAATAAAAACAAAAAGATCAGGTAGTTCTTATCACTGGAGAATAGACTATACTTTTTAATTGTTCTGATGCACAAAAACAAGGCAGTTAAGTAACTAATACAATTTAACAACTTACACAGGACTATTTAGGTGCGAGACAGAGAAGTCTATAAACAAGGCAGGTGGTTGTTTATATTCTCCTTCCTTAAATAGAGAAACAAAAAAACCCCCAACTTTTATTCAACTGCTTTGAAAGAAACACTATAAACATTCACAAATTGTCGTTACATAGTCATCTCACTTCTCAATGTTACATGGACCTGGAAAAAAGAATTGTCAACAGAGGGACTCAGTTGTGTGTGTGAATTATAAAAAGTTCATTTTCTGCTGAGTAACTCTTTTTAACTGGCTCAAAAGGGCAACTAATAAAAATAAGCATAGCTTTACAGATGTCTATATAATCTATCAATGACCTTTAATAAAAAATTATAACCTTAATATTCTAGTTCAGCACAACTCTAGTCACACTGCTATCAAAAGGTCAATAATCTGTAAAGCTTTATGCTTTAGAGAGAGACTAATGGAGAAATGCCAAACTTTGATATAAGTGTTGTGTATGGGGTGGATAATTATTTAATCTGAACAGAGAATATGAATTTTTGAAACTGATCAAAAAGGTAAAAATCCTGTAAAATACAGTAGCTAGTTGTACTTATAGGATAAAATGTCTATGCATAATTGTTAATTTCCTTCAGAAACAGTTGAGAAAATTTAAATAGATGAATTTGGTGTCTTTTTATAGCAGACCTTATCTGATCTTCTATAAAATCTTCTTTAGAATATAATTGAACTGATTTGGCCAAGTTTATATTTTTATTTTTTGCCCATGGCAATTAAATTTATTGACTCAGTGAGTTACCATCTGAAGAGCATTGTACTCCCATTATCCCAATGACAGAGAAAGAGCATTCTATTTTCTGTTCATAGGGTCAAGCGTTAGGGCTACTGATAAAAATGTAGTTTAATTTTTTTCTCTGGGAAATGTGGCTTTATATTTGGTAACAGAATAGTGAATATAAATACAGCACAAGGTACTGCAAGAGTTAGAAATATACAGCACGTCCTTCAATATTAGAAAAAATTTGCATTATGCAAAATCACATGAAATCTGTCTTGTAAATCATTCCAACATCTTACTAATATACTGAACATTTACATATATATTGCTAGATAATTCACTAGACTTCTCTTCAACTACTGAAGCAAATTGATTCCAGTCTTGACATTTTTTAACCGCATAGAGCGTATAGAAATGTGGGGCGGGTGCGCACGTGTGTATGTGTGTTGATGTGACGCATGCATGTGTGTTGATATTGGTTTCTTCAGATGTCCCTTGTGCTCTCAAGAGATTTCTTTTCTTAGCAAAACTGGTGAGATCAAGAATGTCCTCTAGTTTATACAAGTATGTTGTATTAAGGATATCATGGTATAATTCCCCACTCTGAACCTTAGCGTCCAAAAGATGGGGTACCAGCATGAATTCCTCTAAGCTCAATTACCAGCTTAGTACCCGTAGCGCTGCCACCAACCAGGAATTCCAGTGCCTGGTACACTCTGGTCCCCCTAAAACCTGGGCCGGGGACCCCCAAGACCCAGACCCTCTGGATCTTAACACAAGGAAAGTAAACCCTTTCCCTCACCATTGCCTCTCCCAGGCTTCCCCTCTCTGGGTTACCCTGGAAGATCACTGTGTGATTCAAACTCCTTGAATCACAAAACAGAGAGGACAATTCACCTTCCTATCTCCTTCTCTTTCCCCCTCCCAGACTCTTCCTGAGAGAAAGTAATCCTGGCACAGAGAGAAATCAGCCTCTCTCTCCCTCTTCCCTCCTTTCTCCCCACCAATTCCCTGGTGAATCCAGACCCAGTCCCCTGGGGTCTCACCAGAATAAAAAAACAATTCGGTTCTTAAACAAGAAACTTTTAATTAAAGAGAGAAAAACAGTAAAAATTCTTTGTAAATTTAAAATGGAATAGGTACAGGGTTTTTCAGCTATAGACACTGAGAATACTCTCCCAGCCTAAGTATACAAGTACAAATTAAAATCTTTTTAGCAAAATACCAATTTGAACTCCTTTCAGCCAAATACAAATTTGAACTCCTTCCAGCCAAATACACATTTGCAAATAAAGAAAACAACCATAAGCCTAACTCGCTTTATCTACCTAGTACTCACTAGTCTGAACTTATAAGAGCCTGTATTGGAGAGATTGGAGAGAAACCTGGTTGCACGTCTGAACCCTCTGAGCCCCCAGAGTGAACAACCAAAACTAACAGCACAGCACAAAAACTTCCCTCCCTCAAGATTTGAAAGTATCCTGTCCTCTGATTGGTCCTCTGGTCAGGTGACAGCCAGGCTTACTGAACTTGTTAACCCTTTACAGTTAAAGAGATATAAAGTACTTTTGTGCTATTAACTTTTCTTATCTGTTTATGACAAAGGAATTTTTTTTTAAATTATAAAACCTTCATTTTTTTTGCCAACATCCATTTTGTTCTCAGAATATATTAGAACACCATGTTTGGTTACTTCATTTAACAGTAACAAATTTAAAATACCAAGTGTGTAAAGGCTGCCTTTCAGAGTATAGACTGTTTATAGTAAACTGGCCTGTTTACAGAAGCTTGGGATGTTATGCTTAAAAATGGTATTGTGTTGTAAAAATGTTTTAGCTATTTATGCATCTCAACAACCTTTTGAATATGCAGTTAGAAAAAAAATTACATGCATTTAAAATTTTAACTTAAATATAGCTTTAAGTTGAGCAGAGTATGGTTTTTGCAAAAGAGCCTCGCAGAAAATGAGGCATTTAAATATTCAGCTAAAGTACCTGTTAAAAAGAAGATACTAATAACTGGCCTCTGGATTGAGAGATGTTTTTATCTTCTGTGTAGCAAATCCACAAAAAAGGAGAAAAAACAAGCAAATAAATAAATAGCTCATGGGACTGGTAATATGATATAATATTTCGCTTAGGCTGCTCCAGCCCAGATAGGAACTGACATTAACCCTATCTAATTGTTGTTTGGTGGGCTTTTGAAATACATTTAGAAGTCTCAGTAATGTTCCCATTAGACAGATATCAAGAACACAAAAAGCCCTCAAAACCGAGTACAGCGATCACTAACTGGCAAGGTGATCAGGCAGGCTCAGCAAAGGTGCCAAGAATTGGATAGGCCACAGAGACTGAGCTTGTACAGTGCCTAGATGCTACTGTAATACAAATTAAATATTCTAGGATAGTAATATATTAATATATATAATTAATAATATATATAGGGCCATTGATTTATAACCATTTATCAGCACTAAAATATTCATTATTTTTAAAATGGCAGACTAGAAACAAAGAAGTTAATGTGCAAATGCTAATTGTTGAGGTAGGAATGAGGCTTTGTACATGAAGAGCTATAAAGATGTTTTAGAGGAAGTGAACCTGTCCTGATTTCAGTGATTCTCAGTTTCCCTCATAACTCTTCTTATGGGCCATGTTTTTCTGTAGACTAGATGGAGAGGCAATTTCCTGTTGATGAAACAGAAATAGGGGAACCAAGTTTCCACTTTTCCCTATAAGGATCTATACTGTCTTTCCCCTGTGGCTCTTAAATATTAGTGCTTGTGAAAGATGCCAGATTGAAAGTACAGGAAATTGAAGTCTTCTATTTACAGAGCACAGTACAGCACAGACATGGCAAAGTTACCCATTTGACTTGGATGGGACCACTTCTGAGAGTGAGAAGATAGTAGGTTTGTTAGCTGAGGATGCTGCAAGGTTGCCCATTAGTGGCAAATGTCATGGTATTTCTTGTGAAATGGACACCTGCCCTATAAGAACTGGTGACAAGTAATCTTCCAAAACCCCTATTGAACTAGAATCTTTGAATCAGCACTCTAGAAGTGACACCTGGTATCTCATCACCTTGTGCCATCTAACTTTCTTTCTTTACTCACCTTAACATCCTGTTCTGTTGGGGGATGAATTATAATTTGGGGGTTCAGTATATTCCCCTGTGTGTCTAGTAAACTCTAATCTGCCTATTCCCCACATAAATCCTGTCCACTTACTTCTGGGATGGCTGGGTGAGGAACATCTCAGGCACAGGCCCTGAGTTCCCCTAAATGCCAGGAACTGCAAACCAGGAAGTCCTTACAAGACAGCTTAAAGGCCTCAACTGCCCAGCTACTCTGGGGCTAGTCACATGCTAGTCCTAAGCGCTTTCCAAAAGACTAAACCACTTTATCTGTAGGCTTTTCTAGAAATACGTACATACATAATTCATAATAGACTTAAGTGGAACCATTCTCCTTTCCCAAGAGTCTCTGCTAATAATACATTTAGCCATTCATCAAAGGAATTTCCTACCATCTCCAAGGTCTGATTATTAGAATAGTGTATGGCTGTCAATACAAGGTCTAAAAGCTTTTTATTTTGTTTGTTTAGTTTCTTGTTATAGGTTCTGGACGTTAGCCCAGCAGAGCCAGTTAAGGTGATTTAACTTCTATAGGAACTAGTTCATGAACCATCATTGAAACTGAATTACAAAGAGGGAAGATCTCTGCGTGGAGGGTGGGAAGTGATGCAATAATAACATTGTTATTACAGTGGTACATTATGTGCACTAATGATTGTGCAGCTCAGTGACATCTCTTGGAGTCTGCTGACATGACTTCTGCATAGATGTTAATAATCACTTCTGGTTTAAATAATCACTTCCGACTTTGATCTCCTGTAACTATTGCATCCCTGCCTGCCAAAGCTGCTAAATAGAGACTTTTCTGAGGCCAGACAAATTTATGTCAAAGATCCAGAGAAAATGCCTGGCCGTAAACTTCAGCATACGCCAAACTCAATTCTTGACTTCTCTATTTTCAAATTTTTGCCATGAGATTTTTTATGCCTGGAAATGAGGCAAACTCACTGCAGCACTTCTTCTTTTTCTCCATTTCTTCTTAAGAAGAATCACCTGCATAAATCATTGAAATTGGATCATTCATTCTCACAATGCTATAATGTAATCTGAAATGTAACAATTATTCATCCTTGGATCTGCTCAAAGCCTGCAAAAGATAAATAAAAAGAAAAATTAAATTAATTATTTAGATTCTGCAGAGGTTTTGATGAGGACGCCAAACACTGCCTGCTAAATTGCTGTGTAAATGCTTTGCAATCCTCTCTCCGTATCACAATGTATATCCATGTAAGCAATGCAGAGAGGCCCTGTTCTTGCAGTGAGCTCCATGTGGATACAGAGACGGAAGTTTCCTGATTGATGTGCAGAAAACCCTGGAATTATATTATTCCCAATATCCACAAAAGAAAAAGGGATTAATGCTTATTTTAAAAAGGATTTTAAATGACTTTCCAGGAATCCCTGTAACCACAACACAGTCATTGTTACACCACATATACAGTACCTCCAAAGACATGGAAAAAAGTAGCTCCTATCCATCTTTGGGGAACGTCATAAAATGTCATGACAAAACACTAACAAGAGTGACTAACTCCCCCATTAGAAGGTGTCAACCAATCAGATGAATGAGACCATGGTTTCCATCACAAGAACTGTGTACTCTGGGCAATCCTTCTAGTGGAATAATAGGGATATGATGGTCAGCATCAAAACATGTTGGCAGAGCTGTGTAGGGACATTAGCACAGTGCTTGCCCAAATTAAAGTATGGTTAGCTCTAGCAAATGCTATTAGATTTTCAGTTTCGTAAGCATTAAAATTAACCCCAGAATATATTAAACTGATTGAATTCATTTCTAAAACATCCCAGCTAACAAGACTGACTTAAAGGCTTTAAATTCTCAAACCATAATGATTTTTAATAGACATTTACTACTGCACTATTTTAAAAAATGTAAACATATTTCTCAGCACTGCTCTGCATACTGATTGAAAGGAATCCTAACTTGCTCACTGGCAAAGAAGAGGGAGAAAGAAACTGGATCTGAGGCAAACAAATATGTTTTGGTGAAATAGGATTAGTCCTTAAATCTCAAAAAAGCTTGTGGAGTCATGCAAAACAGAAAAGAGAGGTTTAGCCTGCATAGAAACAGAATCACATGAGTGAAATATCATTCAGACTTTCACTCATGTGACGCTCGGTTGTTGTTGGAGACAAATCTTTGGGAAGAAAAAGTACAGTAGTTTTTATGGCTAAGGAGCTCAATTTCCTTAGAGTTTTGTGGTGCATGAAATGTAATTATTGCAAAGGGGAAATATGGGAAATACTCCTGGGAGAACTGCACGTGTAATTCTCTTAAACCATGCATCATTGTCAGGAAAATTATGAGATTAGCAGGCTGTAAAACTGGGTGAATGGTATGTTAAAGCTAGCACTTCAGAAATGGTAATGTAAGGTCATGGAGGGCAAATTTTTAGGCTTCTCCTAGTGAAGACGCATCTAAAAAGAGGGTGCTAGAATAGTCATCTAAGAAGAATAAGAGATTAATTTGTATGCTTATATTAATCAGGCAGCCTCTTAGCTTTTCTTTTGCTGTCATTTCCACCTACACAACAGTTCTGTTTTTTTCTGAGTCATGATGAATGGTACAGTGTGTTACAAGTGGTCCTGTTTTAGCTTAGACTCAGACTTTTGTGAAAGGAAGAAACTCAGTGCCAGATGGGTCTTCTTTACCTACTCTGATTACCTTGGGGACAGAAGTAACTGAGAAATGCAGGACCAGTGGAGAAATAAGTGAGCTATTGTAAGCTTAAAACAGTAAATTTAAATTTAATCAGCACTGCATCACAGAGTGCTTTCACAGGCCAACTTTAATAACTGGGGAAAAGATGCTTACACTTTTCTGTACACGTAGTTTTCATTTATTAAGATTTAGTTTCTTGGTGTCTGTGACGGAGTTCACTCACCAGAGCAGCATCTCCTGCTGGCTGTCTCAGGAATTAGCTCTCTCAGCCCTTGTCTTGTGCACCCTCTCTTAGTGTTACCTCTCTTGCCCTCATGTCTGCTTGCAGACCTACCTCAGTCCAGGAACCACAGCATCTTTCTCATGACTCAGCCCATCCGTGTTTCCCCCTGCCAGAGGGCAAGTATCTCTCAGTTCTATAGTCTAGCCACTTCCTTAGTGATGAGTGGGAGGGACTCAAACCTGCCCACTACTTCAAATCCCAACCCAGGCACCCAGTAGATAGTAGCCTCCTGCTGCACCTCTAACTTGCATCTCTGCTGCTTCTTTTCCATGCAGCCTCAACAACTTCTTTGCCCTCTTCTCAGAGCCTTCAAGCAGCTAGTCCTAGCAGCTAGCTAGGAGCTCCCTCTTGCTTCCCTGGTCCCTGCTAGCAGCTGCTCTGTCCAAGGTACTTCATATTCTCTCAGGGTCACAATCCTCACTCCCTGAGTGCCCAGCTGCCACTGACCCTGCTCTGCCTTGCAGGTCCCTTTTATGTGAGCCTGCTGGGCCCTGATTGGCTTCTTTGTGCAGCCTCCCTCCAATTGGACGCTTCCTGCACAGCCTCCCTAGGCTGCGTGGAGGATTCATCTCCACTGCTCCTCTCTGGGATAGGGTATGGCTGGTCCATGTGGCCTCCATTAACCTCTTCCTCTCCAGTGTGGGGTGAACACCCCATCACAGGGTCCATGTATTTTAACCTCTTCTGCTTGTTGATTCTTCCTCAAACCAGAGATAACGTAAAAGCTTTTGCAAATCACATTGACATTCCAATTCCCTTTAAGTGTTTGCATAAAATGTGGAACACAATTGGCCCTTGGTAACTCCTCCCTTGTCTGTTTGCTGATTCACTTACTAGCAACTTAGCTCTTAAGGTTCTCTCATTTCTATGACAAGTGAGGCAAAAGGATAACTTTCCTGTCAACTCTAGGTTCAAACGTGTTTGGTGTCTCAGTCCATTTCCAACTGGAGAAAAGTCTACATCAGAAACACTATCAAAATGTGCACTAATTAGTCCCCTCGATGGCAGTCTCAACAAGCAAAGGCAAAAAAGGAAGTGATGGGTCTGCTTAATCTCTAGAATAAGTCCCTCCAATACTGAGTTAAGGCATGTTGTACGGGGCAGTGTTTTGAAGCTTGGATTATTTCTTATTTTTTTAAACACAGGATTTGTCTCCAGGCACCTTCAGTCCAGCACTTTTCATGGGTACTAAATTAGCTATTTTCCTTCAGTAGTACGCTCTACTGCTACTGATAACTTCGCTAGGGTTGGATATGGTAAGTACTGTACCTAATGCTCAGAGACTTGTCAGTAGGTCATTGCAACAGCCTCAGAAGCACTGTGCATGAGGCTCCATAATATGACAGATTCTTGACTATCTATTTGACAATATCTTCTCACGTAGTGATTGAGTGGTTTTTAAAGATTAGAACATTTGAATAGGAATTTCTCAAATTCTTTGGACCAGGGCTGCCCAGAGGATTCAGGGGGCCTGGGGTCTTTGACGGCGGGGGGGCACCTGTCGCCGAATTGCCGCCCAAGACCCAGCACTTTGGTGGCGGGTTCCAGAGTGGAAGGACCCCCCCCCCCCGCCGCCGAATTGCCGCCGAAGACCTGGCACTGCGACGGGGAGTCCTTCCGCCCGGGGACCCGCTGCCACGGGTCTTCGGGGCACTTCGGCGGTGGGTCCTGGAGTGGAAGGACCCCCCGCCAGCAAATTGCTGCAGAGGATGCTCTGGGGGCCTAGGCCCTGCGAGAGTTTTCCGGGGCCCCCCAGAGCGAGTGAAGGACCCTGCTCCAGGGGCCCTGAAAAACTCTTGTGGGGGCTCCTGTGGGGCCCGGGGCAAATTGCCCCACTTTCCCTCTCCTCTGCGTGGCCCTGCTTTGGACAACAGGCAGCAGCAGTCCTCAGAGTTGCTGTTAAGTGTTTATCAGATGCCTAAATTACTATATATCTATATGTGATATATTTTTTAACGTCTAAAAAGAAAAGCAATGGTGTTGGGGGTTCGAAGGAATGCTCTGATGAGTGAATTCACTTGCACTGCAATATGGGACTTGCAAGCTCCACAAGAAACTTTTTATTATCTTTTTTAGACATATTTTGGTAACATTGATGTAGATGGAATAACTGTAATTCGGTACAGAGATCTAAATATGTGGCCTCCTTTATAGCATATAAGCATCCCAGGCTCTCTGTTTCCAGGAACTGCCCTGGCTCACTGTCTGTTGAGACTGTACTAACTCCACAAACAAAATGATTTTTATGAGCTAACATTAAAAAAGTTGTCAAACTAAGGAAATTTCCAAACAAAAATTTAAGATAGAGATAGAAAGAAGTTTAAAGACAGACAATCCATTTCCAGCATTATTACACATGATATTTTAAAAAGGAAACAATAAAACAAACAAAAAAGGCCTAGTCCCCAAACAGCAGCCAGGAGGCCCATGGTGAGGGTTGCTGGAGGAGCAGCTTTTTCCCAACAGCTGTGAAGAGAGGTTATATTAGATGCCTACATACCCAGAGTGATATAAAAGAAGGTAAAAGCAGCAAAGAATCCTGTGGCACCTTATAGACTAACAGACGTTTTGGAGCATGAGCTTTCGTGGGTGAATACCCACTTCCTCAGATGCATGTAGTGGAAATTTCCAGGGGCAGGTATATATATGCTAGCAAGCAAGCTAGAGATAACGAGGTCAGTTCAATCAGGGACGATGAGGCCCTGTTCTAGCAGTTGAGGTGTGAAAACCAAAAGAGGAGAAACTGGTTCTGTAGTTGGCAAACCATTCACAGTCTTTGTTCAATCCTGAGCTGATGGTGTCAAATTTGCAGATGAACTGAAGCTCAGCAGTTTCTCTTTGAAGTCTGGTCCTGAAGTTTTTTTGCTGCAGGATGGCCACCTTAAGGTCTGCTATAGTGTGGCCAGGGAGGTTGAAGTGCTCTCCTACAGGTTTTTGTATATTGCCATTCCTAATGTCTGATTTGTGTCCATTTATCCTTTTCCGTAGAGACTGTCCAGTTTGGCCGATGTACATAGCAGAGGGGCATTGCTGGCATACGATGGCATATATTACATTGGTGGATGTGCAGGTGAATGAACCGGTGATGGTGTGGCTGATCTGGTTAGGTCCTGTGATGGTGTCGCTGGTGTAGATATGTGGGCAGAGTTGGCATTGAGGTTTATTGCATGGATTGGTTCCTGAGCTAGAGTTATTATGGTGTGGTGTGCAGTTACTGGTGAGAATATGTTTCAGGTTGGCAGGTTGTCTGTGGGCTAGGACTGGCCTGCCACCCAAGGCCTGTGAAAGTGTGGGATCATTGTCCAGGATGGGTTGTAGATCCTTGATGATGCATTGGAGGGGTTTTAGCTGGGGGTTGTATGTGATGGCCAGTGGAGTCCTGTTGGTTTCTTTCTTGGGTTTGTCTTGCAGTAGGAGGCTTCTGGATACACGTCTGGCTCTGTTGATCTGTTTCCTTATTTCCTCGTGCGGGTATTGTAGTTTTGAGAATGCTTGGTGGAGATTTTGTAGGTGTTGGTCTCTGTCTGAGGGGTTAGAGCAGATGCGGTTGTACCTAAGTGCTTGGCTGTAGACAATAGAGCGTGCGATGTGTCCGGGATGGAAGCTGGAGGCATGAAGGTAGGCATAGCGGTCGGTAGGTTTTCGATATAGGGTGGTGTTAATGTGACCATCACTTATTTGCACTGTGGTGTCTAGAAAGTGGAACTCCTGTGTAGATTGGTCCAGGCTGAGGTTGATGGTGGGGTGGAAGCTGTTGAAATCGTGGTGGAATTTTTCCAGAGTCTCCTTCCCATGGGTCCAGATGATGAAGATGTCATCAATGTAGCGTAGGTAGAGAAGGGGCGTGAGTGGACGAGAGCTGAGGAAGCGTTGTTCCAGGTCAGCCATAAAGATATTGGCATATTGTGGGGCCATGCTGGTGCCCATAGCAGTGCCATCCCTCCAACGCATCATCAAGGATCTACAACCCATCCTGGACAATGATCCCACACTTTCACAGGCCTTGGGTGGCAGGCCAGTCCTTGCCCACAGACAACCTGCCAACCTGAAACATATTCTCACCAGTAACTGCACACCGCACCATAATAACTCTAGCTCAGGAACCAATCCATGCAACAAACCTCGATGCCAACTCTGCCCACATATCTACACCAGCGACACCATCACAGGACCTAACCAGATCAGCCACACCATCACCGGTTCATTCACCTGCACATCCACCAATGTAATATATGCCATCATATGCCAGCAATGCCCCTCTGCTATGTACATCGGCCAAACTGGACAGTCTCTACGGAAAAGGATAAATGGACACAAATCAGACATTAGGAATGGCAATATACAAAAACCTGTAGGAGAGCACTTCAACCTCCCTGGCCACACTATAGCAGACCTTAAGGTGGCCATCCTGCAGCAAAAAAACTTCAGGACCAGACTTCAAAGAGAAACTGCTGAGCTTCAGTTCATCTGCAAATTTGACACCATCAGCTCAGGATTGAACAAAGACTGTGAATGGCTTGCCAACTACAGAACCAGTTTCTCCTCTCTTGGTTTTCACACCTCAACTGCTAGAACAGGGCTTCATCCTCCCTGATTGAACTGACCTCGTTATCTCTAGCTTGCTTGCTAGCATATATATACCTGCCCCTGGAAATTTCCACTACATGCATCTGAGGAAGTGGGTATTCACCCACGAAAGCTCATGCTCCAAAACGTCTGTTAGTCTATAAGGTGCCACAGGATTCTTTGCTGCTTTTACAGATCCAGACTAACATGGCTGCCCCTCTGATATAAAAGAAGGGGCAGAGCTCAAGGGCAGCAAGCTGGTTAGAATCTCAGCACCCTTGTCTTTTCCCAGCAGGAGGCAATGGATGCTGGACTTTCCAACATGGGGTGTTGCCCCTGGACCTTTTTTGGTGCCCCCCAACCCTCAGTCAACTATCATATCAGCCTCCAAATAGTATGGTTTTTTCCTCTGGCTAATAGGTCTCCAGTAAATGTTTATTTTGTGTTACATTTAGTATTGTGATCTGATTGAATAAACATCCATTTATGATGAGGAAAAAGTACTCTGAAGGTCTGTATTTTTAGCCATCACACTGTATCATCTTCAGTTTTAAGCTGAATAAGCCCCATCCTACAAGTCATTACATTTTTCTCATCTTTCTTCATACCCTCTAAATTCTCCTTCCTGTGTTTTATGGCCACCATTGTGGTACTTGTCCGATGGGTGGATGGAAAGTAATGCCTTTTCAGACATATCTCCCTGCTGCTCTATAAGTCTGTTGCTAAAGGGTATTCAAGTTCATGGTCATCGCTCTCTCCCAGGCATGCCTCAGATCCATGCTTTGTAGCTTTATTTATTGAATGCATTGTTGAGTATTTCTTCCCAATGTATCCCATCAGTACATTGCTTATGAGTTTGAAGAGAAAAGCACTTACTAACTCATGGTATTTTTTTCAGTGCAGTAATATTTCTTTTGCTAGCATAATTTATGTTCAAAGATGTTTTTCACTGTGATTATTTTTTAGGAGGGATGATTTTGGTTCTGATTTATTAATAGATTGAGTAGGTGCAGTGAGAGAGCAGGTAAAAATCTTATTAGTAAGATCATTCGGACTCTGAGGTTAGGTTTAGGAAAATCAGTATTGTACTATAAAATAGTTATTTGACTAAGGTGATGTTTGCAGCTATAAATCACTTCATGAATCAACCTTGCATATTTTCCTTTCTGGATAGACATGACTTGCTTCTAAAGCCAAGAACGGTTTATTTGCACTGATTCTACTACGTTCATAATTTCAAATAAGTGCAGTTGGCTTTGAGGCTAATACATTAACATGGATTTAATATGAGTGACATAGCTTTATTTTTTTAAAAAAACTCTATCAATATTTACTCTTTTCTCCTTTTCACTAGTCCAAGAACAACTGAGTCACCTGCCGTTGTTATGGCTGATAAGCAGAAGCTCTGATTAACCTGTCTGTGTTGTTTGGTCTTGGGGACTCTTGGCCTTACCTTCTCTTTTCCATTTCCCATAGTCTAATCTGAGGGGATGTTAAAAAGAACTATAATAAAAATACCATAAAATAATGTCAGTTTCTACATTTATTAACTGAGGGTGGGTGAGAGTGGGGACCTAATATTAACAGAAAAACATCAGGAAGGGAAGGATCAGGTAAAAATATTTCTGCAGTCTCCAGTATACCAGTCTGGAACTGTTGGGATCTGTCTAGCATCCCCTTACAGAGAGAAAATAGGATGTGATGGCACGCGAACTGTCACTCTTAGCACTCCATAAATGGCTGTTGAGGCTGTATCAGTCTGGTGAAGTCTGGCTAAGGGAACATAAGAGAGACCAGACAACAGACTTGTACACCAAGGCCTCCCATCTCTCCACCATGATGTGGCACAACAATATGAGTGGCCCATGATATTGAGAACAAGGTGCCACTAAGTGGCTGTACACAATAGTAGCCTTAATCCAGCAACTTTTAGAGGCATCTGTCCCATAGATAAATAATTGGGCAACACACAGGAAGGCCAATATTTCCAAAAATATGAGCCTAAGGTGAAATGTGGCAATTACCAACAGGACACAAATATTCATAAGAACCATACTTGTTGACTTTAGCTCTTAGAGTGGGATCAATCCACTAATAAACATTACTGCAAGTTGTTTGTATCAGTTGTAAGTTGTACAAGTTGTTGTTGCAGTAGATTTCTGCTGCAGGGGACATAGCTTGCTGGGATATGGATGTGAAAAATCACTGTTGTCAACTATTAGAATCGTCCAAAACGACATCTGCCTGAAAGAAGAGAGTGAGGAAAAGAGACTGTCACCTAAGTGAGCTGAAATGACAAGTGTCTTTTGAAATGAAGCTCTCATTTTTTGCTTGCTAGGGGTAAAGTACTAACCCCACTGAAGTCAATGACAACTACCATTGACTTCAGTGGGGTTAGTATTTCATCGTAGGTAACATTTTGATTTTTGTTTTTCTCTTTTTCCCCTGTCTTATGGATTTTGAGCTATTCTGGAATTAAAAGGCACCTTCAAGAGCCAAAGAACTAGGCGGATCCACTGTAAAACTCAGCATAGCATCTGCAAGACTGTGCAGATGCTTCATTCTGTGTAGAAGAGAAGTAGAAAAACAACAGCAGGAAGAGTTGACTCAGTGGAATTGCAACAAATCTCCGTTTTATTTATTTATTTCTTTATTTCTAGTTGAGTCTCTTCTGTTTATGAACAGATCTGTCTTTTCTTATGATTTATTTCATGGTACCTTCATTGTCTCCCTCTTCTGGTTTATGCTGAAGTTTCAGACTGCTCACATAGTATATTCAATATATATTCAATCAGTGGATTTTAGCTAAGATAATTTATTACCTATGTAGAATGCTAGTGGACAAGATTAATACTGGGAATTATTGTGTGAAATAAGCTTTAGGCTTCTCATTTTGGCTAGACAGTGGTAAGCTATACATTATTTTTCTCCTTTCTCTTGCTTCAGGTTGAAGATTTCAGTTGGGTTTGGGGCTGGAAGGCACAGATATCTTTACTGGGCATATGTAGAATAGGAGAAAGCCATGCTAAAATTTTCCATATTACTGGTTAATTTTTGTGTAATGAATGTCTTTGTAGGTTTTGGTTTTGGACTGATGTGACATTCACTAGATATTTTAATCTGGGATTCTTGCGGCCATTTTGTGGAATCTGCACTGCCATCAGAATTGTGATTAAAGAACTATCACTACATTTAGATAGGTTTCTGTGGTAGCCGTGTTAGTCTGTATCAGCAAAAAAACCAAGGAGTCCTTGTGGCACATTAGAAACAAATTTGTTAGTCTCTAAGGTACCACAAGGACTCCTTGTAACATTTAGATAGTGAACTGGGATGGTATTTAGAAAGTGAACAGGGATATTTATCATGTTTTGCAGTTGAGTGCTGCAATTCAGTTAAACAAAAATACTATTAAAAAGCCTTCTATGGCACCTCATATTTTATTTCTATATTGCACCTGGAGAGTAAAATTCACACTTGGAATAAATGGGTGGAATTCCTCTGAAATCAACAGCATTGCACTCAGGTTACATTTGGCCCAGTTTTTGTAGCATTAATTTAAAAAAAATTGTCAGCATTTTTGTATCAACAGAAGTCATAGTTTAGCAGTAAGTAAAGTGAAAATGCGGTCGAACCAGAAAAGGCATACAGATGAACCTGTCTGATGAAATACTATGAAAATTCCCACTTGTTTCTACTTCTAGATTTCACTATAGGCCTGAGGTTTTCCAGTGTATTCTTGCAGCAGAAGACTGCACTTCCAGTTATAGTGAATCTCTATTTATAGTTAAGTGGTTCTTAGAGAAAAATTAACTTCAATGTAAGAGAGCCTTATTGTGTTTGAAGAGGTTGTGATTTTTTTAAATCACTTGTATATTGGATGAGAGTGATGATCTTCACAAATGCTTTATTTTGTTCCATACAGTGTCATGGATTATTTTGTTAGCTAGTCAGAAGATGCAGTGTGCTTAAAAAATAGCACGCTAATTTAACATGCTTTTTTAAATGCTTACTGATGTCCAGTTGTGAGAAAAGATGATTCACTGAGTCTTTCTGAAAGTACCTTGAATTCTATACCAAGAAACTATGATGCTGGCTACAAGATGCAGTGACACAGTGGCAAATCTTTGCTTCAGAAAGGAGTTACATTATATTCCATTATTTTCTTGATTACATGTTTTAAATCAGACTTTGTATATGCTGAACTGCCCTGGCTTCTAAAATGTGTGCAAAACTTGAAATTACTGTACATAGATATGCTGGAACAAAGCATAGCAGATCTTCTGGGTTTTGTTTAAAAAAAGAGTACTCCCCAGAACAATTACATTCTCAAAGAACACAATCTGCAGAACATGTTCTATCTGATTTTTACTTACAAATACAGTAGCACAGAAAGGATTAAGGGGGAGAATTTCAAAGGCACAAAAGGGCAGGAAGGTGCCAATGAAAGTCAATAGGAGTGCCTTTGAAAATCTCTCTCTCAATATCTTTTTTTAATTCTCTGTATGATGGCCATATTTTGTTTGATTGTGTTTCATCAGTGCTTCTCTTTGAATACTGGGCAAAAGCAAGAGAAATGGCAACTGAGCTATAGTTGAAAAGTTTGTCAGAGCATTGCTTGTACATAATAGGGGTTTCCAAATCATTGAGACTAGACTCATTGTATGCATGGCTTGATAGAACATTTTGTGATTTTTGTTGTCAGCTTTTCAATAAAGTAGATGTTTTGCAGATTAAACCACAGATTGGGGTTTTACAAGTTTTTGTTACTATCCTCTGCTTGTTTCAGAAAGTTACTCAAGAAGTCAGTTATGATGCCAAGGGCTGCTATGGGCCAAGATACTGAATCAACTGCTTCTTCAGCAAATACAAAAGTAGTCTGAACATGAGGGAGAGCTTACATGTGGTTTGAATATAAATATTATTTAACTCTATTGGAATAATTCATACTGGAAACATTGGCAGTTATGTTTATACAATTGCATTTATACTAGTGACCAATACCCCATCCCACACTGAACCTATGACAAAACAAAGTATATTAGGAATTGGATATTTTAACTTTAACCGTCCAGCATTATTAATTCTTTCCAAGCAAGAAAAAATATGGTGTGAACAATGTCATTATGGAGTTCATTGCCAGTGCAGGAGGCATACTTCCATTTCATGTGGATGTTAGTATAAAATATTTATTGGTGGTGACTGTACGCAGAGATTAGAATCACAGTAGAAGTGGCTGGTATTACAGCATATATCACAGAAATTGCTTACATACATGCACAGAATTGACAGTCAACTAAAATGTTTATATAGTCAAGGCTGAGAGACACCCTATGCATCCAAATTTCAACTGGAAACCATATCTGTCCAGCTGTCATTCTCTATGGTGTCTGGGAACTTGGACCAATCACTTGTTCTAAGTCAGGAGTCCTGGGCCATTATGTAGTCACACTCTGCTTCCTTGCTGTTAAACCACCCATATTTCTCTAGGCCATGTAGCATCTCAAATTGTCTACATTACTCATTCTCTACAGCAGAAAATGGTCCTTCTGCTGGCCTATTCCTACTAGTAATACTAATGTGCACTTTCCCTCTTTTGGCATACTTTATGCAACATATTTCCTCTGAGGGTAACCACTGGATTGTGTTAATTTGCAAACTCAACGTTTCTCTGCATTTCTAAACCATAGTGATCCAAAGCAAAGCTAATTCATATAACCTGTGTTTCATGTTATTGAATTTTACAAAGATTTGACCTCTATTGCCAAACTATAGTTCAAATCCTTTTTGTCAGTGACATCCCAGTCTTGGCATTTCTCTTCCAACCTTCACTTGTCATTAAAAGAATGAGTCGGTTCAATATAACACTTAATCGTTGGGCAGGGTGCGCTTGAGTTTTCCTGTCCTGTATTTGTCTTCTCTGTAGTCTTTCCAACATCAGCTAAGTGCTTTCACAAGCTTGACAAGTTCCTGTCTGAGCTCCATAGTTGTCATTTTCCTGCCAGATACTTGTTATCTTTCTAGAATTGCAAGTCTTTTATTTTTCTCAGTAAATAAGTCTTTCTCACAGTATCAAATCCCAGTTTTTTCAAACCTACTCCATAGAGAGGCTGGGCAGTTCTACATTAGATACTGACAATGGGCAGTTTATTTTATGGTCTTTCAACTTCCTTTCTTGGAATAGTAGAAAAGGTCATTCATTTGGGTAAAAAAATGCTTGACTGTATCTCTTTGTGTGCACAGTATTTACAGTGCAGGTATCTTTACCAGGACCCAAAAGATCTGTTCGAGATGGTATAATCTCCCCTGTCAAAATTAGAATGAAGTGTTCTTTGAATCCTGTTCTGTTCAGTAATTTTTGGTATATTGATAAAGATAAAGTGTCCATGCTAATTCTCTTCCTTCTGTCAGGAATCTTTGATACCATTGACCATGGAGCTGTGGTTTGACATACTGCAGATTATAGCAATGATCAAGGAACTTCTCTAATGTGACTTTGCTCTTTAATTTTGGAGTGGACCCAGAAGGTGGTATTGCTGTCATGCCCTGAGGGCTGTCATCTGTGGGTCAATTGTCAGCCTTCTTGTTGAACAGATATATGTGGTTATAAGAGATGGTGGTATGGTATTATGGGCTGGGAAGCCTTCAGGATGAAGATAACATACACCCCTACTCCCCTCTCTTTTATTGAACCTAGACAATCAGGGCTGTCCCTAGGAGGGTGTGGGACCCGGGGCAGAAGTGACAGATTAATCTCTTCTGGTACCAACCACACCGGCCAATCGCACCAGTCCACAGGGCCCCCCAAAGTGCAGGGCCCGGAGCAGTCATCCCGATTCACCCTACCCAAGGGATAGCTCTTTAGATAGTTTAGTTGACCAGCTTTTCCAGTGTCTGAGATAGATATCCAAATAGGAGCTTAGCTGGCTCTTAGTCAGTATGGTAACACAGTTTGTTAGATTCTGGGGAACAGCTGTAGGGAATGGCAGAGATGATATTGGTGCTTTCCGCTGAAGGGATCTAGCCTGCTTTTGTTATTCATGTTCACAGCTTGGCGGTCTCTTTGGATCCTTGGTTGCATGCCCTAATAGTAGCAGTTATAAAGAGAATGTTCTTCCATCTACTCTTGGCAAGAATGTGGTGCAATCCTATCTTTCAGATGTGAATCTCACCACCGTTACCCATGTCTGTCTCCTTGAGACTGGATTTCTGCAGTGTGCTGTAGAAGGTGCTGCATCTGAAGACCATTCCAAAACTTCTTCTAGTTCAGAATGCAGTGACGGTGCTACTCTCAGGCAGGGCTGGCTTTAGGAAGTGTGGGGCCCAATTGGAACAGTTTTGATGGGGCTCCAGCAGGGATGACTTGAAAAAAAAAAACACATGTAAAAAACCACATGGGGCTTGTATTCACCGCGAGGTGCTCCAAGTCTTGGGCAGCACTTCAGCGGCAGGTCCTTCACTCACTCCAGGTCTTTTGTGGCACTGAAGGACCCACCACCAAAGTGCTGCTGAAGACTCGGAGTGAGTGAAGGACCTGCCACCGAAGTGCCGTCGAAGACCCAGAGCGCTGCCAGGTGAGTAAAAATTAAAAAGGTGCCTCTAGCCAGGGAAGGGATTCTCACTGAGCGCGGGGCCCTCTTAGGCACGGGGCCCAGTTTGGGAGAATTGATGGAATAGGCCTAAAGCTAGCCCTGCTCTCAGCGATCACTGCCTCTCCTGATCTGCACTGCCCTCTGATTCATTTTCATGGTTTTCCTTTTGACCTATACAGCCTTAAGTGGCCTCTGACCAACTCTTTTTGAGATGACATTTCTCCTTGTGAGATGTCAGTTGCAACGAGGGAAGGACTTTCAACGCTGGGCAATGCAACATGTTCTGGGATGCATTAGGGAATTAAGGTGGCCTCTTCAGATGACTGATTGTAAGTGGGAGCTGCTTTCTGAAGGAGGAAATAAAACATAGGGAATTGTCTGGGGTGGCTAAAGTTAAGTGAAGGAGGGCTACAGTGAGTGAGCGACTGAGGTCATGAGGGAGCACGCACCAATGGACCTATAGCTTGGATCTGGGCAATTCCACTGAATTGGTTTTGCTGTTCTTTGAGTTTGCCACCAGGGGGTGCAGGAGATCAATAGAGACTGAATCTTATCTTTTGAAGAGAGCTAATTAACTGAATAAAATTCTTGTGACTATTTCCCAGTCAGTTTCTTTTATATAGCAGAGAAGAAGGTTAAAATTGTAAAAAATTGCCAGTTTGGATTTACCTGGGGTTTGGTTCTCTATGAAGATTGCTGTACGTTCTTTGTTTGTATGGCCTAGAAAACTTAAAGCAAACTGGGAAAACTGTTTCCCCCCCCCCCC
Organism: Gopherus evgoodei; assembly: GCF_007399415.2. Taxonomy (NCBI): domain Eukaryota; kingdom Metazoa; phylum Chordata; order Testudines; family Testudinidae; genus Gopherus; species Gopherus evgoodei. The sequence goes on from NC_044328.1 coordinate 89,595,436, forward strand.
CATGAAACTGTTTTTTATTGTTTACCTGAAGGTCTCCTCTGGGGATAGAAGTTTATTACAATAGCCTTTTCTCCCAAAAGTTCTTGGAGCCAGTCAACCTATATAGAATCTTGGCAGTGGTTGGCTCCTAAGTCTGCTGCTCCATGCCCAAGTCCTCCATTAACATCATCAGGGCAGTGAATGACTGTCCTCCTGTCCCATCTCACATTTGAGAAATGCTGCAGCAGTCCCTGTGCTGCTTTATAAAGGTCTTTCACCTTCCTAAGGAAGCTTTGACCCAGAATGCCCCATCTGATAATATTAATTTCACATACTTGGGTTTGAAGTGAACCCACATAGTGTTCAGCTATTCCCTCTTTTCTGTTTTGCATTTGTATTGAGTGTCTAATTGAAACTGGGGTGTAGTGATAATATGGAAATATTAAATATTGGTGAACTGAATATAAGAAATATATACATTGATATTTTATAGTTATTTTTTGCAAGTTCACTCACTAGTTCTGAATTAAATTAAAGTGTTGCATGCTATCATTTGCACTTAAATCTTCTTTAAAAAAAAAATCCAAAATCAATATTGAGCCAGTATTCAGGGATGGAATTTCTGCCTTAACAATACAAAAATGTGTCTGGGCAAGAGACATTGCTCTTCAAAGAACAACTTTAAAAAGAAGCAGAAATCAAACAAGAAATTTGAAGATAACCCTCCTCCCCTTAAATCTTTTTGGCACCATCTTAATAGTGTTTTATGTTCATAATCTCTAGGTTCTCTGATACCCTGTTTTCATGGCATGTAGTCAAAGCACTTAGAGCTGAGTGAATAGCTGCTTTTTTTTTTTTTTTATAGAATGCAATAATTGGAATGTTGCACCGCTTTAAAAACAAAATTTGCACTGCTGTGCATTGCTACTTAGCAGACACCATGTATAAACACCTTATGGAAGGACCTCAAGTTGCTTCATCATCTGTCTGAATCTATTAAAGTTATACTTGCTGGATGGATAGCTCAGAGGTTTGCGCATTGGCCTGCTGAATATAGGGTCGTGAGTTCAATCTTTGAGGGGGCCATTTAGGGAACTGGAGTTTAAAAAAAAACCCACACGAACAACTGTCTGGGGAGTTGTCATGCTGTGAGGAGGGGGTTGGACTAGATGATCTTCTGAAGTCCCTTCCAACCTTGATATTCTATGATATTTAATAAACACACAAGACTTCTACAAACTGTGTGAATTTGGCATAAGCTACTAGTGGATGCAGTTAATTAAATCAATTCTAATTATAATTTATAATAGCATTATAGAACCCCTTTTTGTATTCTTTCAATGCCATGCTTTTAAAGAGACAAGGTAGGTGAGGTAATATCTTTTATGGGACCAACTTCTGTTTGAGGAAGGTACAGGCTTTTGAGCTACACAGAGCTCTTTTTCAGGTCTGGGAAAGTAAGCACAGTTTCTGAGCTAAATGCAAGTTGGGAAAGATTGTTAAGCAGAAGGGTAACGTGTGTTGGAGGTGATCACTTGAAATAAAGTGGGCAATTGGGGTTTAGATTGTTATACATAAAGGGTTTGAAGTGGGCAATTAAGGGTAGCAGGCAATGTAGTATATTACAAATTGTTGTCAAGAGCCATAAAACCAGTGTCCCTGTTAAGTCCATGTTTTTTTTGGCTATATCTGCACTACGCACCTTTTAGTGACACAGATGTGCTGCTACAGCTGGGCTGCTAAAAGGAGAGAGAGAGCTCTCCCACTGACAAAAAAAATCCACCCTCAACAAGAGGTGGTAGCTTTGTCGTCGGGAGAGCACTCTTCACACTGGTGCTTTTCGTTGTAAAACTTTTGTTGTTTGGAGGCATGATTTTTTTGTGTGAATGACTAAAGTTTTACCTACGAAAGTGCAGTGTAGACAAAGCCTTTGTGTCTAGAAGAGTTACGAGTTTAAGTTCCCAAGCTTGCCTTTTGAAGGTTTAGTGCAGGTTCCCCTTGACCATAAGTATTGAACCATCAGATTTATCATTTTTCTGTCTGAGTTCATTTGAGAGCATAGTGTTTATCTGGTTTCACCCACAGAATTATTATTGGGGGCATTTCGTGCATTGTGATAAAGTTGTGTAGGATTCATGAATCTTGAAAGGTGTATTGTGGGTGGTATTGATTGTTGTAGAAGTGGAGATATCTTTGCAGGTTTTGCATCTCTTGTTTTAGCAGGGTCTGGTGCCACTTTGAGTTGGTGAGTCCTGGTCTGTGGGGAGCATCTTCTGTTGATGAGTTGGAAAGGTTGGGGAGGTATTTGAAGGCCAGAAGAGGGCGTTCAGAAAAGATTTCTTTCAGGGTGCAGTTCTCATCAAATAAGGGTTGTAACTGTTTGATGATATCCTGTGTAGGGTCCATTGTGGGGTGGAAAGTGACAATTAGGCATGTGGGGTCAATAGGGTTTTTTTCCCTGTATTGAACCAGGTTCTTCCAAGATTTTTGGGTGGCTGTTGTGGGGGTGTTCTAGAGAGTGTTTGTGTGGCTGGATGGTGGTTTTTTGAAAGTGTTGTGGAAATCTAGGAGGGAATTTAGATCTGTCCAGAGGATGAAAATATCATTGATATACCTCAGATATCTCATTGGTTTCATTATGGTTTTGTACAGAAATTCTTCCTTGAGGTGGTCCATGAAGAGGTTGACATATTGTGGACCCATCCTACTAGCTGTGGCTGTTTCAATAGTTTAGACAAAGTGTTTGTTGTTAAATGTGAAGTTGTTGTGAGTGAGGATGAAATGGGTGAATTTGAAGTGGTTTGGGTGAATTTCTGTGTGTTGTACATTATCTTGTATGTATTTGATGTAGGTAGCGATGTTGTCATGGTGAAGGATATTGGTGTAGAGGCAGGTGGCATCCGTTGTGACAAGGATAGGGTTTTGAGGGAGGTTGTTAATGTTGCAGAGTTTTTGGAGGAAGTTGGTAGTGTTGTGGAGGAATGGTTTCTATGAGTCCTGATATGATGGTTTGCCTTGATTCCCTTGTTTGGGAAGTATGTAGAAGATTCCTCGGATAGGTCCATGGAGAATCAGGTTGTAGAGTTTTTCTTGGAGAACTTTGGGGAAGGATTTGATGCTATCTTTAAATTCCTGTGTGAATTGTGGTGAGGGGTCATCTTTGAGTTATTTATAGTAGGTGGTGTCAGAGAGTTGTCTGTTGGGCTTGTTGTGAAATAATTCCTTGAGGCAGAATCTGCAGAAAAATACTTCTAGCTCTCAGCATTATTATATTATCTGTTTCTGTTGTGGGGCAGAAATTCTGTCCCTTGGAGAATACAGATCAGTTCCAGTTAGGGATAGTCTTGATAGGTTGATAATGTTAGAGTGTCATGTAGTGTCCATGTGGTGGGCCGTGATGCCTTGGTTTCTCCTGAAGGTGGTATTCTGTTGATTGTGGATTGTTGTAGTTGGTTCCACTTTTTGTTTTTATGTTGGATGGTTGTCATTAGTTTTTTTTGATAGTTGCTTTGGATTTGCTCTGTAATCTCTATGTAGGTTTTCTGATTTTTTTTCTTCCAGTGTGTGGGAGCATATGATGATTTTTTGTTTAAGATGGTCCCTTTTGGACTATGTAAGGTGGAGGATATGGTTCTTCAGTTTTTCTGAAGTCTTTCTTCAGAGCTGTCCAGCATATTTGGAGTTGTATGGCAAGATGGTTACAGATGGCAAATCCTCTGGGGGTGATGTGTAGTTTCTTGCATTTGCTGAGGAAGTAGATGTCACTGTTTAGTCTGGCTTCCTTCTTCATGTTGTGAAGTTTCCATTTTAAACTGCAAAATTTGATAGATTGTCTCTCCCATATCCTCACTGTGACAAACACGGGTACAACAATACTGCCAACATGCTTTTAAAGCACCTTTATGGTAAAGCAACCATCAAGCAATTAGCACTTAGAACTTTAAAAATGTATGAAATGACATCAAACTTGGTTCCAATATTTTAAATTATTCTAATTTATGGGTTACACTGTAGCATTCTCTGCTGTTTATTATGATATTTAGGTTTACATCAACAATCCTCTTATAGTAAAATTTGTAATTATTTATATTTTTGAAATATAAAACTAATATTGAAATACAGGTGACAATTTAATTCTCTGAATTAAAATATCATTATTACACTGCAGCAAACTTTAAAAAATGAATATATTAAAACACTTGATTAAAAAGTAAAATATTTTAAAATATGTTTTCTTGCTTGGAATTAAGATGTTTAAGCTTTCTACTCAACCTGCTGCTCCTGCATTTGTAATTAATACTGCAGTCCTGGGCTCTAAACATCAGACTCAGTTCCATGGTCATCAACTTCTGAGGTCACAAGAACTGGATGGTGTTTGCTGGCAATGTGGATTATGAATATGAATAATTTGTATGATCTAGTTCCATAGTTTACCATACTGTTATGGTAAATACCATGACAGTGGGAGTGGGGGGAATGGGAAATTCTGATAAACCTGTAGATTGAGCTGAAAAACTTCTGAGACAAACATTGTGGCCAACATTTAAAAAATAGATTAGAGAGTTTGCATGACTCAATTTTGGGTGCCCAGCTTTGGGTGTAAGTGGCTTTATTTTCAGAGGGTGAGTGCTCAGCACTTCCTGTAATCAAGCCTCTTTTGAGGTATCTCAAGTTGGGCACCCAAAGTCACTGCTCACTTTTGAAATTCTTGTGTTTGCGAGTATCAGTCTTCGTAACATTTCAGCTGTGGTAGTTCTATTACACACACTTATGGCATGTCTACACTACACTCCAGCTGTAGCACTGTCATGCTGACACTCCCTATATAGATGGAAGGGGTTTTTCTATCCATGTAGGTAATCGACCTCCTTGAGCGGCAGTATCTAGGGTGATGGAAGAGTTCTTTTGTTGACCTAACTGCCTCTACATCAGGGTTAGGCTGGCTTAACTGTGACACTCAGGAGTGTGAATTTTTCAACCCCCTGAGCGACATAGATGATCTAAATTTTAAGTGTAGACAAGGGCTTAGTTTAAGGGGCATAAAACTAAAGAGCTATTTATATATTTATTGGCCAAATATATACACATGCCTCAAGGTACTATTTATAATATTAATACTCATCAGTAATATGTCAGTTCCAGACTCATGTCTATGAAATCATTCCACACCAGTAAGCGTTCTTTATATATTTTAGATACACCATTTACATAAATTCATTTGAAAAGAAACAAGCCTTGTTCACATTTAATTTGTATTGGTGCAGCTAAGATGTATTGGTGCAGCTAAGATGTATAGATATAAATGAGAGGAGAATTTGACCAAAATTATGTAAGGTATGCAACTGTAAAAAAAACCCCCAAACCTTTCCTCTTTAGCTGTAAAGTATTTGCACCGTATTATGTAAGAAAAATGGAAGAGCTTGCAGGCAGACAGCAGAGTAGGAGAGACAGAAGGAGAGGAACAAAAAATGTGCTAAGATTAGAGTGGGAAATTAGAACAGACAGGCAAAAACTGGGTGGAACAGGGTAGAAAATCCAGAGAAGGCATTGGAAAGAGATTTACTGTTTTCCCGCACCTGCCCTTTTACTTTAATATAACCTGTTTCCTTCTTAAAAGGAGGAAAGCTGGCTGGGAAGAGGTAGAGAGAATCCTCTGCTGAGCTACTCCAACTACAGTGACAGATATTCTGATATTTCACACTAAATGTCTTGTTGTCTCAAGATGCTCCTTAGGGCTAATGTAATCTAATGCTATCTCAGGGAATAGTGGCTAAAATCCAGCTGCTCTACTGCGCTAGTGTCCCTTGCTTAGCCTGGAAATTTCCATGTGGAAATCCCATTGGGAGGCAATGTTGCTTGAATACCTGGACAGTCCTGTCCACAGTTGATAGTGAGCTCCCTCCAGGGGGCTCAGTCAATATCGCTCACAGAAATGTGTTGCCAAGATGGCGAAGGATGGTTTCAGCTCTGTGGTGGTCTGAAGCTACTTGTGGAACTGCCAAGCCCTTCCGATTTGATGTAATACCTCAAAAAAGATTCCGTCGGGGTAACCTCATGTAGATCCTTGGGCCCCCTCATGGGTTTTTTCCCCCCCTCATGGCAGGGCAATCTGTCCCTAAATCTTTGGAAATGAAAGAATGTAACAGATTCCTTTTGGGGCAGGGACAGTTGGCTTTACTGATTGCAAAGCAGGCATTGGAAGTGCTTTTTCTTACTGATTCTGAGCATCTTGGTGGCTTATAAATAATTTATTGGGACAGTTTAAAGCTCTAATTTTTTTTTCCACACAGGTGTACATGAAGCTTTTTTTTAATTCTCTTAATTCTGCCTTAAAATTCTAAATCCTTATGTGAGGCAACTGAAAAGGGATGGTGAGATGCAAAGGTAATGCATTCATTACGTTCTTATCTTATGCTGCTTTGTAATCTGCTGCTTTGAGCTCATTGGCCTATTAAATTGAGGTCTACGACTCAACTCAGTGGCATTTCTGTTTGCATTAATATGTGAGCAACAAATTCACAGTGGGGAAAAACTGTGATCCTTATCTTATATTCAAAGTACATGCTGATGAAAATGAAAAGAAAATATCACAAGTGCAAAGTTTAGTGGGAACTCAGCTTGCAGAATAATTCCTTCAACCCAGAGGTTTTTTGTTTTTTTTTAAAGATGCTTCTGAAAATGCACAGATAATTTGTCGTGCAAATGAGCTCCTCTTTAGGAATTAATATTTTTAGCATACTCCAAGAAAACACGCTTCTTTCTTCTAAAGGCTTTCTACACATATCAAGCCATTTTATAAAAAAAGGAAAATTTAGCTGGTTATGCTTGCCTTATTGTGAGACAAATGTTTTCCCAGATCAGCTAATGTAGTTCTAAATTTTAAGCTGTTACACAAGGTGCCTTCCTCATTCCTGCACAACATTATTTATGCTTATAGGGCCTAATTATTATGTCCTAAATATATCCCCTCTATTCACAATAATGTGTGTCTGTTGTTGGGCCTATAATGCACTGCACCACAGTATCTACGTGCCCTTCCTTAATACTTTGTCAAAAGAGTAAGTATTGTTTGATCAGCATTTGATTCTAGTGATTTACAGGGAATCAGTGACTCTGTGATGCTCATATAAGAGAAGATACTGCAGAGTTTAATGAGGGGGAAAAAGGACTTTATTATTCTCTGTTAATCCTTAAATCCCCCATTCAGCACCGCACATAAGCATGTACTTCAGTCCAGACCTTTGCAGCATAGCGTTTGCTATATGTGGTTAACTTCCAGTGGAAGGTATTTAAGCATGTGCTTAAAGTGATTTATTGGATGGGGATGGATTTCAGTGGTGCATGCTTATGTGCTTTGCTGAACAAGTGCTTAAATGGTTGGTCAAGCAAATTAGGCCTAATGCTTAACGTGATGGTATTTCTCTATTTATCTGTCTTTCTGTATAGCAATAATTCTTGAAGAGCATGTCCAATCAATACCAACATTTTAGGATATATTCTAAGCATCAGAGGGCAGAACCTTATTGATTATGGTGGCAGTAGGAACATCTGAATACTGGAAAAGCCCAATTTTCACAGGATACCCATTTGGTGCTGGAGGCAGAGGAGCATTGTGACATCAGAGATAACTCAGGCAGTCATCAATCACTTCCTCCAGTTCATTTGCATACTTCAATCCCATTGCTTGAAATGAGTCAGCAAATGAAAATATTCGTCAAGACTGAGGTGCTTTGACAGAATTTGTGTAGAGTTGTGCTCAGGCCACACTCACTTTCGAATATGCTTAGAAATCTGCGGTTCCTTTGTGAGTCTTACTCTATTCATGAATAGAACATCCAATGTAAAGAAGGGAAGGAATCCAAAAAGTCATGTATATTTTATGAGCATCATTTTTAAATGTAAAATTACCATCAACAAGCTTAAAACAGAATGCTACAACCTTAGCTTGTGTTCTAATGTAGCTGCAGCTGAGGTCTGACTTTAGGCTGGAATTTCTCAACATGTAAAGGGAATCAGAAACTGTAAAGTGTAACTGCTGTTCTGCCATCTTACCTTAGAAGTCAGAGAAGTGGTCACTAAGCTTGTCCTATCTTCTAGGAACTATAAAAATACAACAACTCAGTGATGCAACTCAGAGATAATGCATAAAGAATTTAAAACTGGTTGGAATATACTGTTATGCTGCGGATTGGGTGAAATAGCCTTGAAGCTGATGGGCATAACATTCAGAAAAAGTGTAAGAAACAACTAAGCTTTTTTAATGGAATGAGGTAACTGAAGCAATAGGAGCCACCATGCAAAACACAGGCCACATGCAATGCCAGTCAGGCATCTGAGTTATGTGGATGGAGGGGTTTCACTGTGAGCTGAATGCAAATGCAGGCAAGCTGGCTATTGTTTTTGGTGGAGCTGTGCATCTGGGAAGAAAAAAGCAGAAACAGTAGAGACGCTGACAAAGAAGCAGCAGAAAGCCAAGGAGACAGTCAGAACAAGCATTGGGAAAAAAAGCCTAGAGAGAGAGCTCTTAGGGTAGAGTTCTGGCTGAACAAGGCATGGTACTGTGAGCAAAGAACCTGTCTCCTTGTTTGATTCCTACTGTATGCAGAGCAACAGGACTTTATGTCACTCTTTATAAATAAACAGGATTGTATCAAAGAAATACCAGATTCCATCAATTTCTCCTCCTAATGGAAACAACCTACAAAACCCCGAACACTGACTAACTGCTCAGGTCAAAAGGGGTAACAGCATTTATAGCAGTTGGCAGATGCAAATGGAAATGATGTCATCCAGACTGGAAGAGTAAATTATAAGATTAAGACCATTCCTTTCATTTTGAAGAAAAACATTTGCTAACATTTCTGTTTTAGGCAATTGATGAGTGTTTTATGATATTTAAATATAATACATACCTGTATTTGGGGCCCTAAATGCAAATAATAATGGTATGTAGTACTGGGTATATACAAATTCTGTTGAAGTACTAGTGCTAGTTATAGTGCTGCCCTAGGCAAGTGTAGAGAGAAGATCAGGGATGGGAACAGGAAGAAGATATTATAAAGCATAGACTGATGATGTAGACCTGTATAAATGATAGCATAGTAAGGTATAATAAGCACCTTCCATCATGAGAATCTCGGACATTGTGGCACTCTAGCTTGCAGTCTATAGAGTACAGTTTGTGCGGGACAATGTTACTACATAGAGTCTGTCTAAGCTGTGAGGTGAATTACCTCAGCATGAAATGGATTGCTAAATACAATGCAAAGGTTATTAATGATTTTGCATTAAAATCCAGAGGCCCTGCATGCCCTGGTTACAACCTGGGACTGGATTTGCTCTGCTGTGCCAGTACTATTACCAGCTGCGTGCACCACACTGTAACATGATTTTCAAGGTTCTGGTCTCTGAGTTCCAGGTTGTTACTGTGCTCGTCCCAGGCTACTTGTGGGAAACAGCTATCTGTGGCCTTGTCTACGCAAGAGAGAGGTGGTGTACTACTGACTGTGTGGGCCAGTTGTGAAGATTCATCTGTGGTGCAGCTACTCCAAAAGAGAAAAAACAAAAGCATACACCTCCCCTCCCTCTCCATCGTGAGAAGGAAGAAAAAAGAACTAAGGCTATCTTACTGCTCAATGAAATGATTGTTCTGTAAGCCGCTCAGATATTATGAGGATAAATGCACTATAAAAGTCTAGAAAGATTTTACTGTGGCACCAGTTAACTTTATTAAACAGACTTTTATGAAGTTAGCTTAGGAGGCACCAGTGCTGCCCTGTTTAACTTCACTAATCAGAGAGCTCTCCATTGCATCACAGTTGCTGAATTATGCAGGACAGAAGCAGGCTTCCTAGTAGAGCTGATGCATTTCTTCACAGCTATAGCAACTGCTTTCTAAACACAGCTGTTTGGCTGTCGGAGGGCATTTCCATGCCTTTCATGCAGGGTACCTGGCCTGAAAATTGTATTCAGGTACTACAGAGGGAAAGATGCATTGAGGCCTGACCACTGAATCACCCAACTAATGGTTTAAAAGCGGTAGCACACGTCTGCTGTATTCAGGATTCAGAAGAATGGTCAAGGGAGTATCAAGATTATACAGGCAAATTGGATATCTGCATGTAAATGATCAGTTTCATAACTAATTGGCTATTTGCATTAACAAATATCCATTTGTTCATGCATTCGTGATAACCCTGCATGCCAGTTTAGGCACACTATTGACCATGAGTTTTTCAAAATCAGGCTCTGAATGTTTGAGTGAGCCGTGTGTGCGTGTGCGCGCACGCGCAAGAAAGAGAACAAATTTTCAGTTTAAAAATAAGGACTTGGCAAGGTTTGGATAAAATAAAGAGACCAGAAAATCTGCTCCATGTGTATTTGAGCCAACTCTTTCAAAAATTCATCAGAATTATCAGGTATCCCCAAAGTTCTCCTTCTGAAACATCACAGCCCGTCCTGGGTTGGGGTGGTACTACAAGAAGACATGCGAAAATATCTCAAAAAAGAGCCTGTTTTTTGGATTTACTATTGCAGCCATAAATCAGAAGTACCAGAAATATCTCAAACATTTACGTGAATTTATGATGAATTGTGCAGCCCTGTTGTCATGGTATAATTCCCCACTCTGAACCTTAGCGTCCAAAAGATGGGGTACCAGCATGAATTCCTCTAAGCTCAATTACCAGCTTAGTACTTGTAGTGCTGCCACCAACCAGGAATTCTAGTGCCTGGTACACTCTGGTCCCCCCAAAACCTTGCCCGGGGACCCCCAAGACCCAGACCTTCTGGATCTTAACACAAGGAAAGTAAACCCTTTCCCTCACTGTTGCCTCTCCCAGACTTCCCCTCCCTGGGTTACCCTGGAAGATTACTGTGATTCAAACTCCTTGAATCTTAAAACAGAGAGGAAAATTCACCTTCCCCCCTCCTTCTCTCTCCCACTCCCAGACTCTCCCTGAGAGAGAAAGTAATCCTAACACAGAGAGAAATTCACCTTTCTCTCCCCCTTCCCTCCTTTCTCCCCACCAATTCCCTGGTGGATCCAGACCCCGTACTCTGGGGTCTCACCAGAATAAAAAAACAATCAGGTTCTTAAACAAGAAAAGCTTTTAATCAAAGAAAGAAAAAACAGTAAAAATTATTTTGGAAATTTAAGATGGAATATGTTACAGGGTCTTTCAGCTATAGACCCTGGGAATACCCTCCCAGCCTAAGTATACAAGTACAAATTAAAATCCTTTCAGCAAAATACAACTTTGAACTCCTTCCAGCCAAATACACATTTGCAAATAAAGAAAACAAACATAAGCCTAACTCGCCTTATCACCTAGTACTTACTATTTTGAATCTATAAGAATCTGTATCAGGGAGATTGGAGAGAAACCTGATTGCACGTCTGGTTATTCTCAGAACCCAGAGAGAACAACCACCAAAAACTAACAGCACACATACAGACTTCCCTCCCTCAAGATTTGAAAGTATCCTGTCTCCTGATTGGTCCTCTGGTCAGGTGACAGCCTGGCTCACTGATCTTGTTAACCCTTTACAGGCAAAAGAGATATGAAGTACTTCTGTTCTATTAACTCTTAACTATCCATTTATGACACCTGTGAACTACAAATAGTCCAGATACACATCTGAACTTTTGATGCTTACCCAAATTAAAACTCTGAATTGTCTAAGGTTCACCCAGCCCCAGTTCATAATGTATCTTTTGACGCCTCCTTGCTTTGTTATTAATAGTACTGTAAATTAAGTTAAAAATGGTCTTTGTCTTCAAACCTAGGAAAAGAAAGTCTTATGAAAGCACAGCAGCATACTAAGCAACTACATATGTGAGAGTATTTCAGGCAGCATGAAGCCTACTAGGTCAACTTGGGGATGGGGTAAAGTGCAAACGTCTTTCAGTGAAATTCGATTAGGGCAGCTACTTACCAGCCCTCTCAAGCATTGCGCTTGGGTGCATGGCTTATACTGCATTTCACACTGTCACTTCCAATTCATAGACTAGTAGCACTTTGTATAACAATCCCAAAATAGGTAAAAATATACATGCAGAATGAGGCTCATCCACCAAACAAATTTCAGAGGTTGTGTCCTACTCGTTAGCTGAGATTCACACTGCTGCCTCTGAGGGCATGTCTACACTTGCATTTTTAGTAATCTTTTAACATAATTGTAAATTGTGATGTAAACACTGCATACATTTGCTGCTAGTTGTATTTAACCACCAGGAAAAAACATTTGTGTCCTACCTACACTAGCATTTACAATTGTCTTAGTAAACACGTTAATATGTGTTAAAACACAACTAAAAACACAATTAAAAATTAAAGTTTAGATAATCTTAGTATGCCAGACTTGCAGGTGTTCCCACGTGCATACCTAACTTTCTCATAGCTGAGCATTATTGAATTCTGGTACCAAAATTTATCTGGGAAGTTGGTATTTTTTATATAATTGAGGCAGATTTCCCATGACCCCTGACTCTCTAATAAAACAGCATTTTTATTTATAGGGGCCAATTCTTTGAACATTTTTTAATTAGTCTTTTAAGAAAGACCTTTAAAAAAAAGAAACAAATTAGTTCTTCCCCTTTGTTTCTCCTCTCCCACCCCATCCTTCTCCATTCTGTTAAATGAACCAGAGACTTCAAGATGGGGCTGAGCAAATCAATGCTGGAATTATAGCATGCAAGAGCTGAGGTGCTGTAACTAGGGTTGGCAACCCTCCAGGATTCTCCTGGAGTCTCCAAGAATTAAGTAAAGATTATGTCATATGATTAAACTTCCAGGAATACATCCAACCAAAATTGACAACCCTAGCTTGGAACATCTCCATTTACTCTAACTATAGGGAAGAAGCAATGAGCAAACAACCTGAAGCATAAGAATTTGCAGGGCCACAAATGAAAAAGGTAATTACAAATGTAATCATTCACATTCTGCTTCCAATATACCAGCTTTGCTACATGCTACTTCTAAATTCCTGGTTCCTGTTGCTAAAGAGATGAATAATTTAAACATAGTTATCAAAAGGGAAAGGGAGAAGACCCTACACTTCCAGTGATCTATATCATCTGTTACTTGACAACTATCAATGTGCTTGGTGTACTGTACAAACATTTAAAACACAGACCAGCCTCAGGGAGCTTTAGTTGAAATCACATAATGACAATGCACACGTGGTTACTTAGACTGAAGGTACAGTCCTAAAATGGGGTGGATCTTTCTCAATCATTTATCTTGGATGCATTTTTATTGAACAGATTCACTTCCAACCTTTTAAAAATACTCAGAATTGGCTTGTGCTGGTGAGCTAGTTTTTCCTAAATGCCAGTGTCTAGCTTCATTCTGCAAGCTCAAAGATACATTATGGTAGACATGTAGTGGAATGTCACCTGTATTCCTGAAGAGGAGTCGCAGAGAAAGGCATGCAGTCAGAGTTTACTGAGCTGTTAGCAGAAAAAGCTAACCAAGTGCTAAGGAAAAAAGTGTGAAAAATCAAAGGCTGAAAAGCAATACAAACTGTTTTGTTTTTTAAAGAAAAAAAGCCATTGAAATGTAACCATTGAAATGTAGCAAAATCAGTATATGACATCTGCACTGAGGCCACACCTACCATCAGCAAGGGACCCTTGCTCAGGTTCTAAGTGGTACAGAAAGTAAATAAGAAGAGACTAGATGACCAGAAGTAAGAGATTGGAAAGCTCCATGACTTGACTGGAGGAAAATTTCAAATCATGCAGCTAGAACTTGTAAGTTGAAGACACAGGTTTCAAGTTCTGTGAATAAAACTAGTTGTTATGGAGGACAATAACCAAGACCTGAAGCGGGGAAAAAAGACAGATCAAAAGGAGTAGGTGGCACACACCAGGCTGCTTCTAAAAGAACCCCAGTAATGGAGAAGGAAATAGAGTAACTGGATAACCAAGTCATACCATGAGATATGTTAATACTCACCGTTCCTGTAGGCAAAGAGGAGCTCAAGTTGGTTGTGTTATAAAGCAGCTAATTGTGGACTTGCTCAATTTGGATGCTAAAGTGATGGGGGGTATTGTTAGAGAGTCCCAACAGCTGAATAATGTGGAAAGAAATGGCCTGTAGGGGTTCATTAGTGAATGGAGATAAAAATTTAAAAAAATGCCTGAAGGTCAGATTTTCAAAGGTTTTCATGTGCCTAAAGAGCCAGTTAGGCAAATTCAATTGATTTTAAATGGGAGTTTGCACTTTTGAAAACAGACACCTGTCTGTATACTTAGGCTTCTGTGTGCCTAAATCTCTTTTGAAAATGGGACTTAAGCCAGTTCTCAGATGTATGTAGGCCTAAGTCTCAGTGACTTTGGGACTTTTTGAAAATGCTACCCCTCATCTAAGGAAGTTTTATAGGAGACTGGAGGTGTGACTGAAGTGCCTGTGCTCTGGCCATCCTCAGATGCTGTATAGTCCCTTGGGGAGCACAGCCAACTAGAGCAAGTTAGAACAGCTACCAGGCTTCTCCAATCCAGGCTGTGGCCAAGAACAAGAGAGGCAAAAATGGTTGTTGGTTCTCAGTTTCCCTCTTCTACTATCCTGAGATGCTCTAGATTGTGTGAGGGAGAGGATCCATTCTTTTTTAGGTGCTCACAGAGCCAGCTGTGTTCCTGTGTTGCTCTCCCTTGGCCTCCCACAGTTTGGTAGGGAAGCAGAAATAGGAGCAGCCAGAGCTGCCTTCTCCTTTCCCTGTGATGCAGCAAGAGGCCAGCAGGGGTGGGACAAAGTGTTCCCAGCTCTCACCAGAGCTGCTTCTTGGACTGTAGGTGAACTAGTGATTTCTTCTGTAGTGCAGGAGCTGATTCAAGCTTTTCTGTTAAATACAACTCAGGGAACACATTCGAAATTCAAAATCAAGGAATAAGAAAATCTGTAACCCAGTCACACTTGAGGGCCACAGACAGCCCCAGGCCAGAGTTTGGATATTACAGTTAAACAATTTTGTTTTGTTTGCTAGCAAAGCATTTTCCTCTGTGTTTCCTAGTCTGTGCTCAAGTTAGCCAGTGTTTGATAATACTGATTACTTTGTGACTGAACTGATTTGTTTCAGTGCTTGTGTAGCACAATTAAATTGGATGTGCAAGGAATGAAATTCAGGGGAAAGAGATATTTTAAAACAATTCTGGGTTAAAATTAAAGGGAGTGATGTCTCTTAAACTACATTTTTCTTATACCTAATACATGATGGAAGACAGCAAATGTATTGCTGCTGGATTTTGGCCAGGAGGTAAATTTTTACCTCAGGTTTGGGGGGTATTACCCATTTAATTTGTTGTTTTAAACTGGTGGATTTTCCTAGTCTGAACTGAAACTGTCTATCCAAATTTTGGGTCTGGTATGACAACCAGATTGAGGGTCATATGTTCTCATACTCAGTCTTAAAAACAAATAGTCCAACACAGTCTACCAAGGGAAACACTGAATCACAAGATAAAGTCCCCAGCTAATTTTTGACATGCTGCATAATAAAGGGTACAAAGGAGCTATTATGTCACCAGTTTAGTGGAGTCCCTTGAGTACATAGGCACTGTTTCTTCCCTGCATTATGACTGATTTGTGCTATGCTGCTGGCACAAAGAAGCCCTAAAGCTGATGAAGGCACACTGGCACCATCCTCCTGAGTCCAAGGGGGATCCTTCAGTGGCACAGAGCTAAGGTTCCTATTCCAATCTCCCTCCTTGAAGCTAATGTATGGGGCACAGTAAAGGGAAACGGGATATAAACAAGGCTTATTGGGGCCACTAGAAACCATCAAAAAGTTAGAATAGCCCTCAGGCTACTCTAAATTGTGCCAGGGGACTGGCCCATTACACAACCAGCCCAGAGAGGGGGAGTGCGGTGATGGTTAAAAGCCAGTTTGTACATCTTTAAATTAATTGGTGTGCCATTTGGCCACAGCTGAGAATCTAGCCATAACTTCATGATAGCCATGGTCTGTCCGTTCATTAATGTGCGTGCTGAAGAATCAGTTAAAATGCATTCAGTTATATACACTGAAAATCAGTTACACTGTACTGGAGTTTGATACACTGCAATGGCTACTTTCCACCATTTATTGCATAATGTTTCACAAACAGAGATTCAGAAATTCCTTAATATTCACTAACTAGCAGTGGGTCTCACACTTCCCCTAGGACTGAAGTGAATAGTAAAACAAGTCTCCTAAATGAGATATATTTATTTCAAAGAAAAGGGACAGTAAAAACACACACATACTGAAAACAACCACTAATGGATTGTAAGAGTGACAAATATTAAACATTTAAATTGATTTTTGGGGGAGGAGGGGCTGGTTAGTGTTGCCATAGTACCTACATCAGCCATAAAAGGAGAGTGTTTAGGATGACTTCCTAACCTGCAGTCTATACTTCAGTGTATATTTATGTGTGTGTGTGTATGTATACAAATATATATAATATATACTTTGTGTAAGCGAATGGGTGCCTCCTGCTAGTTGTCTCAGGAATTAGCTCTCCAGCTGTTGGAGTGCCCTCTGCAGGCCAGTGTCCTGCTGCTGCTTGGCCCCCATGTCCCTCACAGACCCAGTCCCTCATTTTCTGGGGTGCTGCCCCTTGGCAGTAACCCCTTTGTCTCAGGGTCTCCCCTCCCCAGAGAGCCTTCACCCACTATCCCCACCTCACGTCAGTATCCTGCTACTGCCAGTAATTGTCTAGCCCCCACACCCTGGGGAAAACTGCAGTATCAGCCTACTCATCACTGGAAAGGTTGAGTTTGGATCTGGTGCCTTGGCCTACCTCTGGACTGCCCTCTGCAACCCCCAGTACCTATTGCCCAATGCTAAGCCACAGCCTGTGGCTTTCCAGGCTGGAGCTCCCCAGCGCCTCTGCCTTTCCCCAGCCCTATTTCACTTAGAGACCCCATCTCTAGCTCCCTGCAGCCAGGCCCTCCTCCCTCTACAGGCAGAGAGAGACTACTAAGCTCCTGGCTCCCAGCCTTTTTATACAGGCCAGCTGTGGCCGCTTCCCCAATCAGCCCAGCTTTTAGAGTTGCAGCCCTTTCCAGGGCTGCTTTTACTACTGCAGCCCGCCCAGGCAGGAGCGGGGGACTACCCCGCTACACATTGGTATATATCTGAGCCTTGACTCAGCATATACTAGCTTTTGGGTATTTAAATCAGATTCTCATTGTTTGAATGCAGGCACAAGGGCTCATAATGGGACTGCTGAAGTATTTAAAGTTAAGGAAATGCAAAGTATTTGCAGGACTGGGGCTTTAAGTTGGAATACATTGCTTGTCCACAACGCATTTGTTGATCCAGTTAAATGACAGCCTACTATTTAGTCCACTTTAATTTTCTGTTGTCTAAGTGGATTTCTGGCTTTATTTTTGTAATACAAATTATACATTCTATTATTCTGAAAGAATGGAGGGAGTCCCTGGTTAGGGATGTCAAAACTGCTTTGTTATAAAAAATGTATCCATTGCATGTCATGCTATGATGAATCACTGATAAATATTTGCCATTTTATTAATTTTTATTTTGTTTTGATTCATCAGTTACTCAAAGAGCTTTTCAAAAAGTAATATTAACCATGATATTTACTTGCAACAAGGGCTGTGATAAATAAGTACAGTTAATGGAGTTGAAATGCTTTGTATTTTGGTTCAAGGCCATCAGTCCTCTACCAAATTACAGGTTTTGGTTTCTTTTGCCATTCTCTGTAGGTTAGTTATATTCCAAGGGCAAATCATCCAAAATACAATTATGAAATATAACTCTTGGGGAAATGCACAGCCTCAAAACATTTTAAAATATTAGTATATAAAACCTGATTTGTCTCTTACAAAAGTTACCAGCTACATTTTGAATAATGGTTTAAAAATAGTCTTTCTACCAGAGCAATTTTTTTTTGATAGGTGGATTTAAAGATATTTGTTCACTTTCTTTTTAGGTAATAAAATTTGTGTAGCCCTTGTTTATAGCAAATTTATATTTATTTGAAAAATAATATTTAGTAATTATTAAAATAGCATCACAGAAGCTGCCTTTGCTGTCAGTTAACTTGCTCTTCGAAGATTTTTGTTTTCTGACAGATGCTTGCTTTCCCTCACTTGAGGCTAGAGGAGAGTTCATTTTGTTCTGATGGGGTGATGGGTTATTTGCTTGATCTGTCACCTTCTCAGAAGAGAATGAGGCAATGAAGGATAGTCACTTTGAAGCAGGAGGAAAATTAAAATGGTGCCATATCTCAGACAGTTTTTTTCTGTATTGCACTGTATAAAGTATCTATAAACTTAAAATGAAAGTTGTTTGTGGTTTGATCTAAAGTCCTTTGAAATTAACAGAAAGTCTCTACCATGGTATTGGTAAATGGCATGCTGGCAGTGATCATTTAGTGATGCTTCTAAGGGTATGGCTACATTTGGAATTTCAAAGTGCTGCCACTGCAACGCTTTGAAGTGTGAGTGTAGTCAGAGCGGCAGCGCTGGGAGAGAGCTCTCCCAGTGCTGCATGTAAACCACATCCCTTCCGGGTGTAGCGTGCAGCGCTGGGAGCCGCGCTCCCAGCACTGCTGCCCTGAGTACACTGACGCTTTACAGTGCTGTATCTTGCAGCGCTCAGGGGGGTGTTTTTTCACACCCCAGTTGCAGCGCTGTAAAGTGTGAGTGTAGCCAAGGGGGGGCACGTGATCACAGAGTATAGAATGTCTCTTTCCAAAATTTGGTGTTATGTTGAAAGCATGTCATGCAATTTATTATGCTTTCTTCTCCATTATTATATGGTTGTTTGAATGCTGGCATCCATGGTGCTGAATTCCAATTGGTGCATTAAAAGGTCCTTCATTTCATTAGTATCAAGAACAACTCCATTAAAAATGTTGTATTTTCAAAGGAATCTATGTCCATGAAGATGAACAATACTTTCATAAAACTTTTCCCAGTAAGAACAATGACTGCATTCTGTGACTCCAAGGTTTTGCTTGGGCTAAGTGGTGCTGGACAAAAAAAATTTCCCCTTAAATTCAGTGTTACATCACTAGTTAGAGTATCTACAGTAATTCTTGTATCAGTCTCATTTCTGAATTGGGTCCTCAAGCGATCATTATCTGAATATTGAAGTATTGGTGAATCAATCTCTATGACTGAAGCATTTCAAACTGATATTATCCTTTTTGGTCCAACTAAGTTCAATGTTGTTTAAATATAGAGTTTTCAGACGTCATTAAAGCTGTGACTCTATGAAATTTTAACAGATGTGATACTTGAGAGGCTTTGTAGTGGTAAGTGATCATTTATCACACAATACTTTGAGGCCTGGGTTATTCTTCAGTAATTAAAAATTCACAGAGGTGAAAAGATATCTTGTAAATATTTTATTCCCTTTCTTCCCCTAGAAGAATTTTGAAGATATTAATACATCTTAAATAAGATTAGCATTGCCTTATGGATAACTTTATGGTAAATACAGCTTTGTATGGATATTACTTATGCAGCTCTAACAGATACCAGGAGACATTAGCATTATTTTTAAACTCAGAGTCCATATCTGTTGGTGTTTTAAAGAAGGTAAATATTCACAAGTTCTTGATGGAAATGGACAGTGGATGTTTAAAATGAGCTGTATTTTTATTGTGATCATTTGTAGTCTGGGAAAGTTAGATTGGAATAAAGCGGAACTCCACTATACAAAATTATTAAAATATAATGTATACAAAACAGGTAAAATATACAACTATGACCTAAAAATGTCTTAAGTCAAAGTGCTGTTAGTAAAACAAAAGTTTTGCTATAGAGAGATTATATTGTTAGTATATTTTCTGTTTTGCCTAAATTCTAATTGTTTCATTGGAGAACACTGGATATTTCTCAAATTTTTGCAATATTTAAATAATTTTTTAAAATTCCTTCTTTCCTCTTTTGTGCTACCTTCAATTTTTTTGTGCTAATTTAACGTGCTGCTTTACATCTTCTTCTTTCAGGTGGGTGAAGCAGGGAGTTTGGATACACCTTGTGTTTTCTTTTGCTAACAGTATTCAGCCAGTGGCAATGGTATCCTGAACTGAAAGAAAACATCTCTGTCTATCTTGGAGTACAAAACTAGAATCCCTGTCACAGATTAGCAAATTTCCATCCGTAATTGCATCCTTCATTGCATTGTTCCACTAAAGCTGTAGGATCAGCTTTCTTTTTTAGCAGCTTTCTTTTTTAGGAGCTTAACTGCTTCTGTTTTAGCTTCATCATGTCTTCTTTGATATCTGATATTTACCTCTCTAGGTCTGTACTGAATTTGATATATTAAGGACCAGGTCAAATTCTAGACTGAAACCTCTTCCATTTAAGACTTTTCTCTCATAAGCACATTTATTTAAAAAATAAATTCTGATCTGGAGTTGATCAGGTGCATACGCTAAACCATACATAAACTAGAGACTGTGTAGGAGTGCTCATATTAACATTGATCCACTCTTAATCTCATCGTGTCTGGCAAAGAGCACCTACTAATCAGTTGATAGAACTGTGGTCCCCTTTTATACTGCTGTGAAATGGATCCTCAGTTTTCTCTTTACATCAGTAGGAGTCAGCTTCTGTGTCTGGAAATATTCTTCCAAGGCAGAGTAAGGCTAACTGGGACTAGAATCTGGAAAACATTGGGGACCCCTCAGATAATTCTTCCTATTTTAGACATCCTCTCCCCCAACCCCTTCAGAAAAAGAGATTCCTGCCCCCATATAGTTTTTGTCTCTCTCCTGACCTGGAATCTTAATTCTTCTTCTCAACATCCCTCCACTTCATGATTATCACAGCATCTGGCTGATGGGCAGCAGTCAGCTCTTATATTAACAAATGCTGCATCTAGGCTCCATTCTGACCTCTTTTCCTGGATCCTAAAAATTCTTCCATAATCTGCTCCTGATCTTAATATATTATGATCATATCTTTTTAAGATGAGTATAGAAACAATGACTCAAAGAAAAAAGGCCACAAATTTGTGTAGTGTGGGATACCTTTCAAGCCAGTTACAGTGGGATCACTCTGCATAGGAATTCTTCAGCAATATCCTCCCCAAGTGGGATGTAACTATATGTAAATAATCTCAGGACCCCTTATTTGCAGAGGCAGTGTAGCTGTTTGTGAAGAAAATAGAACAAAAATGAGTCAGAGAAAGCCTAAGACTCTGATTTAAATGAGGGAACATACTATGCTTGTGCAGTTTGGTTTTCAACCTTTTTTCATTTGTAGACCCCTTTGGAAACCTTAATCATAGTCTGTGGTCCCCCAGGGGTATGCAGACCACAGGTTAAAAACCACTGTTCAATGGTAACGATAACCTTTCAAGGACCCCTTAGGCATAGTCTGCGGACCCCTAGGAATTCTGGGACCACAGGTTGAAAACTGCTGCACTAGAGCATGTTGTTACACCTTCAGGAGCTTTCTCTGTTAGTATGCACCTAGCAAGCCAGAATGTATGCAATGCATGGCCTACGTTGTGGAAAGTGACAGGCGATGCCCCAGCATGAATCCGGAGGATTTCAGGCTTATTTAGGCAGACTTCTTGCTGTGGCTGCTGAAGGGATGACATTTTGGTGATGGAGCTCTGCCACTCTTTGAAAGAGAGCAGGGTGTCCTGTGCTCACCCATATGGGGCCATTGCCTTTGGTGAGTGAGGTGGGGACAGGACAAGGCAATAGTCTTACCTTCCTAGGGCTTTGGGGATGGTGAGCAGCGGCATTAACCTGGAGTAGTCTTTGCTCAGGAAGTGTATAAGGTCTATCTATGATTGGGTGTGGCCCCAGCATAAGAAGACTTTGTGGGAAGGGTCTATGTGCTCTTTACCAGGCACAGTCTGGATCAGATTTTGCACTGATTTCAAACAAACACTCCCTGGTGGTGAGCTGCAACCTTTAGCTCTCTCTCCTTGAAAGCTCTTGTGGAGGACATAGATATTTTCTGTGCTGGATAAAAGCTTCTGGGAAGGACTCAGAGTTCAATAGAAAAGCATTGTTTTTCAGAGGAAGGTGAATGCCCTTTCAGAATCCCCCAGGGAAAAACACTAAGCCTATAAAAGCCTCCAGAAAATTTACAGGAAAAGATACAGCAAATCTATCCAGATTATCAGTTAAAAATCTTAAAGTTAGATCCTTCCACATTCTACAAGCATTAGAATGAGAATAAAAGACTTCCTTAAACATGAAGGGAAAGGAGGGGAAGGAAAGAGCTTAAACTGCAGCAGCCCAGTGAACAGTGGAGTGTGTAATGTTTAAAGAGTGTTAAGACACATTTCATCCATGAAGAGGCCTTAGCGTTGATGGAAGGGAGTAACATTTTCATAGGAAGGAGTTGCCTGGCCTTCATTTGAGACATTACAGCAAAGACATCTTTCAAAGAGCTGATGCAGCTTTCAGATTTCTTTCTGCAAATGTGGACATTCATTTTAATTTGTACATTTTTGCCTGATACTTATTTATTCCTCTTTGTCCTAGAATTACTGATATAAATACTTTCAGGGATGACAGGAAGGGAGTACCTTATATAAAAATAATTTTCTTTGATACTACATATATTTTAGCTAGAATATTTGAATACTGGGCTTATATTACCTTTTGGAAATATGTGCATATTAAAAATGTTGATAAAATGAAGAGGAGTTGGGTATGGTTTGGAGCTGTTGTTCATTCTGAATGATAATTTCCCAGCTTGGACTGTGTCCCTGGGAATAGTGCTTCTAAAGTTGACTGGTAAAGTAAATGTTAGTGAACCATGGCTTCCTACTTATTCAAACCATGTTAGTTTTATGGTTGCATATTGTGTTCAGGAAGTGCTGGGGGCCAACTCCAGCAAGGTGGCTGAGAATCTGTCTGTGCTGGAGCCCTAGATGGTCAATAATTTTACACATGAAGAACACATCTGAGTTACATGGCATATCCACTCTTGAAGGCAGTTGCAGCAAGGATGTTTGGTGCTGCATTCATTAAAGGCTGCTGTGAGGCAGAACAAGTATGAAGTGGCAGGGGGCCTGGGCTGGTGAGCAAGTTAGAGTATTTTCTAATGCTACTGCTCACGTGTATATGTGGCTCTCCGAATTCATCAGAGCAGCAAAGTGGGACCCCAGAGATTCATGTGGAGGAGGGCATCAAGCTCAGAAACTTGAAATGCTGAGAGGAATCCTACCAACTAGCTGCACATTAAGAAACTTCCTCTTCGGCTTGCTTTGAGCAGGATGCAGCTACCATCTGAGGCTTCCAGATCCTCGCTACTTTGGATTCTCCTCTCCTTTTCTGGTGGGGACAGGAAAACAGTGTACCCAGAGCGAACAGGAAAAGCTTGAGGTGGGGCAAGTGTGGTAGTGGATAAAGGGAGAAGATTATGAAGGATGAGAGAGAGGATATTATAAAGGAAAGAGGACAATAGAATGATAGAAGGAAATAAGAGACCACGACACAAGGAAAGGGGAGAGAATACTATGTTAAGCAACTTTAGAGAAAAAATAGACCTAGAAATAGTACAGTTAAAAAGGAGAGAAGAAAGTGGGAGAACTTGTTTGACCAGACATAATCAGTAAAATCCTCTAGCTCCTTCCATGTATAAGTTATGAAGGGAAATCAAAAGGAGTCCTCGCATACTCCAGTAAGCTCTAATAGAAGGGAAGCACAAAATAAAATCGAGACCTGAATGCCTCAGTTTCTGCCCAGGGGAGTGTTAAATAGATTTTCATCAGAGTTGGGCTGATTCCCCTTCCTTGCTAGCCCTTCACAAACTACAGTTAACTTAATTAGATGTTACATATAACTGAAATATCCCCCCACCCCAGTTCTCACTATTACTTCCATTTTGGACCATCCCACCTTAAGAAAAACAAAATCTAGTGCTACAGGCATTTTTTTTTTGTTTAAAATCTTTGAAACTCCCCACATGGATAAAATATGCATGGAGAGGAGAACTCAGCAAGATACATGGGTAAACTCTTTGAACATGTAAGCTGAAAACATATTTGACCTTGATTGGATCCAGGTGAAGTAATCACCACCATCACCCCAGTATCTGGGTATACATTATACTGAGGACTTCATATTACACCTCTCAGTGGTGAATAAATAAAGGAATTTTTGTTCCCAGAATGGATTTGAATCGCTATGAGAGAAAATTTACTGGATTGTCTGTATTGTGCCTTCACTCCTCAGAACTCTATTTGTGTTGCAGGGAAAAAAAAGGCTATATTGTGAGTGCTGGATACTTTTATGCCAACATAACATTTGAAAAGGTTAATCATAGTTGTTTGTTCTGATTTGTTGTTTTCATTTTGTGTGTCTGCAATTTAGGCCTTTATTATGAAGCAGTATGGAATATGAAACACTTTCTGTAAAGAGAAAAAATGCCAAAATATATCTGAACCTAAAGCAAAAACAGAATTGATTTTGGTTAGCTGGAATATTCTTGTATGCACAGTTCATACTGTGTTTGTTGATGGACTATTGTGTGCCATGGCTGCTCTGACTGAGCCTGTCATTCTTGAAAACTAAACTTATTCCAATCTTGTCATGTGTCTATATAGCTATATTTATAGCTATACCTATATCTTTATATGGCATCTCCTTTCTTTCCAAAGTATATTTCATACAAAATACAGTGAGATTTTTATCTCTGTTACTATGGTTCATTCATCTAAGTTAACAATACTACCTCTGCTTTGTCTGCTGACCCCAACTATTACTTATATAACACTTTAATGACAAGCTATGAAACCTTCTGGACAGCACACCCTCAGAAATATTGCTTACTTCAAAACACTTGGCTAAAAGGCAGAAGGCATAACTCTAGGACTGAACTACTAAAAGATACCTTGGCAACATTTCTCACACATTCAGTTCTTTACTATTACCTCTCTCCCCAAAAATAATGAACTGATAATTAGAAATATTTACTTATGAATCTCAAGAAGAAATACTATATCCTAGTTGTTGTTCTTAATTGATGTTCTGAGGGAACATTAATGGTTTAAGACACAACACTTGATTAACATTAACAATTATAGACTATTCTGTAAACTTAGATATATGGAACCAGTATTCTTTTTGTAAAGGTGATGTAGATATCTATGTGGACTGTAATATTATTGTTAAAAAGCAATAAAATAGTTAAACCATGAGGACTGGCAAGACTGCCTTTTATAAATTCTTACCTATAACAAAAAATTGACTCATACCCTATGATTTTAGTAGGAATCATTCAATTTGAGGAGTTGCTTTTAAATGCAATATATTAGAACAGATGACTCCAAGCCAATCTCCCAAACACCTAGTATAGTATAGTATAGTATAGTATAGTATAGTATAGTATAGTATAGTATAGTATAGTATACTTTTAACACATATATGCGTATAAAACTGCCTGTAAAGAAATTGTAAACAAATGAAGCTTTGGCTTTACAGATTTTTCTTTTATTCTATATGCACTAATGTCCAATTATGCACATAAAAACATCTGCTCTAATATCTCTCCATTTAATTTATTGTTTGTGAAAGGTTAGAGATTTTTATCCTTGGTGGTCAAAATCTTCAAGATACCTACAGAATAAATACCATATGGTCAGAAGCAGGGCAAATTTCCTCACCTTGTTGCATCAGTGAACTTTAGTTTTGACTGGGATATGAAAGGGTAATGAAGTCTCCATGCAGGTTCAGTCCTTGGACTCTATGCAGAGATTGAAACTGCTGCCAAGGGTACCAGTGCCCATAATAGTTGAAGATATCAGTAGCATTTATCTTACACTGGTGAATAACATTTTATTGAAATGACTGTGGCCTTATATAGTTGAACTGAATTAGTGTCAGTCACAGGCCATACATAACCATAGATTTTTCTTGTGCTAGCAAAGGCTTTCAACTTGGACATTTGCTAGGAAGAAAACAAGACATTTGCTAGTTGGCCACATTCAAATCCTCACTCTCAGTCCTACTGAAGTCCCCATAGCTTACATCCAGCAAAACCAAATTACATTTTTTGTAAAACAAAAAAACAAACCAAAAGACGTGCACACACACTCCGCCTCCCAAACATGTTAAAGAATTTTTTAAAAATTAGTTTATCCAATGCTATATTATTTCATTATATAAACCACAGTCCAACAAAGTGCTTAGGCACTTGCTTACCTTTAAGCACGTGAATAGTTTCATTGAAGTGACACATGTACTTAAGTGCTTTGCTAGATCATTACCAGAGTGACCAGCTGTGACATTTCCAATGGTACTCCAGGTTGTGAGGCACCTCACCACCACCTGTCCTTACCATGAGGAAGTCTTGTCTGTGCCTGTTGTGGATCAGCTCGCTGAAAGCACCACACTCTGGCAATGCAAGCACTATCTTCTAGGCCTCTGCAGGGCTTGCTCTCTACCTAGGTTAGTGATAAGTACTCACCGATCCATGAGTCCTCTGAATGTCCCTCTGCAGTGCTTAGCCCCTGTTCCAATGAACACTCCCAGAACTCTCTACTTTGCTAAACATAATGCAGAATTTTCCTCTTACATATCAACAGGGATTTTGGAGAATTTGGGTAGGGGGAGGGGGTTTAATGCTTACAAGCTCTCCTCAGGAGTTCATAATAATTCATAGCGGAATTCTAGCACAATGGGCGTTTAAGATTTTCTGATAAATGTCATTTTATATTGTGGCATTATAAACGCTCATTTTTGTTCATTTTATTTTCCAATGTTGAGCTCTTTTTTCATAATATAAAAATGAAATACATCACTAATTCTGACTGAAATAGATTCTTCAGCTTCAGATGGGGTGATGTTAAAGCTCACATCCAGTGCAAGAATGCCAAAAATTACAAAATATATTGGTTTCTTTGAGTCAAGTTATGATATAAAAGGAAGAAATCCTTTGAAAAATAGTCTGGATGTAGTTCATAACAGGAACATTTCATAATGATTAATTGTTTGTAGTTTTCCTGTAATTACTTCTAGGTGATCAAAACCATTCATTATATTTTAATGAAAAAAGTCAAAGATTAAGGATGGAAGAATGTTCTGTCATTTTGCCCATCTCAAACTTCTCATAGCAACTGCAAGACTAGATAGATACACTGGAAAGTAAGGACAATGAAGAGTCAACAAGGGATTTTGATGGCACTAGAACATCTGTTAGACATAAGCCAAAGGCATTACTGTATAACCAATTGTTTCCAGATGTGGTAATATATCGCAGTCTAACAGTTTCTTTACAGTGATTTAGCGTTGATGATTTTATATTTTACAAAGCTGCATGGTAATTTAAATATCTTTTTCAATATTTGCCAAGTAAATTACACTAAAAAGGCTGACAAGAAGACTGAAAAAGGGAAATGAATAAAAATTAGAGGATACTATAATAATCTTATTACTGGGAAAATGGCAACATGTTCAGCCAAGAAACTTACCAAAATGCAGAAGAATCTGATATCTCAAGCAATTATATTTGAATATTCAGTATTTTCATAATTTCATTGACCTATTTATATAGCTAGGTCTTTGACTTTACAACTTTTTACGTGAATGGATTTTTATTTGGTCATGTTTTGCCTATGGTTAGATTTGAATAATTTTATTGCACATATTGAAAATGAAGGACTTTCCTGTAAAGACCCATAGGGCTAGAGGGCATACCATGCCTTCTTGGTAGCCATTCATCCCATTCAGCTATGGCAAGTCAACTTCATGGGGTTTCCAGGCCAACTTATACTCCTTGAAGGTATTTCCCTGGAGGGTAAAATTTAACTGTATGGTATTAACATGAGAAGTAATGCCAAAGAATGTAAATATACATGAGAAATTGAAAACTGTAATGTTAGATCTCTTGACTTCTGTGCAGTTAATGCAACAATTATAGTTAAGTATTTAAACATAGCTATTTGAATTTAGTATTACATAACTTGATAAGAAATGTTTGATAATATGCACTGGATTTTACCCTCAGGTCTATTATATATTATCATGAATTAAAACACTCACTGATAGCCAGTAAGATCATCAAAACTCATGGAATGGAATTTTTTAAATAGTGTATTAAGCCTATATTCAACAGAAGAAAAGGTGCAGTGCAGATGAAGACTAAATAGCAGTGCTGACAGAACATACCCCTTTTTGGGGAGACTGGTGGGATTGGAGTTGATTGTATCCCTTCAGGTGTCAAAATGTTTATCAGTTGAGCACATCTTTATTTTTCAATCTGTATTTAATTTTAGTTTGCATTCTTGGAATAGCAGTTTGGCTGACTAGTAATCAGCTGTAGTTGGTAAGTTTCTGTAGTTCTGAGTGTGGATGTATTGAGCCTGGGGCCTTGTCTGTACATTGGATTGTTAGCTACTGATGTAGCTGATGTAACTAGTGAAAAACATTAATGTAGTTACTATTTACACCAGTTCAGCTAAATTTTTTCAGTGTAGCTTAACCCCACTTGAAAGTGGTGTAAGTTCCAGCAGTACAAATCACATTGCACTGGTGAAAATCATGTCTGTACTACATATTGAGGTCTGGATTGGGAAGCAATTCTATGCACCAAAGGGATGTAAGGCAGAACCTACCCTGAGATCAATTCTGTGGGTGGGAGGATCAACAATCTATGGTGCTTTTAGGTTGATGCAGCATACCTTTTGCTGTACCCACCCTGTTCACAGCAGGAGCTGTGAAGAGGCATGTCAGAATCACCAGGGCTACCTCTAGGTCTTTTGCCACCCCAAGCAAAAAAATTTTTGGTTGCCCCCCACCCCAGCCCTGGGCTCTCCACCCCCCCACACCCCCGGCCATCCCAGCTCTGGGCTCCCCCGCCACCCCACCCGCACCCCCTGCCACCCCAGCCCTAGGCTCCCCCCCACCAGTGCTGACTCCACCCACTCCCCCCTCGCTTCCAGTCGATCTGGTGCTGGCAGGGTTGGGCTAAGCAGCAGGGTTCCCAGGCCATGCCTCAGCCCAGGGTCCCTCCAGCTGGGGCTCCCGCTCCCAGGACAATCTGGGACCCGGGAGGGCAAAACCAGGGGGACCGCCCCAGCAGGGGGCTGAGGAGCTGGGGCAGGGCAGCCCCAGAGGGAGCGGAGCCCTGGAGAGCAGGATGCGGGTCCCGCATGGTTGTGCCCTGCCCACTATGGTCCCGCTGCTGCTGCTGGCCATCGTGCTGAAGTCCCTGGGAGGCTCAGGCCGCTTTGCCCAGCCCCAGCTGTGGCGCTGGGGGGTGGCCATCCTGCGGCACCTGCAGGCGGCTCTGTGCGCCCCGGGGTGGCCCCCACTCGGAGCCTGCCCAGCCCAGTCACAAGGTGCGGGCACTGCTCCCCCATGGCGCGAACCGCAGTGGCCCCAGGGCTCCCCCCGCGCATGACGCGCTGCTGCCAGGGCCGGCTCTAGGCTTTTGCTGCCCGAAGCAAAAAAAATAAAATAAAAAAGATGGCCGGAATGTCGCCCTTGAAAATTTGCCACCCCAAGCATGTGCTTGGTTTGCTGGTGCCTAGAGCCAGCCCTGAGAGTCACAGGTCTTTCAGGAGCTCACCACTCTTGGCACAGTTTTGCACTCTACCTGAAGGCCTGAACATGAAGTCTCAATCTAGTCTGGCTAAGCTTCTAGCCTTGAGGAGGTATAGTCTGAACTGTCTTGTCCTGGGAGATAAGATTAACTTTAGAGGCATTTGGCTTCAGCTAATCTCCATCATCTCATGTTGTATCCCCCTCCCATTGTGTGTGTGTGGTTTTTTTTTTAACCATACAACCCTCTATCACCTTAGTCTCATCTGGTCAGCAGGAAGTAAGAGGTAACCCACATCGGGCACATGAGAAAAGAGAAATGACAAAATCCTTAAAAGTAACATTCTGTAGTTTCCCATTTTAAATTCTACTGAGAAGCTGACATACAGGAGAGGTGGGTCAATCTACAGCTGTCAATGAAGAAATATACGACAGTTTTCAATGCATGAGATATGAAATCTCATCCCTTTTCTTCATTATAGTCAGTTAATTATTTAACATAGTGTTTTTTGTAAGTCCTAGCTTTTTAAATTGTGTGTGTGTGTATAAAAATGTCCTGTCCCCATGGAAAAGGAAGTAGATTTACATTACACTATACTGTAATACTGAAAAGAAAATACAAACAGAATTCATAATATCTTCATATACAATGATTTGTGGATGCATTGTCTAGGGAGGGGCTACTGAGTGTTCAGCACTTTTGAGAATCAGAACACCTATTTAGGTGCCCAAATTTGCACTTGAGTATAACTTTTGTCACCCATTTTAAAATCTTAGCTCAATTCTGTATTTTTACAGCTTCGATTTAAAGCTTTGGTGACACAGATTTTAATAATCCCATTAACTAATCACAAAAGTGTATTTATTAGTCATTAAATGAGTTGCACCTATTTTACACTGCCAAACAGGTGTTTTTATACCCCAAGAACTATTCTATTAGAGAACATTTGAGGTAAGTAGCTGCAAAATCTTAGAAGCTGCGCTTTTGATATGTCTGCAATTCATGTATTGTCAGGCTAATGATTTTGTGTTTATTATTATTATAACTACATACATCTATAAACAAAACAATTTCCTTGAGCCCAGCTGGCTAAAAAAACAGCACTTGCCAGACAAGGAAATGCTAACCTTTTTATTTCTTCTGAGTGGGTATTCACCTTACAGTCATCATACTAACAACAGAAAAATAAATTCATCTTAGTTCATATAAGAAAGGGAATATGATCATCCTCAGCATTTCAAACACCAGCTTTCAGTTAGTTGAAAATTCAGTAGTGGGAGCTGATAAGCAGTTCTGGAGAGATGCCAGCAAAATGATCTCTCAGATTTTTTCCATGGGCTGTATTGCTTACTGTATCTATGCTAGATAAAAGCCTTTTTTTCCCCTTCCACAGATCAATTATCTTCAACCCTGGAGAGAAGCAACCAAATCCATTAATTATTCCTGTTTCTTATGTCAATGAAAGCAAGTGTAGTAGTCAGAAAAGCAATCTATTTTAAAATTTTGATAATCTCATCCATCAAATTATTTTAAAAGCTTGTTTACTTATGGTTTCATTTGTTCCAAAATGACTTCTTTAATATTGGCTCCTTTTGAAACAAATCTAATGGTATTTATTTTTAGTAACTGGATTACATTCAGCAGCATATTGTCTTCCCTTAGTGTGCACTTACAAGTTTAAATATTTTTTAACCACATGAAGATCTTCATGTCTGATACAGTATGATGACATTGGTATGGGTCATATAAGACATGTTGCCAAAATGATATGAATCTCCTTGTTCTAGATTTGAAAAAAAATCCAGGACTGATGTTTGGCCATCTTCTTTCTTCTTCTTCTTCTTCATGACGACTTGAGTTATTCAACACGGTTGTGAAAAGTAACATAGTGAATGAAAGCAATGTTGTTGATTGCTCTCTTCATCTGGCATCAATGTATATCCAAAGGCTTTTTTCCTGGTGAGAATTCAGAGTCCCTTTTTAGGACTTTTTCTTTTCTTTCTTAGAACAACCCCTTTGCCCCACATTATATTTCAGTATCATTAAACTTAAGCAGAAATGCAGATCAGTAAAGTATAAAATGCACCGTGTATGATATTTTTCCTAATATGGTTTAGTTTAGACAGTTACAGTAGTCATAAAGGAAATCAACTGTCTCTAACTGTAGGGAAAAAACTGTGGTATTTAAAAAAACAACAACGAGGAGTCCTTGTGGCACCTGAGAGCAGAGGTCGGCAACCTTTCAGAAGTGGTGTGCTGAGTCTTCATTTCTTCACTCTAATTTAAGGTTTCGTGTGCCAGTAATACATTTTAACGTTTTTAGAAGGTCTCTTTCTATAAATCCATAATATATAACTAAACTATTGTTGTATGTAAAGTAAAAGGTTTTAAAAATGTTTGAGAAGCTTCATTTAAAATTAAATTAAAATGCAGAGCCCCTTGGACCGGTGGCCAGGACCCAGGCAATGTGAGTACCACTGAAAATCAGCTTGCATGCTGCCTTAAAGACTAACAAATTTATTTGGGCATAAGCTTTCGTGGGCTAAAACCCACTTCATCGGATGCATGGAGTGAAAAATACAGTAATCTGCATAAATATTACAGCACATGAAAAGATGAGTTGCCTTACTCAGTGCTAATGAGGCCAATTCAATTAAGGTGGAAGTGGCCTATTCTCAACAGTTGAAAACAAGGGGTGAATATAAAGAGAGGGAAAATTACTTTCGTAGTGCTAACGAGGCCAATGCAATCAAGGTGGATGTCGCCCATTTCCAACAGTTGACAAGAAGATGTGAATATCAGCAGAGGGAAAACTACTTTTTGTGGTGACCCATCCACTCCCAGTCTTTATTCAGGCCTAATTTGATGTGTCCAGTTTGAAAACTAATTCCAGTTCTGCAGTTTCTCATTGAAGTCTGTTTATGAAGTTTTTTTGTTGAAGAATTACCACTTTTAAATCTGTTATTGAGTGTCCAGGGAAACTGAAGTGCTGTCCTACTGGTTTTTGAATGTTACAATTCTTTGACATTTGATTTGTGTCCATTTATTCTTTTGTGTAGAGATTGTATGGTTTGGCCAATGTACATGGCAGAGGGGCATTGTTGGTACATGATGGCATGTATCACA
Organism: Gopherus evgoodei; assembly: GCF_007399415.2. NCBI lineage: Eukaryota > Metazoa > Chordata > Testudines > Testudinidae > Gopherus > Gopherus evgoodei. Next base: position 89,628,024 of record NC_044328.1, read on the forward strand.
TTGGTAGATGTGCAGGTGAATGAGCCCCTGAGGGTGTGGCTGATGTGGTTAGGTCCTATGATGGTGTCCCTTGAATAGATAGATATGCAGACAGAGTTGGCAATGGGGTTTGTTGCAGGGATTGGTTCCTGGGTTAGTATTTTTGTTGTGTGGTGTGTAGCTGCTGGTGAGTATTTGCTTCAGGTTATGGCACTGTCTGTAAGCAAGAATTGGCCTCTCTCCCCAGGTCTATGAGAGTGAGGGATCATCCTTCAGGATAGGTTGTAGATCCTTGATGATGTGGTGGAGAGGTTTTAGTTGGGGGCAATAGGTGATGGCTAGTGGCAGTCTGTTATTTTCGTGTTGGGCCTGGCCTGTAGTAGGGGACTTCTGGGTACTCTTCTGGCTCTGTTAATCTGTTTCTTTACTTCAGTAGGTGGGTATTGTAGTTTTAAGAATGCTTGATAGAGATCCTTTAGGTCTTTGTCTCTGTCTGAGGGATTGGAGCAAATGTGGTTGTATCTTAGAGTGTGGCTGTAGACAATGGATCATGTGATGTGGGTTGGATGAAAGCTGGAGGCAAGTATAGTGGTCAGTAGGTTTCCGGTATAGGGCAGTGTTTATGTGACTGTTGCTTATTTGCACTGTAGTGTCAAGGAAGTGGATCTCTTGTGTGGACTGATCCAGGCTGAGGTTGATGGTGGGGTGGAAATTGTTGAAATCCTGGTGGAATTCCTCAGGGGCTTCTTTTCCATGGGTCCAGATGATGAAGATATAATCAATGTAGTGCAAGTAGAGTAGGCATGCTAGGGGATAAGAGCTGAGGAGGCGTTGTTCTAAGTCAGCCATAAAAATGTTGGCATACTGTGGGGCCATGTGGGTACCCATAGCAGTGCCGCTGATTTGAAGGTATATGTTGTCCTCAAATGTGAAATAGTTATGGGTGAGGACAAAGTAACGAAGTTCTGCCAGCAGGTTTGCCGTGACATTATCGGGGATACTGTTCCTGATGGCTTGTAGTCCATCTTTTTGTGGAATGTTGGTGTAGAGAGCTTCTGCATCCATAGTGGCTAAGATGGTGTTTTTAGGAAGATCATCAGTGGATTGTAGTTTCCTCAGAAAGTCAGTGGTGTCTCAAAGATAGCCGGGAGTGCTGGTAGCATAGGGCTTGAGGAGAGAGTATACATAGCCACACAATCCTGCTGTCAGGGTGCCAATGCCTGAGATGATGGGGCATCCAGGATTCCCAGGTTTATGGATCTTGGGTAGCGATAGAATACCCCTGGTTAGGGCTCTAGGGGGTCTGTCTTTGTAGATTTGTTCCTGTGCTTCTTCAGGGAGTTTCCTGAGCAGATGGTGTAGTTTCTTTTGGTAGCCCTCAGTGGGATCAGAGGGTAATGGCCTGTAGAATGTGGTTTCAGAGAGTTGCCTAGCAGCCTTTCATTCATATTCTGACCTATTCATAATAGTCCTCATTTACAGACAGCCGCCCAACCTGAAGCAAATACTCACCAGCAACTACATACTACACGACAAAAACACTCAGGAACCTATCCCTGCAACAAACCTCATTGCCAACGCTGCATATCTATTCAAGGAACACCATCATAGGACCTAACCACATCAACTACACCATCAGAGGCTCATTCACCTGCATATCTACCAATCTAATATATGCCATCATGTATCGGCAATGCCCCTCTGCCATGTACGTTGACCAAACCTGACAGTCCCTATGTAAAAGAATAAATGGACACAAATCAGACATCAAGAATTGTAACATTCAGAAACTAGTAGGAGAAAGTGGCAATTCTTCAACAAAAAAACTTCAAATGAGAAACTGCAGAACTGGAATTAATTTTCAAACTGGACACCATGAAATTAGGCCTGAATAAAGATTGGGAGTGGATGGGTTACCACAAAAAGTAGTTTTCCCTCTGCTGATACTCACACCTTCTTGTCAACTGTTGGAAATGGGCGACATCCACTTTGATTGCATTGGCCTCGTTAGCACTACGAAAGTAATTTCCCCTTTCTTCATATTCACCCTTTGTTGTCAGCTACTGAGAATAGGTCACTTCCACCTTAATTGAATTGTCCTCATTAGCAATGATCTCACACTTGGTAAGGCAACTCCCATCTTTTCATGTGCTGTAATATATATACAGCTTACTGTATTTTTCACTCCATGCATCTGATGAAGTGGGTTTTAGCCCATGAAAGCTTATGCCCAAATAAATTTATTAGTCTCTAAGGTGCGACAAGGACTCCTCATTATTTTTGCTGATACAGACTAACATGGCTATCACTCTAAAAGTGACAGTATTCTAGACAGTATTTGGTCCTGCCGTGAGGGCAGGGGACTGGACTCGATGACCTCTCAAGGTCCCTTCCAGTCCTAGAGTCTATGAGTCTATGAGTCTATAAAACCTGTGGTATTTCAGGCACCATAATTTGGTAACTATTATTGACTGCTAGTGACTACTGTACCATCAAACCTCTTTTCATGAGCAGTTGAAGCACCAAAAATGTATTGCAGTAGCGAGATTAGTTGATGCTGAGAATCTTTAAACTGCTGCCAACACTGCAGTTCTAGTAGATGGGGCTGCAGAGCTATGCAGTTAAAATAAAAAAAGAAGACAATGAAGAAAGGAAAAAAACACTTGTCATTCTTTCAGGAAATGAGAAGCTCACTCCACCCCTATCAATCATCTCCAGTTTCTTTGTCCAATAACCCCTCCAATACCCACACACTGATGACACTGTTATCTGGTGGTGAACCATTGTAAACAAAAAGCTATTTGTATTTTGACGTACATTCTGAGACATGGCAGTATGCCATGTGCAATTTATTACTGTATTGCAGAGACAAATTAAAATCTGTTCACATGGTATTTCCTAGTTGAACAGATATTAGTGAGGTCACCTGAATCTTGCCAAAAACAACATTCTAATCACTCAGTCACATTTAACAGATTGGATTTACCCCAGCAGAGAACAGTTTTATAGATACATAGGGGCAACAACTGATGGTACTACAAATAATACAATGAAAGCTGAATAGGTTGAGCCTCAAATGGCGATGCCAACAGTTCCATGTTCTAGTTTATTGGCTAATAATATTGTTGTCATTGCCCATTTAATTTCTGGGATTACAAAAGTTCTTGGCAGTAAATCCAGTAATTCTGACCAATCTCTGGAATTTGCAAGCTATGAAACCACAGCTCAGGCAGAATTGGAATTGAGAACATGATCTTGGCTCTTAGTGATGCACTGCAGCAGTTTTGACAGACTTTTCATGGAGTGGTGATGGGTTAAGGAAGATGTTTCCAAAACCCATGAGAAATTGGGCTATGTCAGATATTGCAAGAGCTGCCAAAATGTGCACTAACAGTTGCATAGATCAAGGGTTCTCAACCTTTTTCCTTCTGAGGCCCCTCCAACATGCTATTATAACTCCACGGCCCACTTGTGCCACACTGTTTTTCTGCATATAAAAGCCAGGACCAGCATTAGTGGGTAGCAAGTAGGGCAACTGCCCAGGATCCCACACCACAGGGGGCCCTGTAAAGCTAAGTTGCTCAGGCATCAGCTTCAGCCCTGCATGGCAGGGCTTGAAGCCATAGGCTTCAGTTCCATGTGGTGGGCCTTCAGCTTTCTGCCCTAAGCCCCAGAAAATCTAATGCTGGCCCAACTTGGTGGACCCCCTTAAACCTGCTTGTGGCCCCCAAGGGGGTCCCGGGCTCCTGGTTGAGAAGCACTGGCACAGATTTTTTTAAAATGTATATATTTTCCATATTACAGAGACAAGGTGGGTGAGGTAATATCTTTTAGTGGACCAACTTCTGTTGGTGAGAAAGCTTTTGAGCTACTCGAAGAGCTCTTCATCAGGTTTGGGAAATGTACTCAGCGTCACAGCTAAATACAAGGTGGAAAAGATTGTTTAGCATAAATAGTTAACACACATTTCAAGGCACCATTCAAGGTTAAGAGGCCTGTTAACACCTCTCCAGCCATGCGGGAAGGGAAAACGGGGGAGATGTGTGTGTGGGTGTTAAGTGGGTTATAGATTGTTGTAATAAACCATAAATCCAGTGTCTCTATTCAGTCCATGATTTTTAATATCTAACAAAGTTATGAATGTAAACAAGGACACTCCACCAGAGAAGTAAATTGTATCATGAAATGGGCCACCCAAATCCTTGCTTCAGTGTAGAAATAAGACCCTCTCCAACCTCAGACCTCTAGTTGTCACCTCCCATCGCATGGTGGAGCCCATATGGGATATCATCAAACAATTACAACCAATATTTGATGGGGAACACATTCTGAAAGAAATCTTCTCTGAACCCCTTCTTCTGGCATACAAAAAACCCCCTTGTCATGGTCTAATTCCCCACTCTGAACCTTAGCGTCCAAAAGATGGGGTACCAGCATGAATTCCTCTAAGCTCAGTTACCAGCTTAGGACCTGTAGCGCTGCCACCAACCAGGAATTCCAGTGCCTGGTACACTCTGGTCCCCCCAAAACCTTGCCCGGGGACCCCCAAGACCCAGACCCTCTGGATCTTACCACAAGGAAAGTAAACCCTTTCCCTCACCGTTGGCTCCCTCCCAGACTTCCCCTCCTGGGTTATCCTGGAAAATCACTGTGATTCAAACTCCTTGAATCTTAAAACAGAGAGGAAAATGCACCTTCCCCCCTCCTTCTCTCTTCCCCTCCCAGATTCTCCCTGAGAGACAGTAATCCTAACACAGAGAGAAAATAACCTCTCTCTCCCCCTTCCCTCCTTTCTCCCCACCAATTCCCTGGTGAATCCAGACCCCATCCCCTGGGGTCTCACACCAGAATAAAAAAAAATCAGGTTCTTTAACAAGAAACTTTTAATTAAAGAGAGAAAAACAGTAAAAATTATCTTTGCAAATTTAAAATGGAATAGGTACAGGGTCTTTCAGCTATAGACACTGGGAATACCCTCCCAGCCTAAGTATTCAAGTACAAATTAAAATCCTTTCAGCAAAATATAAATTTGAACTCCTTCCAGCCAAATACACATTTGAACTCCTTCCAACCAAATACACATTTGCAAATAAAGAAAACAAACTTAAGCCTAACTTGCTTTATCTACCTAGTACTCACTATTCTGAACTTATAAGAGCCTGTATCGGAGAGATTGGAGAGAAACCTGGTTGCACGTCTGGTCCCTCTGAGCCCCCAGAGAGAACAACCACCAAAAAACTAACAGCACACACAAAACTTCCCTCCCTCAAGATTTGAAAGTATCCTGTCCTCCGATTGGTCCTCGGGTCAGGTGACAGCCAGGCTCACTGTTCTTGTTAACACTTTCCAGGCAAAAGAGAGATGAAGTACTTCTGTTCCATTAACTCTTAACTATCTGTTTATGACACCTCTCAACCTCTTTATGCCCATTATCAGAAGCAAGCTTCCCACAGATTAGGACACACCAAGTCAATTTCATTTGCATTAAGAAACTAAGATCTCTTGGATTTACTTCTGCCTTTGGCTTGTGTGGTAAAAGGTGGGAACTACTGAGCAAGGGCAGCATCTAAAATAATTTTATGGAAAATATACACTGAAATTCAAATCTTCCTGTCATAAAGAACAAGTTTAGTATTATTTGCATAGTGTTAGGGCCAAGAGGCCCCATGCTGGATTGTGTAAGGTTCTGTACCTACCTTTATATAGATACAGTCCCTGCCCCAAATAATTTAGATGAATATCAAACATCTACAGAGATATAGCTTTTGCTACTTTACTAAGATTATTCACCTTTTATGTTGCTATGGGAGCATAGGGGTTAGGGAAGGACAGTGGGACTCATACTAAGGCAGTAGTCTGAAAACATAACTGCTTCCTCCATGGCTGGGATGCCACAACTGAAAGTGCCCAGCACAAAAGGTGCACCAGAAGCAAGTGGAACTGCTGTACTCTGCACCAGCCCTTGGGGAGCTGCCTGATGTGTGTAAATTAGAGGTGTCCTAGGCTGCTCTGTTTTACCAGAGTAGGAGCCAAGTAGGCCTCTGTGCACCCTCAGAATGCAGGAATGTGCATCATGTATAAAATCGCAACCATCATGTTGCTTTGTTAACTCTTTACATAAGTGAGTGCTAGGGTAGGCATGTGTGGAGTTCTGGTATTATTTACACTAAGTATTGTGCGCTCTGGAATATTATGTAGAGGCTGTGTGGTCTTACTGAACTGAGCATGGGGTTTAGACTCAGGATTTTCTGAATTCTGTTCCTCACTCTAACTCCCTGTGTTACCCTAGGTAAATCTTTAACTTCTGTGTGTTTGTTAAATCACCCATAAAATGCAACTGATTCTTGCCTGCCTCACAGAAGTAGTGAATATTAGTCAATATTTCTTCAGGGCTTTAAAAATACAGCACAATATGAATGATATATTTAAATAACCCTGTATAATATTTAATGAATAACTTTGGGTTTGAGTAGATAGGGTATGTTTCTCTTGTCTCTGCCTTTTTGGGGGGGACTGTTTTGAACTATTTTTTATTTTCTGCTTCTGTTTTTATTTCTTTGAAGGAAGGGTACATATTGTACTGACTTCTGTGTTCAGAAAAACAGGTGAGTGGGAACGCCTCAGCTCTTCCTGCCTACACAGCCTTTCATTTTCATTAAAATTCAGTTGACTCTCTGCTTTCTGTATGATTTGTATAAATGACTGACTTTAATTTGACCTCCTGGAATGCGAGGGGAATTTAGACTTCAGTTAAATGGTAAAAGATGCTATCATTAATGGAGTGTATGGGGAGTGGGAATTGATGAAGCATTTCTATTGGAGAAACACCTGTTTGAGCTCAAACATAGCAAGCTGAGATAGAACAGGGCATGACAGGTTTCTCTGCCTTCTTCTCTATGAAGCATACAATGAAAATAATGGTAGATTTATAATAGTTATTGGGAGCTATCTGGCATGAAGACAGCCATTTATTATACTCCTAATAATTATAACCCTGAACTCTGATATAATTTTAGCAATATAGCCTCCTTGATTTGATTTTCAGAATGTGTTCTCTGGAGACAAGTGCTTCATTTTTTAAAAAACTTTGTTAGATATTATTTCCAGTATTCATCTTTCACTGGGAAATTTTAAAGATTTATCCCTTATAGACCATAGTCACCTTGACCCTAGAGAAGAAGTGCTATCATGAAATGCCAACTCTGCAAGGAAAGAAATAGAATCCTAATAAGGAATGTAGTTTGAGTGGGAATTCATAGATGCTGAGTGACCAATGAAAGTGACAGCTGAAAACAATAATTAAAGTTAGCAAGTAGGAAGAGGAGATCAATTTTATTTGTATTAAGGGCTTTAGGGAAGCAAGTGCAGAATCTGCACTTAGGGCAATGAATGAATAGCTTGTTAGGGAGCAGAGTCTTCTTAGAATTCTTGAACGTGGTTTGTTTTGAAGGCAAATGAGGATTTACTAGTCAATGTAAATAAGGGAATAGAGCTGAGATTGTTGTAGCCTTGGCCCATGAAATCTAGCAAGCTGCAAAATTTCCTGTTGAAGCTCTTGGGAGTGGGGAGGAAGAGATTTTCAAAACACTGGTAGGCTCTGACAAGAGAAGGAGACCGCTAGAAAAACCAGCCCCATCATCCATTAGAATGTTGAATAGCTATTGAAGAGACCTAATTAGTTTGAGCGGGAAGAGGAGACTAACAGGACACATTTCTATTGCTATATGAAAGGACTGTGTTTTGTAAATAGGAACTTTAGACGAAGGAATTTTGTGTATATGACAACATTCCTGTTTCTGTCTGAAGGAGAGTAGGCCCACATATAGTTATGGAATGCAAGCTAGTTCCCACTGAGGGAAAGGTAGGAGGGCATCAAAATCATCTGAGAACATGTGGGGAATTGAGTAAGATCATGAAGGGGGCTACAAGATGGATTGAGGTAAAGGTAGAGATTCTGGTTTGTATGTCTGTATGTGAATGATGAATTCATCTGGAAGAAGGGAAAACTCATATGAGGATATTCATCCTAGGTACTAGCAAAATATATTCCATCCATGTCATGCGTTATTGGATAACCAAACTGAGAAGAGTCTGAGGGCACATGGTGGCCTAAACAGTGACTTTGAAAAGGATTGAAAAGGAGCCACCAGAGAGAGGGAGGGTAGGAGGTCATGATCTTTATTAGTCACCTAAAAGTAGAGTTTGTTGAAAAATTCAAATTTAGGTGTTTTCCACAAAAGAAAATGACAAATGTTCACAAAAAAATTATCTTGTTTTTCAACCAGCCATAGAGTGGTTCAATTTTTTTTTAATTTTAAAGTGCACTGGAATGCAGCAAAGATAAGTTTTCCCACCAGTTTGACTCGGAAGTGAATAACATGGCCTAGGCTCTCTCCATCTTAGACAGAGAACAGCAGAGTAGGTTGCAATTCCTTCCTTGGGATCTTACATCTAGGTGACTGGGCAGAGATATTGCAAGAAGAGTTAAAAATATGGAGAAAGTAGGCTCATTATTGTTTGTATGGCAATCAGTTACAATAAGAATTAGAGGCAACTTCAGTGATCTCAGAAGAAAACTGAAGGTAAGATTGATACAGGGCCGGTGCAACCATTTAGGCAAACTAGGCGGCCACCTACGGCAACTAGTGATTGGGGGCACCTAAAAGTCCCCTCAGGCAAGGAGATGGAGTGGAGGTGAGCTGGGTGGGGGGGCGTGCGGGGATGGCTGCCCACAGTAACGGGGGGGCGGTGGGGGGGGAGACACACAGGGGAACAGCTCCCGGCCCCAGCTCACCTCCACTCTGCCTCCTCCACTGAGCACACAGCCCCGCTCTAAGTCTCCTCCAATCGGCGCCGCACGCCTGGGCGGGGAGAACAATTAGAGCGGCGCCAGCGTGCTCAGTGGAGGAGGTGGAGCCGAGGTGAGCTGGATGGGGGAAAACCCAGGCAGGGTTAGCTGCCGTGGTGGGGGCGGGGGAGGTCAGGTCTCTCCAGTCAGGGTTAGCTGCCACAGGGGGATGGGGGAGAGTCTCCCCGGGTGGGGTTAGCTGCCGTGGGGGACAGGGGGAGTCTCCCCAGGCGGGGTTAGTTGCCGTGGGGGAACGGGGTGGAGAGGGGTTAGCTGTCGTGGTGGGGGGAGTAGCTGCTGCGGGGGGGAGCTCCCTGGGTGGGGGGGCTGAGTTAGCTGCCGTAGGGGGGCAGGGTTAGCTAAGTGGGGGGTGCAAGGTGGAAGTTTCACCTAGGGCATGAAACTTCCTTGCACCAGCCCTGGATTGATATAGATGGTATTTTCTGAGATCCTTCTGCTGACAAGAGTAAGTAAAGAAAGCAAATATTGGATATCGAATATTGGAGGATCATAGAATTGTAGAAACATAGGACTGAAAGGGACGTCGAGAAGTCATTATGTCCATCCCTGTGCGCTTAGGCAGGACCAAGTAAACCTAGACCATCCCTGACAGGTGTTTCTCCAATCTGTTATTAAAAACTACTCATGATGGAGATTACACACCCTCCGTTGGAAACCTGTTCCAGAGTTTAGAGACACTTGTAGTTAGAAAGTTTTTCTTAATATCTAACCTAATTCTCCGTGCTGCAAATTAAGCCCATTACTTCTTGTCCCACCTTTAGTAGACGTGAAGAATGATTGATCTCCATTCTCTTTATAGTAGCCTTTAACATATTTGAAGACTGTTATCAGGTCCCCTCCTCAGTCTTTTCTCCAGATTAAAAATGCATAATTTTTTAGAGGTCAGGTTTTCTAAACCTTTGATCATTTTTGTTGCTCTCCTGAACATCTTTATCCCTTAGATTTTCTTCCCAGGGAACACTGCCTACCAGTTCTCAGAGGTTGTTACAGTCTGCTTTTTTGAAGTCCATTGTTCTTATTCTGCTGCTCTCACTCCTTCCTTTCTCTAGAACAGTGGCTTTCAAAGCCGGTCTGCTGCTTGTTCAGGGAAAGCCCCTAGCGGGCTGGGCTGGTTTGTTTACCTGCTGTGTCTGCAGGTTCGGCCAATCGCGGCTCCCACTGGCTTTGATTCGCCACTCCAGGCCCATGGGAGCTTTAGGAAGCAGCGCGGGCCGAGGGATGTGCTAGCCACCCTTCCCGCAGCCCCCATGGGCCTGGAGTGATGAACTGCGGCCAGTGGGAGCCGCGATCGGCTGAACTTGCAGACACGGCAGGTAAACAAACCAGCTTGGCCTGCCAGAGGCTTTTCCTGAACAAGCAGCAGACTGGCTTTGAGAACCACTGCTCTAGAATAATGAAATATAAGTTCTCCAAAGTGCCCTTTCACTTTCAGAATCACAACCAATTATTCCCTGTTGGTCAGAATCAAGTCCTCCTGGTTACTCCCAGCACTTGCTGAAACAAAAAGTTATCCCAATACATTCCAAGAATGTACTGGAAATTTTATGTTTTGCTGTATTACTTTTCCAGTAGATTTCTGGCTACCTAAAATCCCCCATTACTACCAGGTCTTGTGTTTTGGATATTTGTTATTTGTGCTAGCAATGCCTCATCTACCTCCTCTGTGAATGTGCAAATGGTGTAGAAAAGAGGGTTTTGGACTCATGAAACATGAAACTTTACGGCATGAAATCACTTTACTTTAAGCCCATTGGGTATCAAATTGCAGATTTTAAAGTGGATGTGGATTTTATAGGAGGCTATGAAGGGGAGGTTCTTCTGCTTCATTATAAACATATGACATACGTGGAGCACAAATAACAAAGTAAGTCCAAACAGAGGGGTGCTAGTTCCTCTTTACTTGGCATTGGTGAGACCACACTTAGGATGTAGATTTCTGAGCAGCTCAATACTAGAAATGTCATGTTGTAGGGAACTCAGTTACAGTCTAGCCTGAAATATGTCCAGTGCAGACAAACAATGACTAATGGGTAACAGCTATCTACAAATATTTGGAGGAATTAAAACAAAGATAGTTAGGAATTGTTTTGTGAGTAGGCCTAAGAATAGTGGGCTGAATTGATCTAATGAAAGTTTCGGCTGAACACAGTAGTAAGTAACATTTCCAGCAGTGATGTCTATTAGACTGAAATACTCTCCCCAGGGAAATGGTGGATGCCTCTTTGCATGAGTCACTTAAAAATAAAATAAACAAAGCACATAAGACTAGAAATGTGACAAATATTCCATTTATTTTCACTTGGTATATATTTGCTGAGGGTTTGCCATGAGGTTTATGTGAGGGAATTTGGGAAAATAGACAATGAAGATGGAGTATGCTGTACCATTAAAACAGTACTCTGGGGCTTCCCTGATGTTAAGTGCTCCCAAGGTCAGCCTCAGTAGAATCAAATATAGGTCTTCTTCAGTTTGATGCAATCCCCCCATTAGCGCTTCCTGCTGCCTTTTCACGCATGCAAAGCATGACCTGATAGTTCTCTTCCATCTCTAAATTCTCGGTTTCTATGATAGACATTTGATAGTAATATGTTTAGGCAATTGACCTCTGTGAGGCAACTCAGAATTTAATGCATGATTTCTATCTTCAGAAATGTACCAGTGCAAACTATCTGTATAACTGTTGGGACTTCTGTGAGGTAACTTTTTGTTTGTGTGGAGAGCACTGTGTTACCCAGATAATGCAAGCTGTATTTAAATTGATGTCTTTTCTAACTCATGTAGTCTTAGATGACTGTCTGACAATGTATTGTTATTTTTGACAGAGGTAAGGAAAGTCAACACCAGGTTTCCTAATACTTAAACCAAGAATCTATTATATCATCATTTGGCAAATGGGAATACTTCAGTGAATGATTAAGCAAACATATTGCAGTGAATTAGCCAGTGTGTACCAGTATCTTCTGCTGGATAGAAACATAATGGTTTAGTTGTGTACTTTATTCCCTGTTTTGCTAACTAGACCTAGTTTAATAATTTATTTTTTAAAATAACATACTCAAATGTGATGGCACATTTTATATAAAATATTGAATATATAATTGTTTTCATTACTTACCCAGCTGAACAGCTGTATGCTAAGGGAGAATGTGATTTTGGAGCAGGAAGATTTGATTTCCATCCCTGTTATCACCATTAATTTCTCAGTGGCCCAGGTATGGATTATAGTGACAACCATGCAGTCCTAAGTGGTCACAAATTTGTTATAATATTATTGTGTGTCTCTCCTGGATTTCATATTGAATAGTAAATGTCTAGTGTCTTGAAGTGATCAATAGCCACCATGCAGTATTTTGCAGGTATACTTGTAAGTTAGCAAATTTAAATATTGTTTTTAATCTACTACAGCATCCTAGGTGTGCATGGTGAGCATTATCACAACTAATAAAACCTTATAATAAGGAATCCAGATACATAAATGACACATTAAAACCTATTCAGATACTTTTTGGGCTTAAAAACCACCTGAGTCTACACAGCACATTTCTTATCTTTTGAATACCTCTTTAGATTTTGTCAGGGGCAAATTCACACAAACTTGTTGCATTAGTATAAGTATTGAGTCTGATAACTATGCTTTACTTTTGGTTGATTTACTTGGTTCTAAACCCTTTTCTTCCAGTACTGCATTTGGTAAAGAGTTAGTTGAAATCTGATCCAATGCCCATACATAGCACTAAAGTTAGATTTTTTCAGTCTAGACAATCTTTCCCATTGCGGAAAGCTGGAGTGAGTGATTCAAATCAGATGATACATGTAAAATATTTAAAATAACATGGAAGGAAATGTCACTTTTGTGCCCCTGGCTATTTCCTTTTGGGTTTGTCCTTTGCACCTACAATAAGATAGGTCACCTTCAGCTCCACAGCATTTGTCCTTGCAAGAGTTCTTTCATTACTCCTAGACTGCTTAACACTTAATCACATACATAATCCTATATTAATTAAGGACATCTAAAATGAATGACTTGGGAGTAGCCTACGTTTAGTAGATTTCTTTTTCTTATTTCCACAAACTTTTTTTCATAATTTTTTTTGTTTGTTGGAGAATGATATATCCTTTCATATCTTTTTCTGCTTGTTGTTCAGGGACTTCTGTTGTACTTTGGGTAGTTTTGAAGATCAGGAAGGTTGTTATAATGCACTCTTCTCTAAAATCAAGAGAATACTCTTAAAGTCCTCTCTGCATGGTTTCTACTATGTCCTGGAATATCAGTAGCTTCTCTGTTATACAGAAAAACTGTAAGTGAACCTGTATTTCCTCACTTCCTCAGTATAGGAAAACACTTGCATTTATTCTCGATTAAAGCCTATTTAATTAACTGGTTTTATCAATTTCCATTAGAAACATTGTTTCCATTAGAAACAGTCAGCTTTCTCGGCTTATTACCATTTTAGCTATGTATTTATCATAACATGGAGTATAGGTGCATGTATAGACTCTGTTGACGTTGTTTACTTTAACACTGTAAATGCATCTCAAAAGTTGTAGTGTCCTTTTCAAGATTTAATGCTAGTGTCCATATGCTGAAAAAGCTCTGTGTTAATAGCAGACTGCAGAAGCATTACCAGTATGTTAGATTTTGACAGAGTGAGCAATGGCGGGGTTAGAGGTGTTTGATGGTGATTGCTCTTCTGTGAACGATAAAGAAAATGATGCTCCTGACTGTAAAGAAACTGACAGGGACATTATTTCTACACCTTCCATTCTTATTTTCAATTGCGTTTAAGAACAAATTTAAATATTTCCAATCAGGGTACATTATAGAATTCATTTATTTTCATTCGTTTTTGGTTCTCTAGCTTTAATTCCTTTAAAAATCTAATTTTCCCACATATGTATTAAATCTCAATGTATTAATCTTGTAAAAGTCATTTAGTTCAAACGATATCCTGGTATTGCACAGATGTCTATTCTACTTGACTTATTAGGAAAACCTATTTTCAGCATTGTCCTTGCTTGGCAAAATCATCTTCCCTGTGACATGCTGCAGTTCTGAACTGCAAAGGTTCTTTTAATGTTGATTGTTTTGTTCTTCTAAAAACTAAGCCCTGTGATATTATTTTGAGCCTAGGAGATGTGTGAAGACCGAACTCTTACTGTACAGCTGGGAGTAAGAAGTGCTTCTAATACTCCCGGTGTTTCTTCATTTTATATATACTATGGTATCGCCCAAATGCCTTTGTCAGGAACAAGAGTCCCCTTGCATAAGGCACTGTACAAAGAAGTAGGGGTACATGGTCCCTTCCTCAAAGAACTTGGTGTTTTAGAATCCAGGGAAAGAAGTATTGAGGGCCTGATCCAAAGTCTATTTAAGTCCCATTGATTGAGCTTGGATCAAGCCCTATGTTTGTAACCAGGCAAAAGCTGAAACTAGACTGTGGCCATTGTAAGATCCTGAGACGAACCAAAAAATCCCAAACAACTAATAACCCCCTCACTGCCCCCAAAACAAAACAAAAAAACAAACTTGGGATGGTCCAAGCATTGGAGCTTTGGTCAACTTAATAAAAATTCATAAGCATTGTTGCTTGCAATTTGGCAATCCTGATATATGCAAAAAAAGTGGTGAATTGCCTTGTGGGGAAAAGATGTGGAGGTTATGAATATAAACTCTTTAATCAAAGGGAGAAAGGAGGTTCCCTAGTAGAGCTGTGCAAATTATTGTATGTTAAACTCCCACTCCCCAAAATATGTGAATTTGGGTGGATTTCAGCAAATTTTTTGGTAGAATTTTTTTTTCTGGAAACATCTAAATGGTGTATTTTAGCATTACCAAAATGAAACATTTTGATTTTTTGTTTTGGAAATATATTTTATTTTGGATTTTCTCTTCATTTTATTTTTAAAATGTTTAAAAATGTGCTAAAATCCTCAAAACTAAAACAAAACTTTCCCCAACATTACAACTTGCTGAAAATTGTGAAACTTTTTCATTCTGGGTCTAATTTTTTTTTTAACCTGCATCTGAATCGAACATTCAGTTGCCTGCTCAGTGCTATTCTTTGCTCTACTTATCTCTGGGCTTGTCTACATCAGAAAGTTGCAGCGCTGGTGAGGGAGTTACAGCGCTGCAACTTAGGAGGTGTACACATCTGCAGGGCACCACCAGCACTGCAACTCCCTGTTTGCAGTGCTGGCCGTACTCCCGTTTTGTCTCGGGTGTAGAGGATCCAGTGCTGGTGATCCAGCGCTGGTAATCAAGTATAGACACTTACCAGCGCTTTTCTTGACCTCCGTGGAATAAGCAGGTATCCCAGCATACCTGAGGAAGCCTCTGGTAATCAAGCTGGTCTCCTTCCCCAGCTTGCTCTCGCGTTCCCCGAACCCCGAGCAAGCAGGTCTCCTTCCCTGAGGTTTGCTGGGTGGTTCCGGGAACGCGAGAGCAAACCGCGGCGAAGCTGGTCTCCTTTCCCGGTTTGCTCTCTCGTTCCCCGAACCCCGAGCAAGCAGGTCTCCTTCCCTGCGGTTTGCAGGGGGGTTTGGGGAACGCGAGAGCAAACCGCGGCGAAGCTGGTCTCCTTTCCCGGTTTGCTCTCGCGTTCCCCGAACCCCCCTTGAAGCCGCCCAACAGCGCTGCAGTGTGGCCACATCTAACACCACTTGCAGCGCTGGTTGCTGTAAGTGTGGCCACTCTGCAGCGCTGGCCCTATACAGCTGTACTAATACAGCTGTAACAACCAGCGCTGCAAAATTTTAGATGTAGACATGGCCACAGTCATACTGGGAAGACACAGCTCGGTTAAGAGCTTTAACCTGGGATGAATTATTAAGTATACTCCTTTTACTTTATACTAAAAGCCATGCTACTATAAAACCAGTGAGAAAATATGTTAATACTATAATGGAAAGCTTTTCTTAATGAGAATTCTGTGGCACCTTATAGACTAACAGACGTTTTGGAGCATGAGCTTTCGTGGGTGAATACGAAATTACGTGAGTATTCACCCACGAAAGCTCATGCTCCAAAACGTCTGTTAGTCTATAAGGTGCCACAGGATTCTTTGCTGCTTTTACAGATCCAGACTAACACGGCTACCCCTCTGATACTTAATGAGAATTATTGACTTCAATGAGAGCAATAGAGCTGGGTGAATTGTTTGAGTTTCCCATTGAAAAATACTGTTTAATCAAAACTGAAACTTTTTGTGGGAACATGTTGATTTTGACTGCATTTTCTGCAGGAAAATTTCTCGTTTCATTTGATAGTGTCAAAACATTTAGATAAGGTAAAAACATTTCATTTAAACTATCATTTTGATTCATTTCATTTAGACTTTTATATTAAAATATTTTATTATATTAAATTTATATAGTCTAACTTTTTATATTATATGATGTTTTGCAATTATCAAAATGAATTTTTTCAACTTTTTTTTAACTTTCAACATTATTAGTTTGTATCTACATTTTTCAGAATTTTCATTTCACTGGACATTTCAGCATTTCATTCTAATTAAAAAAAAACACAATATTTTTCAAAATGTCAGAATTTTCCATGAAGTAAAAATTCCATTTTCTGACCAGCTATAGGGAGTAGAGTCAATAAGTGCTTTTAAAAATATCACCCCAAAAAGCCTCCTCTGAAACCCAATACTTAGACTTGAGCCATATAATACATTTTGCTTAAGTATCTACTTATTAAATGCCTGATTGAAAGCTGGCATTCAGTTTTGTTGGAAGCTGAAGGTTGAATATGTATATTATTCAAAGCTTCAATTTTTGTCTCATATCTGCTCTTTGTGCATTGTTTTAGTGAAAATAGCTCCATTTTCATGTACTATAAAGCAGAACTGTAAGTGAAGTAATTTTAACTGCAAAGAGTTAACTAGGGTTGGGGTATTTCTCCACGTTTTCAGTATATATTTATTGTCCATCCTGAGGGTCAGACAGAAGGCTGTAATTCACTACTGAGGATGTGAAAATATCTTTGCACATTCTGTTATTCTAGCTGTTGCTAACTGTAGAATTTTTTTGGGAATAATTTCCTTGCATTTAACTGTCAGGTGTTTGTATATGTAGAGCTAGAATTTTATTAGGGAACATACCTACTCATGTTAATCTTATTCTTAGTAATCACCATTCCCATGTCATGCTAATATTGGTATTCCATTGATATTCCATCTTTTTTAAAATGAAAGTAATTTGCTCTTTTTTCTTCCTTCAGTAGGTTGCGGTTGAGATCAAAGTCCCATTTTGTTAAGCACTGTACATACATTATAAAGTATTTGGAGGCAGACACTGTCTCTTACTATCTAGACAAGACAAAGGAAGTATTACTGTCCTAATTAGACAGACTGTGCTTCAGTGCTCCTGAGATTGTGACTCGCCCAAAGTCATACAAGGAGGTCATAGCAGAAGCAGAAAATGAACACAGTTCTCTAGAGTCCTTTGTGAATGCATTCACTTCAAGACCGTCCTTTCTGTAATAGTATCACATTGTAATGCCATGAAATTGCATGCGATGCTATCAGCAAGATGTGGGTATAGGACTGGAAGATACTGATATGTAATGTGGTATTTAGTATTTGCTAGTGATTAATGGTAAATTAGCAATATTTACTACCCGGGTGGTAAATTTCAAGCAGTCTGTCTACTGTCTCACTTTAAGCAGGAAAGCATACAGTCTGTAATTTGGACTGTAATACAGCTAACTAATTTGCAGCATAATTAGACTGGAAACATGGTATTTAAAAAAGGAAATGTAATGCAACTATCCCACTAAATAACCAAAAACACAACAGTGAGAATCATGGGATAATGAGATCACTTAAAAATGCCTTTTACTGTTATACTGATCAATTATCAGTGGACTAATTTGCTGTACTTGATTAATTCAGAAGCTATCAGCTGGAATTATAAATTGCCTGCTTGGGGGGGGAGCTAGTTTAAAGCCAAGAGAATTTGTATGTTTTATCATACTAGGCATGGCTACTCAGGTGATTTATACCATTAAGCTATAATTCATGACCAAAGCCTGTCATTTTAAGCTTTTTTCAACATCTTTTAAATATTTGAGCTATATGCTGATGTACAATAATGGAATAGTTTCAATGAAGCTTAACAGAATGTGACGGTGCATGGTATCCACCATGTGTTGTGCCCCTGGACTGTTTTGTCATTTCATGAGAATGTGGCTTTTCTTTTTATTTTAGGCACCTATATATTTGTGTAGTCTATTACCTGTTCAGGTGATCTTGTTCCAGTTACTTTTATCCAAGTACTTTAGATTTGCTACACCAATGCTGTAGAGATAAGCAGGAGAGTCTCATTGCTAGGAAAGGAATGATGTTTCTTTTGTTTGCCATTACTGGTGAATACCAGAAACATAAACTATAATTCCAAAGTTACTTAAAACTAAGGAAGTTTTGATTAAGTTGGCTACTGTGAACATTTATCTTCCTTTCCCATTTGGTACAACTTCAGCAAAATTCGTTCTATATTTTATATTACTGCAGTTAGCCATTTACTTGTGCAACAAATCTTGTTATCAAAAGACAGATACTCATGTTGTTTATTTTCTTTCCCTTATAAAGTGGATAATTATGTCCATGAAACTGGTCCATTGGAAGACAGAACTTCACTCTCCCTATGTGGGTTTTAAGAAACTGCAGTTCAGTCACCAAACTTTTATTCCGTCCCATAAAGTATATTTTCTAATGTCTCTTAGAAATTCCTATATTTACTTTAGCTGATTTGTCTTTTCAGACTTCTTAAAAATTGGCCATCACATCATGTGTTCCCACCTAATGACTAGCATAGCAGTGTTTCTGAACAATTCCTTAAAAGACACTTAATCGCTGAAAGATTTTAGTATTTCATTTCTGTAGTTTTGTTCCCACCTAAATCAAATTTCAGTTATGCAGTCTTATCCAGCACCTTGGACCCTGCATGTCTCCCCACACGTTGCCTCTACCCTTGGAAGATAAAGTAGCTGTTAGCTCAGTGGTCCCCAGTGTGGTGCCCGTAGGTGCCATGGCGCCTGCCGGGGCATTTATGTGCACCTGCCTAGTGCCCAGAGGGGAGAGAAGCCACGGCCCCGCGCCTGCCGGGGACAGAGAACTCCAGAGCTGTTTGGGGCGGCAAAAAGCCGGGAGCCGGCTCTGGCCAGAGCCCTGCCCCTGGAGAGCCAAGCATCACCCCCTGGAGCCGAGCCCGGGCTGCGACGGCGAGAGGGGCTCTCGGAGTGTGGGAGGAGCCAGGGAGGGAGGGAAGTGGGGCCCAGGATGCAGGGAGAGAGGAGGGGTCCTACTACTGCTACCGCCACTGCTACTGCTCTGAGTCTCCCCAGGGCGGTTTGGCATTTCCTCGCCCAAGTGTGCTGTGCAGGGCGCCGCCAGGCTAGGCAGGGGGCGTGGATCCCGGCTCGCGGGCTGATGGCGAGAGTGGCTGGGCAGCCCGAGCTGCCGAGGAGCTGCAGCCGCCCCCTCCTGCCCTCGGACCTAGCCTGCCGCGCACCTCCCCCGCCTCAGCCCCGCGCTGCCTGCCTCAGGCCCCTACAGCGCCAAGGGCGGGGAGAGGCAAAGCCTGGCTCTGAGCGGGGCAGTGGGGGACACTGCCCTGCCAGGGGGACCCCCACAGCTCGGGCATTTGGGGGTCAGTGTCCATCCTGTTGGCTCTGCCTGCATGGGGCTGGAGAAACAGCTGTCAGTGCCTGTCCCTCTCAGCCCTTGCACCCCCCATCCCGCTCTCAGCCTCTTCACTTGTACCTCCCCCCCATTACTCCTTCACTGCACCTCTTACCCTTGTACTCTCCCTTCACCCACACCTCTCCCCTTGTACCTTCCCCCAGCTCTCTCCTCCCGTAACCCTCCTGACCCCCCCTCTCCTCCTGCACAAGTACATCACACCCTGCTTTTCTGCCAGTGTAGAGCCCCCAAGCTCCCCCACACCCGCTTCTCTGCCTGAACCCTCTTTACTAGATCCCCATCCCTTTCTGGGTACAAGGTTTGAGGGTTAGTCCCTATGCCTTCCATGTGCATTTGGGTGCATATGGGGGATAGCCCAGGGCTGGGGTAGGTGGCAGCCAAAATTTTTTTTGCTTGGGGTGGCCAGCCTAGTGCCCAGCAGGAGAGAGAAGCTGAGGCCAGCGCCTGCTGGGGTCAGAGTACTCTGGGGCTGCGGGTGCCAGTTTTCTCTGTCCTCGCGGCTTCTCTCGTCTCTCTGGATTCTTATAGTATGTAATATTAAATATGATGTGTTTCATAGTATTTAATGTACAAATACAAAATAAGTCTTGAAAAATTGAAGGCGCCCACCACACTCTTCTGAAAACATGAATGTGCTACTGGCCACAAAAAGGTTGGGGACCACTGTGTTAGCTGATCCCTTGATTGGGTCTGGAGTCATTGGCAGGGATTATCCTAATTTTCTTCAAATCCTTCTAGCACAATCTCCAGAAGGTTGCACATGGAGTATAATTATATTAGGCAAATTAGGTGTCTTCTCCATTTTGGAAAATAGCATTTCCCGAAAGCATGCCCTGGAAAAAGAAAGGAATTAAAGGGCTACATGAGGGCTCATGAGGCCTGTCACAGATCTAGTTGAGCTGCCTCCACTTGGACACTCACTGGACTGCTGTGAGGGGATCCAGCTGCTGATTCCCGAAATGTTTTCTAACTCGCCCTTCCCCGGGGGAGTCTTTGAGGGACAAGTCTGAGTTAAGCAAGGCTGCCAAACATAGTTGAAGACACTGAATAGATCAGCTCCTGCCCTTTCATAATCTTCCAGTCCCTCTGTTAGATGACTCCTGGAATAGCCTTCTGAGAGTGACTCAAGGTCAGGACTCCAGGCTTTGTTGCTAGGTGGCCTCTCCCCTGGCAAACCAGTTCTTCTGGGTGAGAGTCAGTCTATTGTCTAGGACGGGTGGGCAAGCTTTCTGGCCCGAGGGCCACATCTGGGTTTGGAAATTGTATGGTGGGCCATGAATGCACATGAAAATGTGGTTGGGGTGTGGAAAGGGGTGTGGGCTCTGGGGTGGGGCCAGAAAGGAGGAGTTCAGGTTGCGGGAGGGGGCTATAGCCTGGGGCAGGTAGGGGAAGAGAGGGGAGGGCTCCAGCTGGGGATGCAGGCTTTGGGGTGGGGCTGGAGATGAGGGGTTTGGGGTGTAGGAGGGTGCTCCAGGCTTGGAATGAGGGTTTCAGAGAGTGGGAGGTGGATCAGAGGTGGGGCAGGGGGTTGGGGCACGGGAGGATGGCTCAGGGGTACAGGCTCCAGGCAGCACTTACCTCAAGTGGCTCCCGGAAGCAGTGACATGTCTCCCCTCTGGCTCCTATGCAGAGGCATGGCCAGGCGGCTCGACTGCATGCTGCCTCATCTGCAGACGCTGCCCTGGCAGCTCCAATTGGCTGCAGTTCCTGGCCAATGGGAGCTGCGGGGGTGGCGCTTGGGGCAGGGGCAGCGTGCAGAGCTGAGCCCCCTGGCTGTCCCTATGTGTCGGAGCTGGAGTGGGGACATGCTGCTGCTTCTGGGAGCCATGCAAAGCGGCCCCAAGCTGCAGCGCCGGAGCAGGACAAGCCCCAGACCCTGCTTCCCAGCAGGAGCTCAAGGGCTGGATTAAAATAGCTGGTAGTTCGAATGCGGGCCGTAGTTTGCCCACCCGTGGGCTAGGATGTTGGTATTTGAATAGAGGACCATCCCGATTTAATGACCCTCTTTGTCAGCCCTGTTTCACCCCCCCCCTTGCCATTTCAGGCCAACATGGAAGTAAAGAGACAAGAGAGAAGGCTTCTAGCCCCCACATTCAAAATGGAGTTTGCAGTGTGGTAAAGATACATAGAGAGAGTTGAGTTCATAGTCTCACACAGAATTCTTAAATTGTATGGACAGATTCCCCAAATTGTCACAAGGCCACAATAAGTATTGTAATTTCCATGACTGTCTTATTAATTGTTGGTCCACTAATGCCAAGTCATTTGGCCAAAGCCATCCTTGAGTGGCTAAAAGCATTAATAAAATATTATTTTTTCAGGGTGACATATACAAATTTATTTTGTTTAGCTATATTTGAGCAAACACTTGTTTTCCAGAAAACTTCATAATGAATATACTGTCCTTGGTGACCATATTCAGAATATCACTACAATTTTATAGGGAAGCCAGACTGATTCTGTATTCCTCCCCTCTCCCCACTCCAATCAGGTACTACAGCAGTAGAAATTTCTAAATGTTGTTAGAGAGACATCAGTGAGAACGGTAACTATTGTATGCAGCATCTCATGGAGATTCCCTTCAAATCAAACTAAAATACATATACACAGGATACAAGGTAGTAGCTTCAAACCGCAATTTTCATGTTTTTGAGAAAGGGCGAAGGTGGATAGCTTATGTCAAGGCACTACTTGTAACATTTTAAGTTCCCCACATTAAGCTGTTTGTCCACCCCTTGACAGTCAGGCAGTGGCACAGGTAGGAGGTAGGAGTGGAAATTTGTGTGGGCCCAGATAGTGCTAGCTCAGCTTCTTCCCTGACGCCACACCCTCTTTCTAGCCCCTGGTCCCCTCCCATGCCCTTTGCTTCATTTGCTGAGCTGGGCACGCGCATGAGGCAGCTCAGAAAATGGCAAGGCAAAGCTGCTGAAGCGTAGATTTCTGAAGGGTAGGGGCATAGCTCTGTTCTGGATTTCAGTGCCCGAGTGACACTCGCAGGCAAAGGAGCTGTAAATGAGGAACTGGTGCCTCTGACAGATTCTGATAGCTCTGAGCCTGGAACCGCTGGTCTTTTCCATAGCAGGGGGTGGGAGGTAGATCGCATGCCCTTTTCCAAAGGGAGACACTTACAAGGAAACTCCATGAATGCAAACTTGCAGATTTTTCGCTCTTCCTACACAGGTATTAGAGTATTGGGCCCTAAGTTATGACTGACCTGCTATGCATAAAAATTCATTTACTTGTACCTTTTTCTCCTTCGTGGTCAGGGGAAAACATAGAACTCCTTGTTTTTTACAGGTTTTGTTTTAGCTTTTTCCATTTAGCAGCTTGTCATTTCAGTAGGTCAGATCTTTCTGCAGAATTGTGTACCATGTTTGGCTGTGGTAGCAGAGTTTATATAATTCGTGCTTGGCTTTTTGCCAGAATCAAATAATATGCAATCTAAACTAGAGCTGAAGAATGACTTCTTTTTCTCTGCTTGATGAATTGTTAAAATTCCAGATCATTTTCTGTCATTCACTTTGTTTTTTGGACTGTCAAGAAGTACCAAGATTCAGCATCAAAGAGTATCAGATGTTTTGTGTTCCACTGCTGCAGCATCTTAAACTAATAACTATGTGTTGATAGCGATCTGGCATCTAGCCTATGCTTGACCTGTTGGGTTCCAGGAGGAAGGAAGGCTGCTTTGTAGAGAAGCAGGTTATTGCATTTTTATTAGGGCTGTCAATTAATCGCAGTTAACTCATGCAATTAACTAAAAAAAATTAATCACTTTTAATTGTAGTTTTAATTGTGAGGTTAAACAATAAAATATCAATTGAAATTTATTAACTATTTTGGATGTTTTTCTACATTTTCATATAGTATTCTGTGTTACAACTGAAATCTAAGTGTATACTATTTTTTATTATAAATATTTGCACTGTAAAAATGATAACCGAAAGTATTTTTCAATTCACCTCATACAAGAACTGGAGCACAATCTCTTTGTTGTGAAAGTGCAAATTACAAATATAGATTTCTTCTTGTTATATAACTGCACTCAAAAACAATGTAAAACTTCAGACCCTACAAGTCTACTCAGTTCTACTTCTTGTTCAGCCAGCTGCTAAGGCAAACAAGTTTGTTTACATTTACAGGAGATGATGCTGCCTTCTTTTTATTTACAATGTCACTGGAAAGTGAGAACCGGCATTCGCAAGACACTTTTGTAGCTGGTGTTGCAAGGTATTTACATGCCAGATATGCTAAACATTCATATGTCCCTTCATGCGTCAGCCACCATTCCAGAGGACATGCTTCCATGATGATTACGCTTGTTAAAAAAAATATGTTAATTAAATTTGTGACTGAACTCCTTGGGGGGAGAATTGCATGTCTCCTGCTCTATTTTACCTGCATTCTGCCATATATTTCTTGTTATAGTCGTCTCGGATGATGACCCAGCACATGTTCATTTTAAGAACACTTTCACTGCAGATTTGACAAAACGCAAAGAAGGTACCAGTGTGAGGTTTAAGAGGTTTAAGAATCTGAAATACCTTCCAAAATCTGAGAAGGATGAGGTGTGGAGCATGCTTTCAGATGTCTTAAAAAAGCAACACTCCAATGCGGAAACTACAGAATCCGAACCAAAAAAGAAAACCAACTTTCTGCTGGTGGCATCTGACTAGAAAAATGAAAATGAACATGCACTGCTTTGGATTGTTATTGAGTAGAACCCATCATCAGCATGGACACATGTCCTCTGGAATAGTGGTTGAAGCATGAAGAGACATATGAATCTTTAGCACATCTGGCATATAAACATCTTGTGACGCTGGCTACAACAGTGCCATGTGAACGCCTGTTCTCACTTTCAGGTGACATTGTAAACAAGAAGCAGGCAGCATTATCTTCTGCAAATGTAACCAACCTTGTTTGTCTGAGCGACTGGTTGAACAAGAAGTAGGACTGAGTGAACTTGTAGGTGCTAAAATTTTACATTGTGTTATTTTTGAATGAATGCAGGTTTTTTCTACATAATTCTACATTTGAAAGTTCAACTTTCAGGATAAAGAGGTTGCATTACAGTACTTATATTAGGTGAATTGAAAAATACTATTTTGTTTTTTTATAATGCACATATATAAATATAAAGTGAACACTTTGTATTCTGTGTTTTAATTGAAATCCATATTTCTGAAAATGTAGAAAACATCCAAAAATAGTTAAATAAATGATATTCTATTATTGTTCAATTGTGCGATTAATCACAATTAATTTTTTTAATCAGGTGATTAATCACAATTTTTGTAATAGCTTGATAGACATAATTTTTATTCATGTAAATACGAACACATGTTAAGATTCCACCTGGTGGTAACTGAGTGTCAACTTTGTTGTCTTGCTGATTGTTGCTTTGTTTACTGTGATGATGAAATATAGGTCATGCAGTCAATGATGTGGATTTTCACACATGTGACTGGAGGAATAAGGCTGGATAGGTGAGCTAGGATATCAATTTAGTTGTTCCTTTGAGGCATCTAATTCTGGATCTTGGAGAAAGGGGATGGGACTGTTACAGAAAGGGAGCAGCCTAGCAACCTTTCCACTCCATTTAGGGCTAAATCCTCCCACGGGCTGAGTATCCTCTTGTTATATTAGTTCAAATTTACAGCATGCACTTACATTTTTGTAACTGAATGTCACTCATAAACAATACATTTGTGTCCTCCACTTCTGTTAAACTTAATTGGCATTGAGAGTAATCAGCATCTTGCAGGATGAAGCCCCATGGGGGGAAAGACAGACAGAGAGAGATTCAATCCCAAATCATGTAAGAACATCAGGAATAGGAAGTCTCAGAATTTATATTGCAATCATGGTTATCCAGAACAGTGTGGGCAATTTGAAGCCATCACATTGACTCTTGGTGCTTTTGTGCAGAAGAAAAAGCAAGCAAAGTTCAGTCTTTCCAAAGAGGGGAAATTAGTTGTTGATGCCAATTGACATCTAAAGAGGTCGACCCAAAATGGCAGTGAGAACCCAGCCAATATGGCAGTTGTGCATATGGATATAAGGACAAACATGTCTCATTGAGCAGTAGTTAGGAAAGGCAACTTTGCTGTATGCAGTAGATGAGTGAAGATGGTATTATCAAGTTTGGTGCCTGTTGTTGGGCATCCAGATTTGTACTTAGGCACCTGAATGGCCTCTTTTTTCTGAGGTTCTCAACTTCCAATATATCCCATTGTCTTTAAAGCACTCAGATAGTATGGTGAGGAGAGCAGCATCAAGCTCAACCAGGTGTGGGTGCTCAGAAATACTGGAAATGATTATGGACTAGTGAATAGTTAAGCAACCATAAAACATTTTCTTACATCCTTAGATGCAGTTGTGTAGAAATTTAATTTTTTTTAGTTCTGTATATTTAAACTAGTTTAATTATCCTAATGGTCCAGTACAGCTTCATTGACTTAGTCTTTATATGCAGATATCTTTCTTTTAAGATATATATCAATACTGTGGTCAGCTATAGTGTACTACAGTATATGTTCACAGGATATCGCTTTTCTCTGGAGACAGACGGGCCACTGACCAGTAGCAACTTACAGAGGAACTTGAATGATTCTCTCTCAGTTAGAAGAGTTGTTTATATTTTTAAAGGAGTTATTGTTTTACCATTTGATTATATAGAAATATCTATTTTGAGTTTTCCATGTGACTTATCCTCAGACTGCTTTAATAAAGTTTGAGTATTACTTTTTCAAACCACTGGATATACTTTCCTTGAAGAGAGTGAGAATTTATGTAGAGTTCATATAGAAAATTGGTTTCTAATTGGACAAGAACATAGAAGTTTCTGTTACAGAAGTGGATAACAATAAGCCACCCCATTTTACACATATCCATACAAAGTGGAGATCAGACCAGTTACATGAAACATATGCTGATCTAGTGAAGACAAATTTGATGTGATATTTCAGCGATTTGGGTTCACTTGCAGCCTTGCCATACAAACTTCCTATCTCATCTCGGGCAGGTCACTTAACTATTTTGTTCCTTATCTACCCTAACTATAAAACGGGGGACAATATTTGCTTACTTCTTAGGGCACTGCTGTGAGTCTAAAATAAGGTTTTTCAAGCATCAAGTATTAACACTAATCAGGGGAAGAGGTTGAAATAGAACTTTACTTCCTGCTTCCCAGTCCCATGCTCATTCTGTAGTGCTTGAGTGATGGGGAAGCAGCAAGAGGAAAAAGAAAAGTATCTCTTTTTGTTAGATTCTGGACATTCAGAAAGCTGTTGTGACCTGTGTAGAGCAGTACAGGGGCTGAGGTGTTGCACTACAACTCTTTTCAATGATTTGCATACTAAGGTTTTTACATAATATATTTTTTAAAGGTTCTACTCTGTATGACCAAGTGGATTTTCAAACATTCCTAACTCCTTTTACACCAAAGTGCCCTGGACTTACCAAAGCCCATGCTATGCCTCAAAGACTACATACATATCAAATTTCATGTGTAAAGGCTCAGTCTATTTTCATGGATTTTTAAGTCCAGAATAGAAAACTATAATCAACCTACTCTTACCTTCTGCACAGCATAACTCCTAGATCTTCATTCACTATTTATTTCAGTACCAGGGAACCCCACCATGGCAGGAATAAATGGTTCAATGGAGCATCCCTTAGAGAGAGAGAGTCAGTCCTTATAATTTAAGGACTTTAAGTAATGACAAATTATTTATTTCTCTTGGTAATCTGTTCCTATGGTTGATAACGTTGCAGTTAAAGGTCTACCTACCTTATTTCCACTTTGAACTTTTCAAACATGCCATTACCCTCTGAAAAAAGTTGCTGTATTTTTTTTAAAGAAGAAAAAATCCACTCTTCTCATTCAGTAACAGCCAGTGGGATTGTGCTTAAACTTGAAAAAATACAAAATAAAAAGCCACCTGTAAGATAGACCCATGGGATGAAAAATATGCCCAAATGGTGAAACTTGCTGAAATCAGGTTTAATAGAAACTCTTCCTCAGGTTTTACTGTAGCAGTTTGTGCCCGGTCCAGCCCCAATAAAATCGACTATTAAATTGGCAAAAACAAATTATGCAGTAGCCTGTGCCCATTAGGTAAAGCAATCTAGGCAGGACTGAATTAAGATGATACCTCAGTAGTAGCAGCAATGGTACAGGCTCTTGCTTTAAAATCTTTTTTTTTCAGCCTGGAAAACAGATGGAAATAATATGTGTATTGTGAAGATGAATACAATTCTTAATCCCCTTCTGCCTGCCCCCCATATTGTGATACTGAATTTAGTATCATTTCTTCAAATCTCTAGAACTTGCAGTATCATGTCAACTTAGCTCTAAGATGAACAACGTACTAAAATAGTCTATCAGTTTCGTGTATTTTGACAATCTGTAAGTGAGTAGGCTCTATTTAGACTAACTGTTAAACTTATACAGAAAGGAATTGGAACATGGTGTCGCACACTGCATTTTCCCCCCAGGTCACAAGCATAAGTGCTGAAACTAGGGGTGCTGAGGGGGCTCCTTTATGTGGTTTCTGTCATATATAGGGTTTACAGTTAGGTTTCATGGCTCTCAGCACCTCCACAAATTGTTCTAGCACCGCTGGTCACAAGTCTTAAAAGCTCAAGGAAATATAACATGCCTACCCAAAAAAACAATACATAGGAAAGTTAAGCAGGTAGTTAAGCGGTGTGTTGCTGTGAGTTAGTCAATATATATCATTTTCCTCCTGAGAGGATGGATGCGTTTTACAGGTGGGTCAAGTGACTCCAGTTTATATTATTTGTGAAACTTGCCTGTATGGAAAGCCTCATCACAAAGAGGACCACAAGACAAGATTTTATCATTAGGTACCATATATTAAATGATAAAGTTTACATTTTGTGTAGATGAGGGTTTTTTAAATTAATATAAATAAAAGCCACATGCAAAGTAGTTATTTTAAAATGTCTAAAACCCAGATTAATTATAGATAATCTGATGTTCCATAATCATATGCAAGTAAACTATTATTTCTTCAATAATGCAGTTTCCCAATCCAGGGTTCGAGTCGTTTTGGAAAGTCCACATGGTCACCTGTGAATTGGGTCCTTGCCCCTTGTTGATGGTAAGATCGAGTAGGGAGTAAATGCACCTGCAATTGCTGAGGCTTGTGTCATAAACAGATAAGTAAGAGTTAATAAAACAAAAGTGGTTCATATCTCTTTTGCCTGGAAAGGGTTAACAAGAACAGTCAGCCTGGCTGTCACCTGACCAGAGGACCAATCAGAGGACAGGATACTTTCAAATCTTGAGGGAGGGAAATTTGTGAGTGTGCTGTTAGAATTTGGTTGTTGTTCACTCTGGGGGCTCAGAGGGACCAGACGTGCAACCAGGTTTCTCTCCAATCTCTCCGATACAGGCTCTTATAAGTTCAGAATAGTGAGTACTAGGTAGATAAGGCGAGTTAGGCTTATGGTTGTTTTCTTTATTTGCAAATGTGTATTTGGCTGAAAGGATTTTAATTTGTACTTGAATACTTAGGCTGGGAGGGTATTCCCAGTGTCTATAGCTGAAAGACCCTGTAACATATTCCATCTTAAATTTACAAAGATAATTTTTACTGTTTTTCCCTCTTTAATTAAAAGCTTTTCTTGTTTAAGAACCTGATTGTTTGTTTATTTTTTATTCTGGTGAGACACCAGGGAACTGGGTCTGGATTCACCAGGGAATTGGTGGGGAGAAAGGAGGGAAGGGGGAGAGAGGTTATTTTCTCTCTGTGTTAGGATTACTTTCTCTCTCAGGGAGCGTCTGGGAGATTTTCCTCTCTGTTTAAGATTCAAGGAGTTTGAATCACAGTGATCTTCCAGGGTAACCCAGGGAGGGGAAGCCTGGGAGAGGCATCGGTGAGGGAAAGGGTTTACTTTCCTTGTGTTAAGATCCAGAGGGACTGGGTCTTGGGGGTCCCCGGGCAAGGTTTTGGGGGGACCAGAGTGTACCAGGCACTGGAATTCCTGGTTGGTGGCAGCGCTACAAGTACTGAGCTGGTAATTGAGCTTAGAGGAATTCATGCTGGACCCCGTCTTTTGGACGCTAAGGTTCAGAGTAGGGAATTATACCATGACAGCTTGTTAATGCCTTTTTGAGGGATGGCCAGCTGTCAGCCACCCTCAAGCACATGGCAGTCTGGCTGCAGTTGAGAGAGCGTTTGGCCAAGTGATCGCTTGGTCTTTAAACTCCCTTTTCTAGGACTCAGGTGATGATAGCAATTGACATCTGAATTTTTTTTGTTATCAGTCAGGTTTCAGAGCAGGACACAGTACATAAATGTCCTGAGTCTCAATGGTCTGATTTCATAAGTGTAGTGGAGAGACATAATATGTCCTGCTTAGGAAGGAGTATTGCGGAAAGGGATCGAGGGGTCAAAGTGGATCACAAACTAAATACATCTCTACCCCGCTGTAACACAACCTGATATAGCATGGGTTCGCATATAGCGCGGTAGCAGTGAGGCGCCGATGGCGCTTTAAAGGGTCTGGGGCTCCGGCTGCTGTAGCGAGCCCCAGGCCCTTTAAATCACCGCAGTAGCCCTGCCACCGCTATCCTGGGGTTGCGGCAGCGGGGCTCAGCTGGCAATTTAAAGAGCCCGGGCTCCCTGCAGTGGCCAGAGCCCGGGGCTCTTTAAATCACCGCCGGAGCCCTGCTGCTCCTACCCTAGGGCTGCAGCAGTGGGGCTCGCCGGTGATTTAAAGGGCCCAGGGCTCCAGCTGCTGTGGGGAGCCCCAGGCCTTTTAAATCACTGCTGGAGCCCTGCTGCCGCTACCCTGGGGCTGCGGCAGTGGGGTTCCGCCAGCGATTTAAAGGGCCTGGGGCTCCCCATGCTTGGGGAGCTCTGCCACCGCTACCCTGCCCTGCCCCCGCTATCCTGATATAATGGCATTTCAGCTATAATGAGGTAGGGATTTTTGGCTCCTCACAACCACGTTATATCGGGGTAGAGTTGTATGAGTCAACAGTGTAATATTGTTGCAAAAAAAGTGAACATCATTCTGGGATGTATTAGCAGGAGTGTTGTAAGCAAGACACGAGAAGTAATTCTTCTGCTCTAATCTGCGCTGATTAGGCCTCAACTGGAGTATTGTGTCCACTTCTGGGTGCCACTTTTCAGAAAATATGTGGACAATTGGAGAAAGTCCAGAGAAGAGCAATAGAAATGATTAAAGGTCTAGAAAATGTGACCTATGAGGGAAGATTGAAAATATTGAGTTTGTTTACTCTGGAAAAGAGAAGACTGAGAGGGGACATGATAACAGTTTTCGAGTACATAGAAGGTTGTTACAAGGCCGAGGGAGAAAAATTGTTCTTCTTAACCTCTGAGGATAGGACAAGGAGCAATGGCCTTAAACTGCAGCAAAGGAGGTTTAGGTTGGACATTAGGAAAAACTTCCTAACTGTCAGGGTGGTTAAGCACTGGAATAAGTTGCCTAGGGTTGTAGAATCTCCATCTCTGAGATTTTTAGGAGCAGGTTAGAAAAAAACCTGTCAGGAATGGTCTAGATAATACTTAGTCCTACCATTAGTGCAAGGGACTAGACTAGATGACCTCTCGAGGTCCCTTACAGAACTGTGATTCTATGATTCTTATCTGAGATCCTTTTGGTGGTGAGATTTGATTCAGTTAATTAGGAAATGCCAATGTTTATTGCACTTGAGAGGGAGAAGAATTGTTTTAAGTGGTTCTACTTGATTCTGTCTGAAAGGTCTTTGAAGCTACTGGGGGTGGGGAGATTGTAAGGTAGTGTAAGCTGTAGGGTCACCCATAAATAGATTAAATTCCCCTGAAGGTCTTTTCAGAGCCATTCTTCTTCTTTCATGGATTCTGGAAGGGACAGGGACTTAGACTACCGAGCACTCCTTAGACAAGAGCAAATGTCTTGAGGAACATAATCTAACTGTCCCATAGGTTGAAGGGATCTGCTTACCCAATGTCAAAGTGGTCCCTCTTTTTCAGGTTTTACTGTTCTGCGTTTACAGATAGCAAGAAGGGAGAACCCTCTTTTCCACTGATTCACTTCAGGCATCTATGCTTTTGTGACTTCTTGTTTATGTTACTGCACTGTGCTCTCAGTGAGACTGATACTAAGGCACCAGAATCTTTAGTTAACATGGAACGTTGCTTGCTCACTTGCCATCCATCCAGGATGGATCCTGAGAAAATATTGCACTTCTGCTCAGCACTGGCTGCTAGTAAATGTGTGTAATATACAGTGCAGGTGTTACTGTCTATAAAGTCTATCATGGGTTGGGAATTAATAGTCTCTGACTATGGCCCACACCACCGTCTGCAATGTTCTAGGACATTTAAGGTTAACCATCCCAAAGAATGAAGCCCAAGCAAATGAGAAGCAGGGCCATTCTCAGAAATAGACCATTGCCTCTGGACTTTGCTGTTGCCAAGATTGGTTTTCAGCCAAGCCTGGTCCCAATCGGAATGCACTGGAAGATGCATGACTTTCTGAAATAATTTCCATTGTCTTTTAATCCAGTGGTTCCGAATGAGGGGTATGTGTACCCCTGGTGGTACGCAGAGGACTTCCAGGGGGTACATCAACTCACTTAAATATTTGCCTAGTTTTACAACAGGCTATATAAAAAGCACTAGCAAAGTCAGTATGAACTAAAATGTCATACAGACAATGACTTGTTTATACTGCTCTATATACTATACACTGAAATGTAAGTACAATATTTATATTCCCATTGATTTATTTTATAATTATAAAAAATGAGAAAGTAAGCAATTTTTCCGTAATAGTGTGCTGTGACACATTTGTATTTTTATATGTGAGTTTAGTAAGCAAGTAATTTTAAGTGAGGTGTAACTTGGGGGCATGCCAGACAAATCAGACTCCTGAAAGGGGTACAGTAGTTTGGAAAGGTTGAGAACAACTGTTTTAATCCATATAGCTGTCTTCCTCATCTCTGTCCTTACAAAGTGCTGAATAATGTTTTAACTTTTTACATAGGAGGTGTTTTTCCCTTGCTTGTTGTGAATGTGGATACTACAGTGATGGTTACCAATTAAATATTTATTATAAATAGTGGACTCCCTCTCTTCTTGGATGCCTCACTAACTAGATACACAGACCTACAGAAACTGTAACACATTTGTAGTTTTTTAGTTGGTTTGCTTTTCTTATTAAATGCTGACTGATGTTATGGGTCTGAATTTGTATTCTCCATACACTCAAACACTCAGTGATGTTGGTGGCCATTTGTGGGTGTACAATGAATGCAGGATTGGACACAAAAATGTTTGAAGGTGTTTTAGCTTTTAAATGTTTAAACAAAAGCAGTAGTATGTAGGATATTACACGAGCTCTCAAGTTTTGTGCAGTAAAGAAGTCCAGCATTTGAGGTGGATTGTGGGCTTGTATTCATTATAAATCAACTGGAAGTAGTTCCTGTGCTTGTTTAGCTAATTTGCAATTATTAATAGGGGAGTTTTGATCACTTGAGAGAGAGACCAAAAACAATCACTTTAAAAAATGCTTGAATCCTCTCAATAAACTGATTTTGGTGGTGAAAAGCAAGTATTATATGTATCCACATTAAAATTAAATGTATTTTTACAAGTTTTAAAAATCTGTAAAACATTTTTGCTTGCAGGCTCATTGAATGCTAAGTATTATCTCACTGTGATATGTAATGACAGGTCTCTTTTTACAGAATTACAGATATAATAGAAGCTAAATTTTTAATGCACAGGAACATCTATCTTATTGCATAATGTGAGAAAAGCAATTCAAAGTAGATTAGGTTCAGGACCTAATCATCTAAATAAAATATCACTGGGCTACATTTAATAAATGCTCCATATTTTTGTGCTTGTGGTGTGCAATGAAGTTTATTAACGTTGGCTGTAAATAATTTGAAAACAACTTCTACGCATCAATAGTTTTATATATATCTATCTATATCTATATATATCTATATACACACACACACTAAACAATAGCTCAATGGACTGTTCAAAACAAAGGTTTTTATTTCCCAAACATGTCATAAAACATGATTTTTTTTAGTTTTAGTGACACTTCAAAACTCAAGAGGAGCTAAACATTTTAGCCATGTTTAATGGGGAAAAATGCATTCTGAAAGACACGCTATGTTTCAGCTCATTCAGGTTAAAGTAGTTTCCAAGCAGAGGATAATGAAAGTGACTATCTGAAGTGCATTGGTCAAAGGAAAATTAGTTGATATTTCAATCTAAATAGGTAGACGAGATCACAACCACAGCATTTCACAGACACCTTTGTCTTCAGTGTAATTGGAGACTAGAAGTTTAAAAATCATGGTTTTAGCTATATGCCCCTTCTAGATGTAGATTGAGTGTGAAGTTCATCAGTAGGATAGAAGTGCTGTACTTTCTCCTAAAAGTAGAAGACTTCAGTCTCCAATTAATCTGGCACCTTTTAACAGCACTAAATTCACTTCCTGACATTTAAAAAAAAAGGCCTCAGAGGACTAATAAATCTAACTTGCATAATTCAAAACAATTCAGATGATGCATTAAGCAATCTGCAGCTAATGCAGTGGAAGAGGTAAACAAGGCTAACAGGATATTTAAAATTCTGAAATAGAGCTGTCTGAAAAAGGGAATCCATTTCTGGGGGGAAAAATCATCTTTCTGAAACATCAGATGTGAAATTTGTCATGGAAAGGGTTTCGAAGACAAATGCCAGTTGAGGGAGAATCAAAATGGAATTTTTTGGCTTTGCAGCTGCCTACCAGAAAAGTTCGTGGCAGACTTGGAGCCAGAGAGGCAGAGAGCCCACGCCATCAGTCTCTCTGCTAAACCCACAGCTCCAGACCAGCGGAGAGTTGGGGGACCTTTGCCTTTGAGGTTCCTTTGCCTCCTGGCGCTGATGTGGTGGTGCAGAAGCAGAGCATCTGAGTTCTGTCTCTCCCCATTCCCCAGAACTCTGCTTCAGCAGCCCTCCAGGAAAGCTTTTGCCCATTTCACTGTCAGAAAATGAACTTGACAAGAGCCTTTTGGGCGGGCAGCCAAGGAGCCATCATTTTGATTTTCTGAACAAAATTTTGGTTTTGCAAAAAGGGCATTCTCCATCAGAAAATGAATCAAATGGAAATTTTTTTGACTAGCTTGATTCAGGAATCAGATTCTCCTGTGTTGGCACATGTCTGTCTTCATGGGGCTACAGCATAATACCAAGCTTTTAGGGATAAATCCACTGCCTGGTGATAAGGCAAAGTCAACAGGCTTGGGGAAAGGAGTCAACAATGGGGATGAGTGTATATAGGGAAATTCACTCCTCCCATTTAGGCCATAGAGCTGCAACAAAAACAATTGATAACTACTGTCGCAGCCTCAGGGCTGTTTGACATCCACAGCTATTGACCCCATTTTGGAGGGGAAGGTAATGGAAGAATTTGGCTAGTAGACCTACATAATCTGACAGACCTCACATTCATTGTATGGGCCAACTACCCTTGATTGATAAATTGCACTGGATTTCCTCTCTGTTAGGACATTTACTTGTGCAAGGAAATGGGTAGGTGTTGGAATTTCCCATAACTAAGGGCTTGTCTTCACTATGGAGCTAAATTGGCACTGATGCAATTGATGCAGCGGCATTGATTTAGCGGGTCTAGTGAAGACATGCTCAGTGAATGGGAGAGCACTCTCCCATCGATTTCTGTACTCCACCTCAATGAGATTTGGAAGCAATGTCGGCGGGAGAGAGTCTCCCGTTGACATAGCTTAGTGTGGACCCCACAGTAAATAGATTTAAGCTACGTCGACTTGAGTATGGTACTAATGTAACTCAAATTGCGTAGCTTAGATTGACCAGCTGCAGTAGTGTAGACCAGGCCTAAATGTGGTTCAGTTTCATTCAGTTGAGACCAATAATAGGGAAAGGTGGTGAGAAATTAAGGATTTACCCAGACAGTTGCCCCATGTGAATCTAAAGTGAACTTTATGTGAGATTTGATCGGGTTAGATTAATTGTCTCAATCTCAAACTTCTATAAGCCCCTGTTTACAAGCAGAACTGCAAAAGGAATGGGCGAGCATCCAGACCATTGGGGGCTTACCCAGCACTACCTGCTACAGAAGCATGTTGCAGAATATCCTATTCGCAAAACAAAACCAAAACAGGGAGTGGCAGGTCTGGAGGAAGAGACGTGACCCAAATTTGAATAAAAATATAGTATAATCTTAATTTTCAGTATTTGACAGAAGGCAAAAAGGTAACATATTAGAGACACCTCACTCAGATTTGTTCTGAGTTACATAAAAACTCATTTGCAAAAGTAAATTCAGCACTTTTAGCCTTTTCATAATTCTGATACTATAGGTCAGTGAACTACAGAAAATTGTCTTCCCTTCTATTAAAAAAAATGGGCATAGTGATGGTATATATATTTATTGAGGCTTTGCCTGAGAATGTGGCTTCATTATGGCTGGCTGACCAAACCAGAATGATTGCTGTCCTAAGGGCTGCAAATTTGGCTGTGCAAAGTTGACAAGTCACTCTTGTTGTAACAACTATTTGCAACTATTGCTATTTTGCATAGTTAACAACAGGCAATTTGCTATTCCTAATTTGTGCCTTACAGCTGATCGCCTAAGCCTCATGGTGGTGTTATGATTGCCCAACTGGTTGATCTAGGCATTATATAAAGGAGAAAATTAACTGCAAGCAATTGTAATTGTTAGAAAATTTAATATGAATAATAATAATTATTAATAAAAAATTCAAAATGGCCCCCAGAGCACTTTCAGTAAAAACATTATTGTGAATATTAATTTTGGCTAGTATTAGCAATGATTTAGTTTTCACTCTATGTTCTGGTGCATAAAAGCTCACTCACACAAATGTCAGGGAATAAAAGGAGCTAGACATCCTCACAAAACTAATCAATTTATATTCTAGAGTACTTTTTTGTAGGTCACCTGAATGCATTCCGAAACTGCAATATAGCTCTGCAGTATTCCTCCACTTTTCTAATATATTATAGTAGACATGCCCTTTCCTACTTTATCTTTACATGTTCCTAAGTCTTTATAGCAGTGCTATCAGCAGTCACCCTGCTTGGAGAGCTGGGTCTAAGTTAGGGGTTATTTAAGTTCTTCAGAGAGGAGGATCCCATTAGCTGAGGTATGACTACAAATATAGTGAACATTACATATATATATCCACACACACACACACTACAGACCTATCAGGTAAACCAGCCAGCCAGTTACATTTCCAGTCAGGATGTTTTACTTTGATTTGTGCTCACTCTCAGGGGAAGACTCCTATGCACACTTGCAACATTTGTACAGTGTTGTCCTACTTTAGTAGGCCACAAACATTGCTGACAGGATATATTTTTATATGAGCTCAAAAAATTTCTAATTCCAAAGAAAGTTAGACTTTACATTTGGTACAATGCAAAGTTCCTTACCTCCAAGTAGGAAATTTTTACTGTAAACCAAGCAGCGTTGGATTTTTTTAAAAACTAACAGGTAGGCTTTGGGGTTGCCTTGAGGCTCTGTTATTACACTGCATGTGCCAGAATAGCAGTTGCTCGCACTCATAGCTCTCAATATGTGTGGTATTATGTGAGGTAAGTGAAGATTCTGTGATTCTCCCTTTATGACTCTTTCTGCTCATGGAATATCAGTGCAGGAGTTTAAATAGTGTGGAGGGTAATACAAAATGATGGGGTCTAAATTAGCTATTATTACTCAAGAAAGTGATCTTGGAGTCACTGAGGATAGTTCTCTGAAAACATCTGGAACAACAATTGATACATCTGGAACAACATCTGGAACAACAATCTGATCAATGTGCAGCAACAATCAAAAAAGGTAACAATGTTAGCAACCATTAGGAAAGAAATAGATAATAAGACAGTAAATATCATAATGCCTCTTGTCAAGGTTCCTCCCCTACTCTGAACTTTAGGGTACAGATGTGGGGACCTGCATAAACACTTCTAAGCTTAACTACTAGCTTAGATCTGGTTTCGCTGCCACCATCCAGATTCCTCAGTGTCTGGAACACCCTCTTTCCTCCCAAAACTTTCGTCTCCCTGGGTAGCCTTGAGAGAGTTTTTCACCAAGTTCCTGGTGAACACCGATCCAACCCCTTGGATCTTAACACAAGGAGAATTTAACCCTCCCCCATCCTTTCCCTCACCAATTCCTGGTGAGTCCAGATCCAATCCTCTTGGATCTTAAAACAAGGAAAAATCAATCAGGTTCTTAAAAAGAAAGCTTTTAATTAAAGAAAGAAAAGTATAAATCATCTCTGTAAAATCAGGATGGAAAATACTTTACAGGGTCATCAGATTCATATAGCCCAGAGGAACCCCTCTAGCCTTAGGTTCAAAGTTACAGCAAACAGAGGTAAAATCCTCTCAGCAAAAAGGAACATTTGCAAGTTGAGAAAACAAAAATAAAAACTAACACGCCTTGCCTGGCTGTTACTTACAAGTCTGAAATATGAGAGACTGGTTCAGAAAGATTTGGAGAGCCTGGATTAATGTCTGGTCCCTCTTAGTCCCAAGAGCGAACAACCCCCCAAAACAAAGAGCACACACAACAGACTTCCCCCTACCAAGATCTGAAAGTATCTTGTCCCCTTATTGGTCCTTTGGGTCAGGTGTCAGCCAGGTTTCCTGAACTTTTTAACCCTTCACAGGTAAAAGGATTTTGGTGTCTCTGGCCATGAGGGATTTTATAGTATTGTACATAGGAGGGCTGTTCCCTTCCCTTTATAGTTATGACACCTCTATATAAAGCTATACACCTTGAGTACTGTGTGCATTTCTGGTCACCCCATCTCAAAATTATATTAAAATTGAACAAAGTACAGAGAAGGGCAACAAAGATTAGGAGCATAGAACAGCTTCCATATGAGGCAAGATTAAAAAGACTGGGACTGTTCAGCAGGGAAAAGAGATGACTAAGGGGGGGAATCTGATAGAGGTCTAAAAAAATCCAAAATGGTGTGGAGAGAATAAATAAGGTAGTGTTATTTACACCTTCACATAACACAAGAACCGGGTATCACCTGATGAAATTAATAGGCAGCCAGTTTAAAACAAACATAAGGAAGTACTTCTTCACACAATGCTCAGTCAACCCGTGGACCTCGTTGTCAGGGGATGTTGTGAAGGCCAAAAGCATAATGGGTTTCAAAAAAGAATAAGTTCATGAAGAATACGTCCATCAGTGGCTATTAGCCAAGATGTGTCCCTAAACCTCTGATTGCAATTGTCAGAAGCTGGATCACACAAAAATTGCCTTGTCATGCTTATTCCCTCTTAAGCCTCTGGCATTGGCCACTGTTGAAAGACAGGATATTGGGCTAGATAGACCATTGGTCTGACCCACTATGGCCATTTTTATGTTCCATCAGTTTACTAAGCATAAAAAGATTTTCTGTTGATCTCAGAAAATATGGTCACAATGTGCGGAATATCTTTGCATGTGCTAATACCTACAGTAAAGATAAAGACATTCTCATCAGTTTTGGTTAGTTCATAATATCTATTTTTCACTGTTTCATGAAGTGCTATTATTGTGCCATGTTTTATTAATTGTCTCTCTTGTATTAAACACTATAATATGAGCTAATGCAGCGTGAGGGTGTACCAACATGGTCACCTATCTTTCCAAGGTATTTTAAGGTTGAAAGAGAGAGAAGAGAACTGGTCCAATAGGTCTCTGCATGAGCACTGAAAGTGGGAGGTGTAGAGATTATGGTTATGTCGAATGCAAGATGTCTTTATTTCCCATTTACATGGACCCTTACCTTTTTGCTATGTGCACCCTAGTGGTACCATGAATAGTGGCTCTAAATATTCACAACTAACACTACAAAAGGAGTTCACAAATTTCAAGGAAATAAATACTCAAGATTGTTTTGGTATAATCTTCAATTTAAAGTGATGGATGGAATAGTACCTGAAGGTAGGAAATGGAATAGAGCCACCAACCGTCAGAGCTTTGTGGTTAATCTGATCCTAGCATCAAAAAGCTTAGTAACTTCACATAAGTTTTAAGCTAAGGTTCACATAACTGCATACTTTTCTAAAGCTTAAATAATTATTTGAAGCTGTCAGAAAGATGAGTGATTTATGATGTGCAGAGGGGGAAAAAGTGTAATTATGTTCCACTTAACAGAACCAAAAAGTGTTACACAGCATCGGAGGAAACAGTAATATATCTAATTCAGTTATGAAAATTAGCTAACTGTCTTTGTAATGAAAAATGCTTATATATAAAAGCAAGTTGAAGGAGTTATTTTAATGCAAGCCTAATCTCTTTAGAACTCAGAAGAGGAGCGTTAACAGCTTATAATAAAAGTTTTATAATTGGTGCTGATTTTACCACAGATTGCAAAAGGAATAGCACTAAATAAAATAGCAAAGCAAATCTTAAAATTGCTTATTTAGCTAAAAGCTGTGCATTTCCCTTTTTTCCCTTCACTTATTCAGCAGTGTTCATCTAAATAAAAATAGGTTTTTTTCCACTAGCCCCTGTTCATATATTTGCTCACTGCCCACTGGAATGTACAAGCCAACTAATAAAAATTATTTCCAGTGTCAAACTTAACACACATTAGACATCTTAAAGCCCCAAAGTAAACTATTTATTTGATGTTACCTTTTAGTTTATTACTCTTGCATTTTGAAGTTTTTGTCTGTGACAGTCAGAGATAGGGCTTTTACATGGTTCGTCTTTGGAACTATTTAGGTGAATGATACTCTGGGACAAACTTTTAATGTCTGTTTTCAACTATCTAGTTAGAGGAACAGGCTTATTCTTAATTTTTTCATATACAGGAAAGGATTTGTGAATGTAAAAAACAAACAACAAAGAAACAAAGATGCCTCTGGCTAATGTACTACCAATATTTTTGTTATATTTTAAGGATTTCATTCATGGGTGAACAATAAGTGTTAATAAATGATCGACAGCAGTTTTAATATGTAACAAATCAATTATAGTGGAGCCAAAGAGGTTGCTAATAACTCACTATTCATGCCTGTAACATGCTTACAACAGAGGTCCCCAAAAATTTTCTCACCCCCCATCCCCATTCAGAGATTTATGTTACATACATGTCACCCTCTGTCTAAAAACAGTATTTCCACAGATGTCTGTGGTCCGGGAGCCAGCAGGAGCTGGAGACTCAGCTAGAAACTAGAAAACAAGAAAAATTCTTAACCCATCTGGTCCTTGCACTCCCCTGATAACTTTTGCATTCCCCACAGTTTGAGGCTTATAACATTTGTTAATCCTTCAGCAATTTACAAATGTACCCTTCATAAAAGGTGTTACCTATATTTCAACTGAGACTTGGCAAGGGTGTGACAATATCTTCACTACAGACAAAGTGCAGCTCTTGAGATGGGAAGCAGCAATACTACCCATTAAGATTGACTTTTTTGCACCTTGAGGCCATGTGACGTTTGAGCCAGTTCTGCTTCACTAGAGACAGTTACAACAACTCCTGAAACAAAATAGTCTGTCAGCTTGTGTCTTTGATTTAAGTCTTTGAGAGGAGTCTAGGAAAGCAAGAAAAATGCTGGGAACACAGAGGATGTAATGTTAGCCTTAGGTTTCATAGGTGACTGGTTATATTGAGAGTCACTAGTTTAACCTCGAGAAGTGAAGAGGATTTTTGTTTTTATATAAATACTAGATTTCCTTATGTGCTCTCCTCTTCTAATTTCAAATTCTCTGGAGCAGGAATCTTGCTGACCTATTTCTTCCTCCTTCCCCCAGCTCTGCAGGGAAATGAAACCTCCCCCCTCTCCTCCAACCTTGCCCTATGTTAGAGGCTTACCCATATTTTAGAATTTTAATGAAATTTTAGAATTTAATTTATAAATTTAATTAACTTTATAATTTTAATGAAATGAAGTTAAATTGTGTTAAAATGTGTCCTTAACTTTTTTTGGGTAGATCTTTATGATATCGATGGATAGAAACCATCCTTTCTTATATGCTTTGAACAAGAAAGCGTTAAGGTTGATCTTTAAAAGTACCATTGGCCCCTGAATTAACACCTATTGAAATTAATGGGGAAAGTCATCTCTCAAAGATACTGTGCTCTTTGCAAAATCAGGCAGACAATGTTACATGAGTTACACTTGTGTCACATTTTGAAGTTGGAAGCAATTTTTTTTTCATAAAAGCCAAGACTCTGGAGGACAATTGAGAGTTTTATCTGCACACCCATGCTCCCGAGCTTTGGGAAATACTGCTGTCGAGAGAGACCGTACTCAGTCCTCTCAACCTGTCTGTGGTTGTAGAAAATTCCAGCAAGTTTTCCAAAGGAGCACTTGCTCCTACTCCCTGCTGTTAGCTGCCAGCCTCCTCTTTCCCTATTATTGATAGCCATCACGCTTTGTGAGGCATGAATGGAGAAACCTACAGGCCATCTACTCAAAGACTGTGCTTTGGATTAGTTTGGTTATAACAGAGGCTGTCATTGTTTGTTCACCTTCCTTTTCTTCCCAGGAAAGACATTGTCATTGTCACCAAACCAAAAGTGAGTCATTTTCACATCCATTTCCATTGTGTCAATCAGATGAGCTGCCAGTTTTGAGAGAGAATCATAGACAGAATCTGTGCTTCATGTCTTAAAGAAGATCTATGGATCCTAACTCTGAAATGATTT
Source organism: Gopherus evgoodei (assembly GCF_007399415.2). Lineage (NCBI taxonomy): Eukaryota > Metazoa > Chordata > Testudines > Testudinidae > Gopherus > Gopherus evgoodei. Next base: position 89,670,290 of record NC_044328.1, read on the forward strand.
GAACAGCAGTTTGTGATTGAGAGGCGCGTTAAAATGCAATTAATCCATCAGTCTGGATGGCTACCTTGAAAGTGGAGGCTTATAGAGGCTTAAAGACAATGTTGAAATTAAAGGTTTGATAATACAGTGCATCATGAACTTGGTGAACCCACTGCCACTGGAAATCAGACAGATTAGGGTTCAAAAGAAGATTATCATTTTGTGTAGCCAGTTTTAGAAGGATTTAAATAGATGCTAATAATAGAATTAAGTATTCCATCCCTTGTGCTTCAGGCCACGAAATACTCACCAAATAAAGGAATTCGTTTCCTGCACTACTCTTCCTTTGCCATTTGGCTTAGCCACAGCTCTAGAAGTCTTCACCAAGGTAGTGCCAAGATCACAGCATCAGCCCGCAGAATATAGAACCTCAAGTGTGGCAGGTTGCATTTGGGCATCAGTGCAACAGGCTGCTCCTCAGTCAGTTTGCTTCACTGGAACTACTTGCAGTAGTAAGGATAATCGTGTATTTCCAGGACTGGACACTAAGTAGGCAAAAGATTTTGTGGGGAGAAAGGTCACCATCCCAAACATGCAGGATACATAGATGAAGAAAAGCCAGAGGGAGACTTGTTTCCCTGCAACACTATGTTCTATTTCTAGTAGATCATTCCCACTTCCTAGATCCAGAAGTATCTTCCATTCCAAAGAAGAATTAGGTGGGTATGGCTTTCCTCTGTTTACATATGTACACATTTATCAGGAAAACAAGGAAGGGCAGCTCCTGACTTAACTGCTGATAGCAGATTTATGGGTTTTGACATGCAGGCTTTATGTAGATATATCAGCAGACAGACACATGCTGTTCCCGGTCTGCAAGAATAGGCCACCTCATCTATGGGTAGATATCACAAGATTTTAGCTTTAGCTGTCTGATTGTGGCTCAAGAAAATGCAATAGGCGTAGCGTGTTCTGGAACAGAGACACTTTACTGTCATTTATATTCTAAGATATACTGTGGTTTTTGAGATCTATTTTAAAAGTTTTGTTGTAAAAAGAGGGACTGTTTAATACCCTCAACTTCTTTGGGAAAGATAGGAGAGTGCTAACAGAGTTGTCACCTATTTTTATGTATTTGGATCAATTCTGCTAATTATAATATCAAATTGGTTTTGGAGAGTTTCTGTCTAAGTCTTGCATAACTCCTATATACCTCATTTAGTTCAGTTGTCTTCAAATCCGCAAGAAATAGCCATTTCTCCAATATTTAGTGCTCCTGCACTAGGCACTGATTGTTACTCATGTCATGCAACATAATTGCTGAGCTTATTAAACCCGACTGCTGTGTGTTTGAGTGTATCTTTCAGTTGAGAAATTCTTATTACACTGAAAACAGATTTTAAGTCACTTTGTTCCATAAATATCATTAGTAGCCAATAGCACGTTGTCCTTTTGCTCATCTGATAATCCTGCTGCTACAAACCATGAAGTACTAGTTTGAGACTAGAATAGGTTGATAAGCATGCTATACACACACAGCACATCTCAGCCATGTCACAGGAGACTAATAGACTGTGTCCAGTTAGAGAATTTGATCACAAGGTACAGTGATAACTGTATTATAATCCCACAAAGTGGAAGGACTTTTTGTTTTTGACAGATTTGCAGTTTGAGAGGATAAAGCCACAGACTGTGCATCCTCTTTTGCAGAGTGTCTTCTTTGTTGAATGAATATATTTAAGTGTGATCCATTGAGGATGTTCATTTAGATGAATTCATTATTTCATACTTTTTCAGGAACCCACTAGAGAAAATCTTGTCTCTAAGATTAGTATTTCTAGGTGTTTGCAATACATGTATGTCTATAATTAATTATCCAGTTTCCATTTTCTCTTGTATAATATACAAGTTCTTAGGTAACATCTAAAGTGCTCAAAATTGAAGTTTTAGGGCCAAATAAGTTCATGTTTGCAGCAACACCTTGCATCTCCTGGAGCCTCTTTGATGTCATTGGGATCTGCCCATGCAAGAGCTTGCAATTCAAGGCCTTAGACTACAAGCTTTTCCGTGTAGGGTCTGTTTTACCTCTGTTTTTGTACAGTGCTTAACCTACTTCAATGCCCATCTTGATGTGCCTCTTAGCACATCATATAAATACTTAAACAAAAGCTGTTGTATAATCATAAATTTCTAAACATTGTATTATGTATGTTTTCCATCCTTTCGAAAGGGAAAAGATCTAATAGAGACATTTATGCTGTTAATTTTTTTGGTAAGAGTTTCAGACATCTATGTTCTGTATTAGTTAGGAGTACAAATTGGAATTGCAAACAATCACAGTGCTATTTAGGCTCATATGATGTCAGCCTGAATCAGACTCAGAACATTGCTGCACAAAAGAAACAGCCAAAGGCAGCAATTACAATCTCTGGGACTGATGTTTTAGAATGCAGTTGTGTGCTGTCTCTTCCTTCAGCCTCTCCTTTTTGACAGACTGGTTCAGTGAAACATATGCTGCAGTTTCACAGGGATATGAGTGTGAACAGACTACACTGGACTTACTTGCAGTTTGCACAGTAGAACTAGTGCATTTGTTCATTGCACTTTACAATTGCTTGATGTGACAAGGGACAGGAGGATCTCAGAATCTAGGCTCCAGCACAAGCTCAAACATAACACTGCAATTTTTAGCTCTGCAGCCTGAGCCTTTCCAGCCCAAGTCAGTTGACCAAGGCTCTGACTTGGTGCTGCATGTTTTTTATCACAGTGTAGGCATACTCTTAGAGGTTATCTCCTCCTCCGCCCTCCCAGAATTCCTCTTCTTCTGCTGAGGCAGCACCAAGACTAGACTGTCCCAACAGGTGTTTGTCTAATTGTGCGTAAAAACCTCCAGTAATGGAGATTCCATAACCTCCCTTGGTAAACTATTCTGGTGCTTAATCATCTTTATAATTACAAAGCTTCTCCTAATGGCTAACCTAAATCTCCCTTCCTTCAAATTAAGTTGACTACTTTTTGCTCTACTCTCAGTGGACATGGAGAACAATTGATCCTCCTTATAACAGCCCTTAATATATTTAGACTGTTATCAGGTCCCTCCTCAGTCTTCTTTTCTCAAGATTAAGCATACCAGTTTTTCTAAACTTTCTTCATAGGTCAGGTTTTCTAAACCTTTTATAACTTCTAAGAAAAGAACAGGAGTACTTGTGGCACCTTAGAGACTAACAAACTTATTTGAGCATAAGCTTTTGGGGGCTACAGCCCACTTCATCAGATGTTTTGCTCCACTGGACTCTTTCCAGTTTGACCACATCTTTCTTAAAGTGTGGTGCCCAATAATCTAGTTAAGACTCACCAAGCCCAAGTAGAATGGAAAAAACTACCTCCTGCATCTTAGATATGACACTTCTGGTTGTTTTGAATTTTTAATCCTGTCCTCCAAAGAGCTTGCAACATCTCGCAGCTTGGAGTCATCTATATATTTAATAAGCATAATCTCTACGTCATTATCCAAGTAACTAATAAAAATATTGAATAATACTGGATCCAAGACTAACACTCAAGGGAACACATGAGATACATCTTCCCAGTTTCTTAGTGAACCATTGATAACTGCTCTTTGAGTATGATCTTTCAAACAGTTTTGCCCTACCTTATAGTGGTTTAAGCTAGACCACATTTCCTTAGTTTGCCTATGAGAATGTCTTGCTGGCACTGTGTCAACAACTTTACTAAAATCAAGGTACATCATGTCTACTGCGTCCCCTCCCTCCATCCACTAAGCCAGTAATCTTATCAAAGAAGGAAATTATGCTTCACTTTAGAACCACAGCTGGTTCCTTCATAATACTTAATAGGAGTAGGTGTGATCTTTGTAGCCTAACTTTATTTTTTAATGTTTTATTGCAATAGAAACAATAAAAGACCAATATTCAATCCATCCGATTTACAGGTAGGATGATTATTTAAACTTTTTTATTTTATATGTGTGCTTTCTGTCAAAGGACACTGTTGGGTCAGGCCCATATTCCTGAACCAGTCATGTTTTTGTGCATAAAACATAGTTGATATACTGGTCAATTCAGATAACTGTATAGGATTAAGTCTGCTGGAGATTTAGTGACAGTACTGGACTGATATCATTTTTGAAAAATTGAACAGTGTGAGAATAAGACCCAATACTGCATCTAATGTAACATATAGAGAAAGTTAAAGTTTGGAACATTTCTTTTCTTTGAAGTATATTAGCTTAGGGGCAGATGAAGCACGTACCAACATTACCATTTTTACATCATTATCTCCCCATGAACTCGTATGGTACAATTAGCAGAAAGCTTAAGTTCCTTGTTTTAGTGTTCCTAGGAGACTTGATATCTGAGACAATACAGTTGTTGCTGGGGAGTGAGTGAGTGGATAAGTATGAAATAACTCAGCCAAATCAGAAGACAAAGAAGTTACTTCAAGTTACTTCAAGTGACTGAGAATTGGTGTGGCGGCAGGACCCAGTGGGGCATTCTAGAACTCTAGAGTCAGTGGTAATGAAGTAGGTCAATTTCTAGTGCATGTTTGAAACAGAAGGAGTGAGGGGAGAAAGAGATCTAATTTTACATCTGTAGTTAAGGAAGACTCCATTGGACTTGCACTTCGAGGGGAGAGATCTTTAGAGACCCAAAAGCAGCCCTCCTGCTGATCTCTTGGGGATTCTTGTTCAGATGGAGGAGATGGCAGAAGGGGATGCATCAGCATCAGCAATTAAAATGATTGTGGAGTGGAGCAGTCTAAGGAAATCTCAGGTTTATTATGCCTTTAGTTTCTTTTGTGGGGTTTTATGTGGCAGGAGATAATTGAACCCATTTTATTCCATGTATTTTGTGTTCCCAGCTGTTTTTCAAAGGGATCTGAAACATTTTAACTTACATTCAAATTAAAGATGCCCGGTCCGTCCAGCACACCAGCTACTTAGTTCAGTCCTGTAAAAAGTTACAATGCCACACAGTTATTCTTGTTGAATTCATTAGAACCGAGTCAGTCATTACTCTTACTAGCATATTTCATCCCAAATAATCAGCCTGCTTTGCTAACTTTACAATATTCCTGTTTACCTGGCTTGTGAAGTGCAGTCATCTTTGGTGTAGAATGTTCCACCTGTTTAACAATGCACAGGAAAGCTACACAACTGTTTGCATCAAGTGAAAAATACACCGTGCTCTATCCCATGGCTGCAGTAATGAAGGAACATTGTCAGTAGAAATGATATTAAATAGAGTTCATGATAACAATATAGTTAACTTAAATGTAGGTCAGAGCATTGAATGAGGCATTGGACTCATGAGACACAGATTCTATTCCTAGCTGTACCACAAATCTGATGTGGGACCCTGAGCACGTTAGTTCAGTTTTCTGTGCTCGTTTCCCTTCCTATCTTTTGTCAGTCTTGTCTAGATTATAAGCTCTTTAAGGCAGAGACTGTTGATATTACAGCAGCATATAGAGGCTCAACCAAAATTAGAGCCTCATTGCATTAGCTGCTGAATATCCACATAGCAACAAAGTATTCTAGACTCTTGTTATTCCGTATTATATAGCATTCTCTACAATGAAAATTCTCATTTTTCTTGATCTGTCCGTGATTTCTTAATACCATAGGGAAATGTTACTGTATATATTTAATTTTCTTCTGTTCTTTGTATTTCTCATTAAAGATATAAAGAAGTTATTTGTTCACTTTGGTCTCTGATTCTTAGTAAGGAATTTCTGAATTTGGTCAAGTGTTTGTCAGTGAATAATCTGATTCATTGCTGCCTAATTTTGAATAGTGCCTATAGCTTTTTGTAAAGTAAGTTGATTTATGCCTGTGAGTGAAATATTGATGTAATTGGTCAAAAAAACAAGGAAAATCCACTAACATTTTGTGATGTTGCACTCCATATGTTTTATGGAAATATGTTTATACATTTGAATATAATGTAACTGGAATATGCTTTATGCAAAAGATCTCTTGTAAGGTATCATTACAAAGCTTATAATCTACTGAGTGTGTTTATTCTATTTGTATGCATGTATCCTTCTCATATCTGAAGCTAGAAATATGAAGTATAACTCTAAGGTTCTACTGTAACTATGCAAAGTGTGGGCCATTAATGGTGGTTTGGAAGCTTGATGGCTCCCATTGCCTAAGACAATTGGTTGTAAATGGCTCTGTTTAGTTGCAAACCTCGTTGGGTATGTGGGTCAGCCCTGGAAGAATGAAGAATGAGGTCTCTCAGCACATGTGACCATGTCACAGGATATCTGAATCCATCTTAAATCTGGTGCTTTTCCATTTAGAAGGAGGGGTGGGGATTCAGAGAGACAAAGGGTTCCTTCCTTAGGCCAATGCTATACAAGGCGGTGGAGCAGAACAAGGGGGGCTGTCAGTCATGAGAAATCCCCTAGTTACCACCTGAGCTGGAACTAATAAGAACTGTACCAGGGGAAAGGATTGGGCCCAGACTAGGAAGGAGTCTAGTCTATGAAAGAAGCTTATTGGAACATCTCTGAGAGTGAGATTTTACCTGTAAACAGATTCTTAATGTATTAGAGTTAGACTTGTGTGTTTTTGCTTTATTTTACTTGATAACTTACTTTGTTCTCTCTGTTATTACTTGAAACCACTTAAATCCTACTTTTTATACTTAATAAAATCACTTTTGTTTATTAATTAACCAAGAGTAAGTGATTAATACCTGAGGGAGCAAACAGCTGTGCATATCTCTCTATCGGTGTCATAGAGGGTGGACAATTTATGAATTTACTCTGTATAAGCTTTATACAGAGTAAAACTGATTTATTTGGGGTTTGGATCCCGTTGAGAGCTGGGTGTCTGGGTGCTGGAGATAGGTGACCTGCTGAGCATTTTTTGGTTAAAGTCTGCAGCTTTCGGGGGTGGACCAGACCTGGGTCTGTGTTGCAGGAGGCTCGCATATCTGTCTCAACAAGGCAGGGTTCTGGAGTGCCAAGCTGGCAGGGAAAACGGGCTCAAAGGTAATCTGAGCATGTCAGGTGACAGTCTCAAAGGGGTCTCTGTGACCGAACCCATCACACATTTAATCAAAAATTTTTTGCTTTATTTTGAAATTATGAAATTTGAAGTTGCATTTGAGAGACTGGTACTGCCATTGGAGAAGGTCAAGTAATTGAAGGGATCCCTGAAAAAGACATTTGTGCCATATTTTTACAAAATGTGGGTTGATGATAGGATGCTGTTTTATCATTTGTCAAGATAATTTCATCATTTGAGAATTTCTCAAGGAACTTTGTGTGAAGCCCAAGAAAAAAAAAGGACTCATTCATTTTGTTATGGAGTCACTGTGTTAAATACAATTGGAACCTCAGAATTTATGTTTTCATATTCTCCATGTAGCATTCAAGATTTATCTGCAATTTTAAATGGGTAACATAAGAAGTCCCCTCGGGAGGAAGAAATGAGCCTCAACCCTTCTATTTTCAGGGCGTTTGGGGAAATACCAATTTTGTCATCAAGTAAAGTATAATCCAGAACAGAGGTCATTTTGTCCTAATCAAATTAGGATTGAAGAGGTGGCACTTGTTCTTCATCAGAGGTACTTTTGCTTTGTGCGAATACTTTCTCTCTGCTATAGCTAAGATAAAAAGCACATTTTGCCTGGAAAGTATTGACATACAACACCGTAGCAGGAATGTCAGGGGAAAAAGCAAATTCACTTGAACAAATTTTGGGTTGTTTTTTTTTTAGTTTAGTGAATTTTTATTTACATTAATCTACAGTGAAGTCTCTCTCCATACAATGAAATACCTGCAGAAATGTAATACTTTCAGGACTGCTTAAGATATAAAAGATCAAATTTAAAAGGTGGAAGAGAATGCTTTTAGGAAATAAAGAGGGGAAACTGAATTTATGTATGCTTTGGAAAATAAAGAAGCCCCCTAAATATAGCTCACACAAGCAGATTCCACTTATTTTGAGCCACACTGTGTGGGATATTTCCAACCTTGCATGAAAGAGGGCATGGGAAGATTTGATTTCTATGTGGGCCTTCCAATAAATAAATAAAATAAATAAAGCCAACAGACAGCTATCTTGCTACTTACACTTGTATTTTAATTCTCTGATGTTAGCATTCTGTAAATATGAGAGAATAAAAATTTTATTAAAAATATTACAGCACCAGCTAACACTTCTGCTGTAGAAAGAAATGTTGCTTTAGCAGTAAAAACTAAGCCCGTTTGCAAAAGTAATTTATTTCCTTTTCTATAGGACAGTTCCTTGGATGCATGAACTTTAGGAAACTTTATTTTATCAGAAGCAGTACTGTATGTGTGTATATATATAGCTATATATTGCTCTCTGGTCCTGGCAACATAGAATTTTTTTTAAAAGTGTGATGGCTCAGTATTTTTCTGCTTTCCCCTGCTTTCAATTGAATGTCTTCATTAACCCCTTTAGAGCTGCTGTACTGCACTGCATGTCTTCTGGATGCAGTTTACTGAACAATGTAGATTAGAAATAAATTGATTATTAAGATGCACCAGAATGATCTGTCTCTTCAAGTGTTATTCCCTAGAGACTGCATTAATCTTTCAGAATAACATCTTGTGACATTAGAGAAATTATGCATTAGAATAATGGAAGGAATCTAGAGAAGTCTATATTTTGCCTTTGTCTGCAGACTACTGAATAGGCAAAGAAATATTTCAGCTGTATGATTGCATGAAAAAAAACATAGCTTAATCAGCCCATTTCTTTTATAGGAAGCACTCCCTAGAACTGGCACTTAATCATGTACCAAATCTACAGTGAAAATGAATTGATATCTTTCAATACATTTATAACTTTCTCAAGTTACATAAACAATTATTCCTGTGTAAAGGATGTTGGAGTCTCTCTGTAATCCTTTATAGGCATTTCTATGGTGTCAAAGTCCATAGTTTCTCCTAATTTAGGGGGTTCATCTCAGTTTTCCCCTGTGTAAAATGGGGACTTACTCACTGTTGTAAAGCATGTTGAGATATTCATATACCATAATGTTTTTTATGTAAGTGCTGAGCTAGTTGTGTTTAATAAAACTATGAGTATTTCTCTGTTGTCTCCTTGTAATGTTACAATTTGTTTTGGCAGATAGATGTTTCTGATAAAAGCATTCATAGAAAATATTTTAAGGAGGTCACCACCGAAAGTCTAGTTCTCTTACTTGTAGGTGACAATCCATACTTTATTTGAAGTCAATTCTTGACCTTTGGAATATCTGATTTTACAACAGAACTACCAAAGGTTGATTCATGTTTATTCAGAAGTAGAATCCCATGGAAACGTGTTGGCAAACATGGTGTTCTGCTTACCTTAATCCTTAACATTCCTGAGCATACCGAGGGCACAAGTTTAACAAGCTTTATTCTGAACCAGGCTTTGAGCTTTTTAAGTTCATGAAGTAGCTACATTAGACAGGAGTTAGTTTAAATTTTCCTTCAGTTGTGTAGATGTAAACTTGACAAAAGTCTCAGGAAAAATCCAATATATATTTTGAGAGCATTGTTCACCACACAGCATTCTTTTTAATATCTTAAATATTATCAATAAATCTGAAGTCTTTAAATTTATGCAACCTGATAAGAATTTTCTGAACCATTATACTAAAAAATGTTGTGACAGCTCCTGACAATTGTAGATGCTGCACAAAATACAAATTCTCAATATTACAAATAAATAGTTTCTCTTTCTGGTGAGCACTTTTATGCAAGAGAACTATTCTCATAAGCATTCTCCCCTCACAAGTTCTAGTTGTGAGTTGGTTCCTGCAAGACACACAATGGAAAACTGCATAGATTAGTCAGGAAACCACTACAACAATTTAAAATCACCATAGCATATTAAAGCTAGAAATCCTTCATAAGACACTAAAGTTAAAATATCAGAAGAGAGTAGAAATATTGTAGGGGAAAAGGGGAATGTTTAACTGTTTTTTTTATAAGTCGGATGTGATTGACTCTGGCAGATGAATTTAGGCAATGTGAGATCCTTTTGCATTTCTGAATAATGCTGGAGGAGAAACACCGAAACTAAGTAAATCTGTATTTCCAAACACTTTTTGACTTGCAGGTCTGAAGGTGAGGAAATAACTATTAAATTTTAATGCCTGTGAAAACAGGGCCTGCTATCCAAAGTCCTAGTGTCAAGAGGCATTATTATGAAAACTTTTCCACCCTGGCTTCTGGAGATAGTCACTTTTACTGAGCAGACACAATGTTGCTTTGTTCATTTCAAATGTTGAGTTAACAGGGTGAGACCCTGCTGTGTTATTCATATGGCTGTGTTATTTCTGACAAAGTAAAATAGGTTACCTAACTTGTGCAGGGTACAGCGCTATCATTTTGAAAGGGGAATTCTGTGGCTGCAGCATGACTGTTGAAAGAGCTGCAAGAGTTTATCAAATAGATCTTTGCCACCCTAAAAGGTGGTTGGTTACATCTCAAATTAACAGCTCCCTTTTTTCAGGAGAGGGCAGAAAGCATATTCATGCATAGGCAAATGTCAACATTTCAATATACTTTAGAGCTACATCATTTTACTTAATAAGAATTCTCCAGGGCATGCTGAAAGCAAGAGACAGTTCCAATTATGGTGGAATTAAGGCAGATCTTAATGCAGAGATGGGTACTTCTAGCTTCTCCATAGCACTACACTGTTGAAAAACAGGGTAAGACTACTATGCAACTGATCTTAAGTCTATTTACTGCTTTTTCTACAGTACTTGTCACACCAGTATTTGTAGTGCTACTATAAATATGAATATATTTTGCCTCAACAGTAGTATGAGGAAGGGAAATGTTCCTGTTTTAGGAAGGTAAAATGAGGCACAGAATAAATAAGGGAATTGCCTGTGGGAGATCTTTGGGACAGGTACTTTTGTAGTGTGTCTGTACGGTGCCTACCAGGGGCCCTGGGCCACAACTGAGACCAATCGGGGCTTCCATAATACAATAAATTGTAAAAATGAGATTGCTGCTATCTTGTTTCCCAGTCTAGTGCCTTCTAAAACTGTAGGCCAGTTGAAATTTTTCATCAAAAACATATGAAAAATGACTTATCAAAGAATACAAAGAATTTTGTATTGTTTAAAAATATCTGAATTTTCAGCAAAACTATTAAAAATATTTTCCTGATCTAATACAATTCAAACAAATTGTTTGAGTTTGTTTTCCCCATTGCTCTTTTCTGTAGTGCACATAAATACATACACACATACATACATACATAAAATAAGGGGGGGAAGGGGAAAAAGCCGAAATGTTTTTAGATTGCATTCAATTCCTGATTTTTCAATGGAATAATTCCTACTGAAAAAAACATTTGTTTCATGTAAAGTTTCCAATCAAATGAAAATCATTTTGTTCAAAACTTTTCATGGAAAATAATTCTCATTTTTTGGCTAGCTGTACATAAGTCCCTGTCTTCCTCACATCATGCTGTCCAATTAGGAAAGAGAAATATTTGCAGGAACCAGCACTGGACATCCTTAGAAAAGTTTTGACAAAGAGAGGGAAAAATAGCAAACTATGCACATTGTATGTAAGCAGCAGAATCTGTAACATGAAGCCACAGAATATGTAAAAGTGCTGTGAACTTTTCCCCTAAAAGCCTCTTGCAGTCTGAGATGAAGCCAGCACACCTCCACTGGTTGCAGAAGTTGCATGGATGCTAAGACATTCACTGAAACATGCTTTGTCATAGGGAATGTGGTTTTTTGCCCCTAGCAAGTTGATGCTTCTCAGAGCAGCATTACATTCGGTTGTCTGCAGTAAGTTTGCATTTCCAGGGTTACATGGCTTTGTTGTGAGTCCTTCAGGCCACAATTTTGTTTTGTTTTGTTTTGTTTTTAGAGTTGGAAGATCTTTTGTGTAGAAATTGTTACGACAGCATATAAAGTAGGAGTTTTTAGTTTCTTTATAGAATTTAGCAAGCTGCTAAATTTCTTAGCACATCAGCTACGGGAGCATATGCTATCATCCTTAGGGCTCAGCCATTTTCAGAAAACTGCCATTTATGCTTAAACATACTAGATGGCATGGTGAAAACCACCAAGATCATTTTTACTAATATCTTGAGTCAGGTTTTGAACCCAAACTTTTAGAGCTTCGATCAGTGCATAAGGCTTAATTAATACTGCTATATGCTACCTAGCTTCCCCTTGCTCTCCCCAAAGAATGGCATTTTGGATAAGCAAGAGGGAAGTTAGGCTAAATGTCAAGAAGCTTCCTAAGAGGGCAATTTTTCAGACTGGAATAGTTTCCTTAAGGGAAATTATGTAAACATTACTACTAGGCTAATTTAAAATTGTAATTGAGTCTTGAATCACTAAGGAATGACCATGTGCAGTTTTGGACATAGAAGTGATTAGTTTTCTTTATTTGAACGGTTAACTAAATTGAAACTGTTGCTTGTCAATATTTTTTAAAAATTAGAATTCCCTCTTTTCCCCTCTCAAAGTGTTATTTTGCCTTCATGATGAAATTTAGAATTAAATTCTTCTGAAACACTTCAGTGAGGGAGAAAAAAAATGGAGGGAGCATTAACTCAAACTTTGCAGATGTATATGGCCAGATATCCCTTCTTAGGGAGCTACTGACTTTTTAAAAACTGTTTTTTCAAGCTTTTGACAATTCAAAGAGTCAGGTCAAAATTTACAGCCCAATCGAATTTCTGTTTGGACAGACTCCAGTTGACTTCAATGAAGGATGGATCCAACCTTTAGTGTGGGACTGAATACATGGACTTGACTGATAGCATACCTGCGTATATCAGAAGCAATGCCATTGAAGGTGTTAAATTAACATTAGTGAGAATCAGACCCATTGTTTTCTAATCTTAACTTCACAGAAATGGAGTTGTGCCATGATCTTTTGCTTCCTTCCATGCCCTCCCCACCCCAACTTTGTAAGGTAGGAGAAGCCATTAGAAATAAAAATCAATATTTTGGGAAAGGCAGGATAATGCTTTTCTTTGAAGAAATCTTCAATGAGCTCTCTCTTATCTGCAGTCCTTTTTGAGATAAGGAGGGAATAAGTAAGGGGCAGTAGGAGGAGGATATTTTTGACAGGGAAGCTGTCATACAAATATATGAGCCTAGTTTATAAGAATGCACAATCTGCAAACACTCTGCTTCCGCCATTCTAAGGATGTATTCAACCTTCAAAGGGTAAACAGTAGCCAATCTACTTTCAATGCAGCAAACTTTTGAGAGATTGGTTACCAACAATTGCTTCAGCTGATGTTGTAAGAGTTGATTACTACTGCAAAAATGTAATCAATAGTTTGTATTAATGACAGTCATGATTTTGCTTCTGAAGTGAAGTTAGCAAATATCTCTAGCTGCAAAAGGATGATTTATTAGAAAAAAGTTATTTCCTGGCAACAGCATTTCCATCTGCTGAATCTGGAATGGAGAAATATGAGTATATAATTTTTAGACTAGAAATAGTATATTCTTACATAGCTTCATCCTGTGGGTATGGTGAAAAATCAAGGGAACTGGAGTGCTGCTGAGCAGAAATGTCAATAGGTCACTGATAGTACATACATCTTTATCTTTTAATCATAAGACTGCTATTGAGTAAAAAGCGATTCTAATAGGGTTTTTATGATTCAGAATATTTGATAATGGCACAGTGTGAGAGAACATTAAGTTCCAATACTGACAGTACAGTAGTCTAAGGACTTTTTATGTACTAAGTGTTATTTAGCATGTTATACATTCAAAGCATAGTTCCTCCGAGCACTTCTGCAAGTCAGATCCCAGAGTCTCAAATCAGACCCCCAAAATGAGGAACACCCACTTAACCATTTCTGAAAAGTCTGATATTTGTGACTTACCTAGCATCACATAGGAACTCTGTGGTAGAGGCGCGGATAGAATCTAGTTCTGCAGGGCAGCATTAATCTGCCTTAAACACAAGTAGGGCCCTACCAAATTCACGGCCATGAAAAACCTGTCACGAATCATGAAATCCAGTCTCCTCCCCCCCTGAAATCTGGTCTTTTATGTGCTTTTACCGTACACAGACGTAAGGGTAGCAGTACCGCAAGCCCCCCATACAATAACCTTGTGACTCCTACAAATACAACACCGTGAAATTTCAGATTTAAATAGCTGAAATCATGAAAATTATTATTTTTTAAATCCTGTAACTATGAAATTGACGAAAATGGACCATGAATTTGGTATGGCCCTAACCATAATACCATTCCTTCTCTTCTTGCAATCTCCTGCCTCATTCACTACATACCTTCCAACAAATGAGGCAGGATTCCACAGGAAGTGGCCTCTTGGGTATGTCTATACAGCATTTTGGATTGAGCGGAAAGTTGTAGTTAATTATGAAGACACTGTGGTTCATAGGTGACTAGTAACTGCTGATAGTAAGGGGGCACAATTTAAAGATTATGGTGGTATGCAGCAGAGTTCAAGGCAGGTACTCATAAGACAAAGGAGCTTTGGTTTCTAGCACTACTTTTGATGTCATGTTTTACGATACTATGTAATAGCAGATGGAAATTGTTCTAAAAGAGAGCTATACATGAAGAAAACCATGACTGTATGTTTCATATGTTAATTAAAAGTCTTAAGAAAGTTGTCCTAATGTGTGACTAGTATTAAGGCCAATTTGTACGTTGCTGGCTCTGACATTTGAGATTCTTAAAAAAGAGAGCGCTCGCAGAAATACTTATGCATTTTGTCATTTTTCTTTGGTGTGCTCACTGCCACCTTAAAATAAAGTACCAGAATCTTGTCTTGTGAATAAATATAACCCCAACACAATGCCAGCACAACTGCGTACAGCTTTATAATTACAACCAAATTAAGTGAGGTTTTGATAGAAAAATAATCCATCTTTATTTTAATAAAAACACTGTTTGGAGTGAAGTCCTATCTCTTGTTCACATTCCCAAGCACTAAGATAACAAATTATTTATATTAGCACACTTGATGCATATTAATTTCATAGGCAGTATGAAGGAATTTTCCTGATTCTAACGGCAAAGATGCAAGCAGACCATTAAACCACACGGAATGCAAGCATTGCCATTGGGGTGAAAGCTCGGCATAATAGGAGCAGCTTAGCCCTCCAACAAGTTTACATTTCCCAGAAAAATTCCTGCAGCTGCTCAAAGATACGGTCATTCTACCTGCACTTTGTGGTTTAGAGAAATTCAGTAGAAGATAAAACAATGAGGAGTCTTGTGGCACCTTAAAGACTAACAAATTTATTAGAGCATAAGCTTTTGTAGGCTATGACCCACTTTTTCAGATGTATGGAGTTAAAATTACAGTAGCCAGGCATAAATATACAGCACAAGAAAAGATGGGAGTGGCCTTACCAAGTGGAGGGTCAATGATTCAATCAGGGTGGATGTGTCCCATTCCCAACAGTTGACAAGAAGGTGTGAATTGTAAACAGAGTAAAAATTACTTTTTGTAGTGCTAATGAGACCAATTCCAGCAGGATGGATGGCCCATATCCAACAGTTGATGGGAGATTACTTCTTGTAGTGACCCAGCCATTCTCTGGGCTTGTCTACATCAGAAAGTTGCAGCGCTGGTGAGGGAGTTACAGCGCTGCAACTTTGAAGGTGTACACATCTGCAGGGCATCACCAGCGCTGCAACTCCCTGTTTGCAGCGCTGGCCGTACTCCCGTTTTGTCTCGGGTGTAGAGGATCCAGCGCTGGTGATCCAGCGCTGGTAATCCAATGTAGACACTTACCAGCGCTTTTCTTGACCTCCGTGGAAGGAGGAAGCCTCTGGTAATCAAGCTGGTCTCCTTCCCCGGCTTGCTCTCGCGTTCCCGGAACCCCGAGCAAGCAGGTCTCCTTCCCTGCGGTTTGCTGGGTGGTTCGGGGAACGCGAGAGCAAACCGCGGCGAAGCTGGTCTCCTTTCCCGGTTTGCTCTCTCGTTCCCGGAACCCCGAGCAAGCAGGTCTCCTTCCCTGCGGTTTGCAGGGTGGTTCGGGGAACGCGAGAGCAAACCGCGGCGAAGCTGGTCTCCTTTCCTGGTTTGCTCTCTCATTCCCGGAACCCCGAGCAAGCAGGTCTCCTTCCCTGCGGTTTGCAGGGTGGTTCGGGGAACGCGAGAGCAAACCGCGGCGAAGCTGGTCTCCTTTCCCGGTTTGCTCTCGCGTTCCCCGAACCCCCCTTGAAGCCGCCCAACAGCGCTGCAGTGTGGCCACATCTAACACTACTTGCAGCGCTGGTTGCTGTAAGTGTGGCCACTCTGCAGCACTGGCCCTATACAGCTGTACTAATACAGCTGTAACAACCAGCGCTGCAAAATTTTAGATGTAGACATGGCCTCAGTCTTTATTCAGTCCTACTTTGATGATGTCGTTTGCAAATTAATTCCAGCTCTGCAGTTTCTCACTGAAGTCTGGCTTTAAAGTTTTTTTGTTGAAGCATGGCCACTTTTAAGTCTGAAATTGAGTGTCTGTGGAGATTAAAATGCTCTCCCACTGGTTTTTGAATGTTTTAATTCTTGATGTCTGCTTTGTGTCCATAGAAGATGGCTGCCAAGAGACATACACTGTCTCGCAGCGTGCAAGCAGGCAGCAAAGTACAGTGCTAGGCAAAGTTTGTATGGGGAGAGCGTCCAGCAAATTGGGCAATAGGATGGGGACTTACAAGCAAATTAGTAAGGTCTTGCTCAGATGGAGCACAAAAATGTGTCATTGATTTGCTATCTAGCTGGCTTTGGACCCTGCTAAAGTAAATGAGAATGTTATGCCCTTGAGCTGCTATATCCCTATCAAACCATTGAGACAGCTGCGACACCTTTACTTCTGTATTACTTATGTAAAAAGACCAGCCATGGGCTAAAAATGTAAGAGACTGTTTTCCTGTAACAACAGCTGTATAAATGGAGATACCAGGCCAAGATGCTTATTTCAGTGACCCTTTACTCTGGTCTGTTTCAGAGATTTGGGCTTAATTCTCCACCGTGCCCAAGTGGAAAGATCCACCAAGGACCTTTAATCAGCTGAGAACTGAGTATATCAGAGCCTAACTCTACCTCCTCCCCTTCCCTCACATGCTCTGTCTCCTTCCCTCTGAGAAGCCTTTGCTTTCCCTTATGCCATGAAGTCGGTTCCAGCACAGTATATGGCAGATGTGGAAGGCAGCAGAACGATCACTGCCACTGGGGAGATTCCTTTGGCTGTTTCAAGTTCACTCTGTGCTGCATAAACAGAGAGCTGTCCCTTAGGTCTGTAATACCAGGGACAGATAATGGTGTGATCACCTTAGACCAGGTTTACCTCCTCTATCACCACTGACCTGCTACTTTCTGTTTGGCTTTGGGACCAGAGCAGATCTATTACATCTCTCCACCAGACACCAGGTTCTCCTTAGCAGCCGAGCTTTTGGACACCTACTGCGTTGCTTAGTCATTTCAATTATACATTTGACCTGCTGGCTTTATGGCTTAAGCCTTAAATTTCTCTTTTCATTTTATTTTTTGTTACATGAAAGTGCAAGGAACAAACAATAACTAACTGTATGTTTGCTGAGAATTTCTGGAACAATGTAAGCCATAAAATATTTTTGCAGCAGTACAGAAAAAGAATTAAATCTACTAAACCAATTTTACCCCTTGTGTAATTTCACTGAAGTCAGTGGAATTACAACAGATTAATCGTACCCCTTGCTTTCAAAGTGCAACAATATGTCATTCCTTTCAGTACCTCACTATATACAATACAGTATAGCATACCTTCCAATACCACACTGTACACAATATGCCATAACTTCTAACCCACCGCTATATACAATACATCATACCTTCCAATACCCCACTCTGTATACAGTATTTTCAGAGCTTGTAATTTATAAGCCCCTATTAGGTAACCATGTATTGTAATAGAAATAATATTGAAGTATGTATCTATGTAACACTCAGCCACGGCAGGGATGGGTGCAGTAAAGTGACACTCAGGATCGCTACACACCTGTTGTGTACTTTGCACCTCATGGGAGAGAACAGCTAATAACACCTTGTCCTTATCCTTTCTTGGCAAACTCTTTTCAGTAAAGTATCAGGGGGTAGCAGTGTTAGTCTGTATCCACAAAGATAACAAGGAGTCCGGTGGCACCTTAAAGACTAACAGATTTATTTGGACATAAGCTTTCCTGGGTAAAGAACCTCACTTCTTCAGATGCATGGAGTGAAAATTACAGATGCAGATAATTTTCACACCATGCATCTGAAGAAGTGAGTTTTTTTACCCACGAAGCTTATGCCCAAATAAATGTTAGTCTTTAAGGTGCCACCAGAGTCCTTGTTGTCTTTGCAGTGAAAACATTGTGATTAATGCTACTTTCTGTATTTCCAGTGTGAGCTGGAAGTGGTTTTCTTGTTACAGAGCAAGACCACCAAAATGCTACTATGGGAATAGGGTGCATATGCTGTAGACCTACAGAAACCAGAGTGCTAATGCAAATAAACCTCCTGACCTGTCCAAACTTCTTCAATCAAAAGACTTTACATAAGAAATGAGGTGCCACCTCGGAATGTTTCAGAGTAGCAGCCATGTTAATCTGTATCCGCAGAAAGAACAGGAGTACTTGTGGTACCTTAGAGACTAACAAATTTATTTGAGCATAAGCTTTCATGGGCTACAGCCCACTTCATCGGATGAATGCAGTAGAAAACACAGTAGGAAGATATATATAAAAAAACTTTTTGTAGTGGTAATCAAAATGGTCCATTTGTAACTGTTAACAAGACGTTGTGAGGAACGAGGGGGGAATAAACATGGGGAAATAGCTTTACTTTGTGTAATGACCCATCCACTCCCAGTCTTTATTTAAGCCTAATTTAATGGTGTCCATTTTGCAAATTAATTCCAGTTCAGCAGTCTCTCATTGGAGTCTTTTTTGAAGTTTTTTGGTCATAATATTGTGACTTTTAGGTCTGTAATTGAGTGACTAGGGAGATTGATGTGTTATCCGACTGGTTTTTGAACGTTATAATTCTTGATGTTTGATTTGTGTCTGTTTATTCTTTTATGTAGAGACTGTCCGGTTTGGCCATTATACATGGCAGAGGGACAGGACCGGCGCTACCATTTAGGCAGCCTAGGCAATCGCCTAGGGCGCCAGAATAAATGGTGGGCGCCGTTTTGCCGGAGGGGGCGGCAGGCGGCTCCGGTGGAGCTGCCGCAGTGGTGCCTGCGGAGGGTCCGGTGCTCCACCAGAGCCACGGAGCACCAGACCGTCCGCAGGCACCACTGCGGCAGCTCCCGCGGAGCCGCGGGACCAGCGCACAGGGCGGCGAAATTGCCGTCTGCCTAGGGCGCTCAAACCCCTAGCTCCGGTCCTGCAGAGGGACATTGCTGGGACATGATAGCATATATCACATTGGTAGATGTGCAGGTGAATGAGCCTCTGATAGTGTGGCTGATGTGATTAGGTCCTAACCCCTCAGAAAGAGACAAACACCTACAAGATCTCTATCAAGCGTTCTTACAACTACAATATCCACCTGCTGAAGTGAAGAAACAGATTGACAGAGCCAGAAGAGTACCCAGAAGTCACCTACTACAGGACAGACCCAACAAAGAAGGTAACAGAACGCCATTAGCCGTCACCTACAGCCCCCAACTAAAACCTCTCTAGCACATCATCAGGGATCTACAACCTATCCTGAAGGATGATCCCTCACTCTCACAGACCTTGGGAGACAGGCCAGTACTTGCTTACAGACAGCTCCCCAACCTAAAGCAAAAACTCACCAGCAACCACAGATCACACAACAAAAACACTAACCCAGGAAGCTATCCTAGCAACAAAGCCCGTTACCAACTCTGTCCACATATCTATTCAGGGGACACCATCTTAGGACCTAATCACATCAGCCACACTATCAGAGGCTCGTTCACCTGCACATGTACCAGTGTGATATATGTCATCATGTGCCAGCAACAAGGAAGGGGCATTGGGCATGTTAGAAAGTCCCAGTTCAAACCATGTGAGCATCCAACCAGAGAGCTCAAGCAGTTACATCCCAGCCCAGAGAACTCAGCTGGCCCATGGCCTGCTCTTGTCAACCCCAATAGCAGGGGCCTTAGCATGGTGAAGTTCACTTGTCTGCACACACGATGGCATGAACAGAAAATCCCTGGGAATTGTGGTCCTACCATAAGTAATCCTAAAGGATTCATCATGTGAGAAAGGAAATCCAGAGTATTTTAATTCTGACCTGGGATTCTGGGAGGGCAGTGCGTGAGCAAGCATTCATCCCTGGGCTATCACTACATATACAAACTCTACCCCAATCTTTTTCTACAAGCGAGAGAGGTGCTCAGTGCTTCTCTTTGTTTCAGTCTTAAAAAAAAATAAAAATCAAACGCTCATCCAGCCAGGCCACATGGCTGTTTCCTTGCTGTGGCCACCACCCTGCACCAAACGCCCAGCCCTGGCCTATGCTGCCCCCACCCCCCCCCCCGTTCCCCATCCCATGATCCACATGGTCATCCTCAGTGTCCCTGGTGGCCCCCTCTTCCTCCTTCTCTGAGCCCTCCCGTCCCCCATGGGTTTATTTCTCTCCCAAATACACACTCTCATTGCTAGCCCTTGGCCTTGATGCCCCCTCACCCTCCAAGATGCCATTCATCCAGGCCACATGGCTGTTTCCTTGCTGCAGTCACCTCCCCTCCCCCGCCCCCAGAGCCCCAGCCCTGGCCTATGCTGTCCCCGGTTCTCCCTGCCATGATCCCCATGATCATCCCCAGTGTCCCCAGCAGCCCCCCCTTCCTCCCTGCTCTCTCTCCCTTCCTCCCTCCCCTCAGCGCTGCCAATTTGTCCCATCATTCCAAGAAAGAAGCTCACCAGGGCTGGGGAAGCAGCGTCAGAGCACAGGCAAGGTACTCTCCTCCTGACCTGAGGCACGTACCTGAGCACAGCTGTAACTCCCTGCCCCCTCTGGGATGTGCCCCCCCCAGGCATCTAGGGAGGGGCATGTGACCATTCCTGCCCCTTACTAGTGTCGCACCTGTTGTGGTTTAACACAGAACTGTTGATTACTATTATCACACTATCTGGAGTGGCTCACGACCTTGTCTGCCAGCCTCAGGGCAGATAGCCAAAAGTAGGGCAGATATCCCCAGTTGGTGGTGTGTTCTATGATTAGATTTCACCAACCCAGTAACAAATGAACTTCTGAAGCCCTATACCAGTTTTACCATGTAGTCACAGATAGTCCCTTTTGGTACTCCACCCAGGCAAGATGGACCTGGTAATAAATGGTCACTTCCACAAAAATCACAAAATATTCTGGTTGCTTCCAGTCCCCAGAGACCAGTCACTTACCCCAGGTCAATTTGTACCTCAAATCTCACTGTAAAGATGATGCTGGTAGCCAATTTTATTGTAAACTGAGGATTTATTAACTAAGAAAAGAAATGTGAGAATTATTTACATGTTAAAGCAGACAACATATATGCACAAATGAGTTACAGTTTATGGTTCCAAAAGGTGACAGAGATCTCGTAAATTGTCAATTCAAAATGTCTTTCAGGACATTTGCAGGACCTCTGGGGTAATCCTTAGGATTTCTGCTTCAGTTTAGTGTCTCTAAGCCTGAGAGAGTTCAAACAGCAAAGAGATAACTATTTCTTCTTGTGAGCATCTTTAGATGCCCTTCCCCCAGAGTTCAAACCGATGGGACAAGTACTCCTGCATGTAACTTCTTCATAAAAGGATGGCAAAGTCAACTAAGCTCTTGTCTGGCAATGGCCCATTTAGTTTTGATAGTCCTTGATATCCAGGGAAATCACATTTTCTGCCTAGGTTCACAAGTTCAGTGCAGACACTTTTACAGTACTAAGGCAAACTTATATTTTACCTTGTATCATTGGATACAGATGTTACAAATAAGATGATGCATGCCGCAACTTACCAACATGCTATAGAGACTGAACACATTCTTACAAATCTAACAGCAATCTTTAGGGTGACCAGATGTCCTGTTTTTAAAAGGACAGTTCCACATTTAAGCCCTCCTGCAGGTGTCCTGACTTTTCCTTAACAATGGGCAAATTGTCCTGTATTTTCTGTCTCCCCAACCATCAGTACTGGCGGGTCCTGCTGCTGGCCAGATCCCTGCTAGCCAGCTGCCTGTCCACCAGTGGTGAGTGGGGGGATCCAGTGGCTGATGATGGAGGTGGGTGCGCAAGGCTACTAGCAGGGCAAAAAAGCAGCATGCAGGGCTGGCCGCTCCCCCTGCTGGTCCATCAGCAAAGCCCCTGCTGCATACTGGCTCTTGGCCAGCAGGGCCCCATCCTCCATCCTGTTTCTGGCCCGCTCTGGCTGTGAGCTCCGGTGGCTGGTGAGTGCAGGCAGGTGCTAGCCCCGCTGCTCCTCCATATCCCACTTGGCGGGGCACATCCTGCATGCTGTGGTCTGCAGAGAATCAGCCCCTGGTTGGAGTGCTCAGCTGACCAACAGCTTGGCCAGCAGGCTCCTCCCTCCCCCCCACTGCCTCTGGCTTGGCTGGCACCCTGGGAAAGCCCAAGACTCTCTGGCCCAGGAGGAGGAGCCGAGCCCTGTGTGTGCCAGAGCCCCACACAGCACTGGCATGGGGAAGCATCTCTGCCCCTCAGCTAAGCTCTGGAGTGGCAGAAGGGGAGCGATTTCCAGCCTGTTCATGCCCTGACCCTGCATGCTCCACAGCAGCCCTCTAGGCAGGGGCTTAGCACCATCTTTCCCCTCCTCCCCCGCCCTGGGTCCTGCCATCTGAGAGCGCAGGGCTGCTCCATCCCCCAGGCACCCTCCCCTGCTGAGCCATCTCTCAGACTGTGTTCACTGAAGTGCCTGCAGTCAGGTTCCTGGGCCCTGGTGCACAATGCATCCTTAGGGCTTAACCCAGGGGTGGGCAAACTATGGCCCGGGGCCGCATCCGGCCCTTCTTATGTTTTAATCCAGCCCTTGAGCTCCTGTCCGGGAGTGGGGTCCAGGGCTTGCACTGTTCTGGTGCTCCAGCCACGGAGCAGGGTTAGGGGCTTGCCCCACTCCTCACATGCCATAGTTCTGCCTGGCTCCTGGAAGCAGCATCATGTCCCCCCTCTGGCTCCTATGCACAGCTCCTGGCTGTGCCTCTGTGTAGGAGCCGGAAAGGGAACATGCCGCTGCTTCTGGGAGCTCCTTGAGGTAAGCGCTGCCTAGATCCTACACTCCTGACCCCCTTCCACGGCCGAACCTCCTCCCCCAGCCCCGATCCCTCTCCTGCCCTTCGAACCCCTCGGTCCCAGCCCGGAGCACCCCCCACCTCCCCAACCCCCAATTTCACGAGCATTCATGGCCCATCGTACAATTTCCATACCTAGATGTGGCCCTCAGGCCAAAAAGTTTGCCCACCCCGGCTTAACCCCTTCCTCCCTGTGCTGTAGCCGGGGACAGGAGACGGCTGGGTTATGCAGCCTGGAGGTGTTAGCTGCCTTTCAACACTGTGTGGGCAGGAAGGGACAAGCTGCTTCCAGCCACAGGGGAGTGAGGGTTAGGGGGGAAGAGATGAGCTCTGCAAAGACATGGGCCATGTCATCCCTCCCCCTCTCCCTGTGGCTGGAAACAGCACCCGTCCCCTCCCTCCCACACAGTGCCAAAAGGCTACTGCTGGCCATGTTCTGGTCTGAGCCCTTGCAGAAATCTGAAGGGGGGGGGCATGTGAACCTGCATTCCCCCCACGTGTTGCCTCGGGAACATGCAGCACCAGATACCAGGAGAGATGGGTCCATCCCAGGGGCCCAGCCAGGCCTGGAGGGCAGAGAGCACTGGGCAGGGAGAATTGGGTTGGCTGGTCACCCCCACCCCCTGTGTGAGAGAGGAGTATGGGAGTGTGCGTGTGTCTCTCTCCGTGGGTGTGTGTGTGTATGTTACCCCGCCCCATGTGTACCCTAAAGCCTTAAAGATAAGGTAAATAAAAAGAATCCAACTACGCAGTATTTCTTTTTAATGGGCTCAGTCAACTTGATGTTAATTTGAATGTTTGTACTGCATAGTTCTGATTGATTGCCATTGAACTTGCTTGAATGCAAGTAATGTTACCAGGTGTCCCATATTCAGCACAGGGAAATACGGTCATCCTCCTTATCTTGAACAATACTAATATATAGGTGAACTGGCTTCCAGCTATGAATTTGTCAGTGCTCAGCTGACACTTACAGCCTTGGCCTGAGCTGACAACTAATCTGCCAACAATACAACTATATCCATTCAACCTAAATATAGGCTACAGGGAGCAAGCTTCCCAGCCCAGGCTGACAGATTTGGGCTAGTGGGACTTGTAATACCACTCTAAAAGAGCAGCAAAGAGTCTTGTGGCACCTCATAGACTAACAGACGTTTGGGAGCATGAGCTTTTGTGGGTGAATACCCACTTCGTCGGATGCATGTAGTGGAGGCGCTTCCTTATATATACCTGCCCCTGGAAATTTCCACTACATGCATCCGACGAAGTGGGTATTCACCCACAAAAGCTCATGCTCCCAAACGTCTGTTAGTCTATGAGGTACCACAAGACTCTTTGCTGCTTTTACAGATCCAGACTAACACGGCTACCCCTCTGATACTTGACACTCTAAAAAATAGCTCTATAGACAGCACTTTGAAGTTGCAACTTGGGTTATTTTTAGAGGGCTAGTGTGAGTCCCACTAGCCCAAGTCTGTTTACCTGGACTGGGAGGCTCACTTCCACTCTCTCCAAAATGCTATGTAGGGATACCCCTTTACTATGAAATCCTGATTCATCGCCTAAAGCAGGTCTATCCTGTGAACTGAATGAGGCCGGAGTCCTGTGGAAAATACTGCATGTGATAATGTAATTAAAGACTTTATGCTAATTTATGCACACAAGGGTGGCCATTGAAAGTTGCATGGGCAACCTTAATTTTGGCATTTCCTAACTTTTACTTGACTTTGCAACCTTAATGTTAATTTAATGTAGGTTTATGTATGTATTTACTAATTTTTTTATAAAAGCAAACTGGAAAAGAAAAACCCAGAAATTCCATCATGTTCAAAGAATTTTGACATCACATAAGTCACAAGAATATGGACAGTCAGATCCTTTGGGCTTTCTTGCTTGGGTTTGCCTTCTGCTTGGTTCTGTCAAATGTCAAGTGATTATTTACCAAAGAAGACTGTGTGGAAATGTGTGTAGAGATTGGGATGGAGGAAGGGGGGTTACTTAAAATACATTAGTTATTGAAAACATATCAACCTGAACATACTGGACCTTGAAGATGTTAACAGCATAAATAAATGCCAAAGCCACAGTATTTAGTTTTGTGGGGACTATGCTTGTTAGTCACATTGTAATCTAGATTTTGCACTACACGTACATAGGAGGGTATTAGGCAGATGATGTATAGATACCATTGATCCTTGGGTAATATATTTCTGTAATGTTTGGTGCAGGGCCGGCCTTAGGATTTATGGTGCCCTAGGCAAGATTATTAAACTGGTGCCCCTGTGCCTGATCTGCTCTTAGCAACACAAACATAAGCTTATAGTATTGGAAAACTTGCCACATTCACATTATTAAAACCAGTTTAACTTAATTAAGCACACTGTAATGCTGATGGACTAGCACTAAAGAAGCAGCACTATAGAAAAAATTCTGATATAACAGAATGATGCAAATAATATATATTTTTTAATTTATCAAAATTTTATTGGAAATTTATATGAAGAGGTATTGAAACAAATATTTGTTTTTAATTAAAAGCAATCTTTCTGGCTTTTTTGGCTGCAAAATCAGTAATAATGTCATCGTATGACAAAGACAAAGTCGTGTCTTGTTCGATTGCAAGAATAGTAAGACCAGTCAAGCGTTCCTGACTCATTGTAGAGCGGAGATAGTTTTTAATGAGCTTTAGTTTTGAGAAACTCCGTTCTCCTGATGCTACTGTTACAGGAATTGTCAGCAGAATACGAGTGGCAATGTACACATTAGGATATATGTCAACAAGTTTGCGGGTATGAATAAACTGTACAATGTCCATCACCGATTTTGCATGTGGCAACACTGATGACAGTGTACTCAATTCTTTGTACAGTTCAAGTCCATTTAAATCAAAACTATCACCGTGCTTCAGGAAGCTCTCTAGATTCTTGCACTTTGTCATTAGTTGCTCTTGTTTTCCTATTTTGTTGAATTTAGTTATGTCATACAAAAATCCAAACTGTTCATGGTGTACTTGCAAGGTATTAAACCTTTCATCAACAGCAGATACTGCTTTATCCATCACAACATTAAAAAATTCAACCTCAAATTTCTTTTCTGGATCATCTATGGGCATGATCTGCTGTACAGATTCTTCACAAAGAAGTGTCCCTGGCCTTTTTAACTCATATTAACTATGTATTTACTTTATGAAAGTTGGAGAAAACATTGTGAAAACATAAAACATTGGCTGCCCAACTTCTGGGCTGGCAAAAGTTATACTGACTCACAGGGAAAAAAAAAAGCAGGAGAATCTTAGTACAACATATGGTCACTCTATACCAGGGGTCGGCAACCTTTCAGAAGTGGTGTGCCAAATTCACTGTAATTTAAGGTTTCTCGTGCCAGTGATACATTTTAATGTTTGTAGAAGGTTTCTCTCTATGTCTATATTATATAAATAAACTATTGTTATTATCTGAGGTCTTGGCCACCGGTCCTGCTCAGGCCACTACCAGCTGAGTAAATGAAACCCCAAACTGGCAGCGGGCTGATGGCTGGAACCCTAGACAAGGATCCCAGGCCCTGCTCAGCCCGCTGCTGGTCTGGGGTTCTGACCACTAACTCCTGCCAGCCAGGATCCTGGCCGCCAACCCCCCCTCAGCCCGCTACCAGCCTGGGATTCTGCTCTCCCAGGCTGGCAGGAGGCAGAGTGGAGCTGGCGGCTGAGCTCCTGACTGGCAAGGGGCCGGCAGCCAGAACCCCGGAGTAGCAGTAGGCTGAGTGCTGCTGGCACCTCAGACTGGCAGCAGACTGAGCCACTCAACCCCCCACCGGCCTTGCTCAGCCCGCCACCAGCCCACTCAGCCCGCTGCCGGCTGAGTGAATGGAACCCCAGGCTGACAGCAGGTTGGGTGGTTCAACTGGCCTGCTCAGCCCACTGCCAGCCTGGGATTCCTTGGGGGTCCCCAGGCCAGCAGCAGGTGCTGAGTGGGGCCGATGGCTGGTATTCCAGCTGGCAATAGGGCAGCAGCCGGAACCCCAGAGCAGTGATGGGCTGAGCCGCTCAGCCTGCTGCTGCATACCATCAAAAATCAGCTCACCTGCCACCTTTGACACGTGTGCCGTAGGTTGCCGACCCCTGCTTTATACACTAGTAAGGAGATGAGCATATTACAGTTGTTGAAGGGCTCTTATCAGGAGTAACAGGCTATAGGAAAGTCAGTCAACATTTTTTGTTTCTCTGATGAAAACTGACCCACTCCCTGCCTCAAACCAAACCTGTCATTAATAATTGTCAACAACTTAATTTTCTGTTTTTGGCTAAGATATTGATTTAAAAAAAATATTGAAATTGGATTCAGGATTGTTAGCAAGAATTTTTGGCAAACAAAGTTGTTAAATGACAATCTAAATGGCAACACAGTACTGCTTTCATGCTTGGCTCACCCCCCAGCCTGCTGGTCCAACAGCTGCAGTAGAGGAGGAGATAGGTGGAAAACTGCAGGACCCCAAAATCCACCTGTTGGGGTGGAGAATGGCAACAGCAGCAGCAAACCCTCAGGTCCAATCACACGCCAATGGGCACCACCGCCAGCCCAACAGACCATGGTGAAGTAAGCACAGCATCTGATCTCAGGGACGGGGCACCCATGGAGCCACAGCAGCTCATCCTGCCCTGTGCAGCTCCCCCTGGATGAGATGGATCGCTGGCAGCTGCCAGCCCAGGGGAGAGGCGCTCCCCAGCTAGGGTGATAGATCCAGATGTCCTGATTTTATAGGGCCAGTCCCGATATTTGGGGCTTTGTCTTATATAGGCACCAATTACCCCCACCTAGAGTGACCAGACTGAAAGTGTGTAAAATCAGGACAGGGATGGGTGGGGGTGGGGGGGTAAAAGGAGCCTATATAAGAAAAAGACCCCAAAATTGGGACTGTCCCTATAAAATAGGGATATCTGCTCACCCCACCCCAATCCCCTATTCTGATTTTTCACACATCTGGCTAACCCCAGCCAAGCCCTGTGTGACCTTCCAATTCTGGCTGCCTGCCGAGGAAGAGAGTTACTTTCACTTTCATTCCTCAGCAGGCAGCCAGCCTCCTCCCCCCACCTATCCCCCAGCACCTCACTCAACCCAGCCCTGACGGAGGGGAGGGAGGAGAGAGAGAGGGGTGCTCCTGGGGAGGAGGGAGAAAGGAGGGGGTGCTCCATGGGGCAGGGGAGAGAAGAATGGATGTTATGGGGGACAACAAAGGATACTGATTCCAGAGCCACAGCCTCACCTCACCTCAGCCGGGGGGAAAGAGTCACACTCACAGGTGAGCTCCTTTCCCAACCCCTACCCTACCCCTTCCCAGAGACCCCAGCAGCCAATCCCATTCCTCAGACTGTGCTGCATTTGGCTCTCTCTAGGACCCAGCAGCCCTGCTTCTACACTGTCTGGGCTGCCTGCAAAGTGGTGCCCCAAGGCAGAGTGAGGCCCTATGCGGCTGCCTATTCTGCCTATGCCTAAGGACGGCCCTGGTTTGGTGTGTCTATGCTATCCAAGTAGTCATCCACTGAAGGCATTAGCTGCCTACTGCTATTCAGGTTCAGTGCAGCAGAGTAAACTTCACTGCTCTGAATATTTTATGTTGTGATTGGAAAAGTCCCAGCTGGAAAAGTGCTCATTGATAGTTTGCAGTCAGACTTTTCATAAAAAAAAAGAGACATGCAAGGGTGAAAGTGACCTGTTTTGACTAATGCAAGAAGCTGACAAAAATGATAGAATATGAACTGCTAGAGAGCTTCTGGCCATTGTCAGTATTCTAAGCATTATAGTTTTGTTTTTTTTTAAGTATGTTCAAGAAAGCAGTAGTTGACTACAGTGGTGAATAGCTTTATTAATTACATATAAAATATACTTTTATGGCATTTATTGCATATAGAATGTTTCATGTATATGGCAGAAAAAAGAGCCAATGCGGTTTTGAGATGCATATACAGAGGTTTCATAGTATGGAGGACAACTGTCATTGACTTTAGTGGAGTCAGGATTTCAACCCTGATTTTTTGCATTCCTTTCTGGGCATCACATTGCAAGCTAGTTCTTGGCAAACTGGAGGGAGTTCAGAAAAGAATTATATAAATTTTAGGGTTGAAGGGAAAAATTAAAGAGAGCTAGAGATGTGCTAGATACAGTGCCTAATGATGATGAAGATGCAAAGTGATCACAGTTTTCTGAAAATATTTGGTGGGTGTGAATATCAAGGATGGAGAGGAATTTAGCATGATTCATGGAGTCATCAGTATCAGGGAATATTTGAGATCCCAAAGCTTCTGGATAGTCATATATTTAAACAGCAGAGAAGACCCTGAATGAAAGTTGAAGGCCTCTTTGCATGAGACATTTCAGATTATATTAGACCATACACTAGTAAGTGAATCTGTAAAACTGTGAACAGTTCTGAACTCAGCAGTCATGAGTCTTTTCCACTTCTAATTTATGATTCCGTGAGTTTGCAGATCTGTGTACTGTAAGCTGTCATTTTTATATGCATCAATCCTGATAATATTTTTAGATTTTATTTTGGATTGAGTTCCTTCTGGATTATTTTAGATACTGTGCTACTAGAGTTCTGACGTGAAATCGTGGCCCAGTGAAGTCAATGGGAGTTTTCTCACTGAACTAATTGGATCAAGGTTTTCATCTCTGGAGTATTCTTCAACTCATCTGTATCAGAGGATAGAATTTTGCACAATATGTTAACTGCCTTTCAATATTTTATTAGTTTTTAAAACTTTATTACTACTTGTTCTGGCAAAGCAGAGGGACTAATTTCTCTAGAGTGATCATGGTATGCTCAATTATTAGGTCTATTTATGTATGTTAGTACAGACCAAAAAGGATGCAGAGTCCAAAAAATCAATGTTTGTGTCTTAATCATACTCCACTAATGCTCAACTTGGAAAGTCCCTTCTTGGTGACTCAACAGTTTTAAAAAAGCCCTTTCTTGTCTTCATCAGATAAGTATGTCTAAGACAGTATGTCTAAGACAGCTGTTCTAAAATGCTGATTAATCTATCAAGAAAGAAACATAAAGAAACAAACACCTCATAAAAGCAGAATCACCCTACAAAACTGGAAAAATACTTTGATGGATAAATTTTGGTTATGTAACAATTCAGTATCAAATTCCAAATTCCTTTTCCACTCACAAAGCTAAAGGCATGTGTGTATACATATGCCGTACAGATGTACTGTATGCAGGACAAAAAGGACTGATTCAATGTACAGACTATAACCCAGCAAAAGAGTCAGAAGGTCCACACAGTAGACACATTTTTCTTAGAACTACCCTTGACCTGTACAACAGTAGAAGGACTTTAAACTTGCCAGTTAAGCTTTATTTTCAACAAGTTCTTTCAAGGTTTAATAAAATGCATCAAGATATTTCATGTCTACAACATCAAGACTGCACTGTATCCACAGGTCCCCTCTGGGTACTTCTCTGTTCACAGTGGAAGTGATGAGGAGAACTCTTGATTCATTCAGGAAAGCTACCTCTTAGTCCAACTCTCCAATGAAGGCCTTAATTTGTTTCCATGGGGAGGGTGGTCCAAGACTTCCCTTTGCATTTCAGCTGGTATTCATACAGAAACAGGGAGAATCCTTTCATTTTTAGATGTGTTTTCAACTAAGTTCAAGCTCCTGTTCATGCCACATAAGATACTGTTTTTCATGTTCCCAAGAAATGTTCCTTCTTCTCATGGCAGAATTTTTGCTGTTTTTCTTTCTATAATAGTCCAGGCAGATACTTTCATTGGAGAAAGTCATTGTTTAATATGAACTGCACTTTCATGTTAAATTTATACTATCATAACTCCATACATTTCATTGGAATAACTTCTGATTTACAGCCATGTAAGAGTGTAGAGATCCTTTGTCCTTAGATCAGAGGAGGTTCATCAGTTACTTTACCGAGCAGTGTTCCGGGGTCTTTAGTAGCTTCTAGATTTCTTATACTCCCCAGGAGTGCTGTTCCAAGTCCAAGTTTCACTTCAACACTTGCAAAGCATCCAGCTAACTGTTAATCCTTGCTCAGCAGGGTAAAATCACAGCTAATTACTTTATTTACTTCACTATACCCCAAAAGTCACGAGGAAGAAACCCATTTTAAACTTTAAGTGTTAAAAATATTTGTCACCATTGCAAAATTCTAACTGGTATCTGTTCAGACAGCCTAGCTAACTGTCTGGCATCAGTGGACTTTCAACATGGTTATCGCTGCATGCTGACAGCAGTTCAGCACCAGAGATTCTGCCTAAGCAGGGACTTGGCATACAATTTTATGCCTTTCTGCTCTGTTTGAAGTCATCTGACGTTTTCACAAAGCTGAGGGTTGAGGAGTGTTTAGGATCATCCCTATTGGAGACAAATCAGTAGCTCAACTGAACCTGGAACTTTTTCTCCTTTTTCCACCTAACCTGGTGAAGAATGATTCTTATCTCCCACTCAGGATCTCATGCATCTTGTGGTCAGCATCAGGATGAGGATGGCAATCTCTTCCTGCCTGGGGAGAGTAGGTAAAGCAAATAAATACACCCCACCCCAGACATTGTTCTGTGATCCTTAAAGCCCTTTCACTGTCATTATTCAAAAGGTGAAGCACATATTGATAGCCCCCCTGTCATGGTATAATCCCCCACTCTGAACCTTAGTGTCCAAAAGATGGAGTACCAGCATGAATTCCTCTAAGCTCAATTACCAGCTTAGTACTTGTAGCGCTGCCACCAGCAGGAATTTCAGTGCCTGGTACACTCTGGTCCCCCCAAAACCCTGCCCGGGGACCCCCAAGACCCTGTCCCTCTGGATCTTAACACAAGGAAAGTAAACCCTTTCCCTCACAGTTGCCTCTCCCAGACTTCCCCTCCCTGGGTTACCCTGGAAGATCACTGTGATTCAAACTCCTTGAATCTTAAAACAAAGAGGAAAATCCACCTTCCCTCCTCCTTCTCTCTCCCCCTCCCAGACTCTCCCTGAGAGAGACAGTAATCCTAACACAGAGAGAAATTAACCTTTCTCTCCCCCTTCCCTCCTTTCTCCCCACTAATTCCCTGGTGAATCCAGACCCAGTCCCCTGGGGTCTCACCAGAATAAAAAAACAATCAGGTTCTTAAACAAGAAAAGCTTTTAATTAAAGAAAGAACAAAACAGTAAAAATTATCTTTGTAAATTTAAGATGAAATATGTTACAGGGTCTTTCAGCTATAGACACTGGGAATACCTCCCAGCCTAAGTATACAAGTACAAATTAAAATCCTTTCAGCAAAATACAAATTTGAACTCCTTCCAGCCTCATACACATTTGCAAATAAAGAAAACAAACATAAGCCTAACTCGCCTTATCTACCTAGTACTCACTATTCTGGACATATAAGAGACTGTATCAAAGAGATTGGAGAGAAACCTGGTTGCACGTCTGGTCC
This sequence comes from Gopherus evgoodei, assembly GCF_007399415.2. Lineage (NCBI taxonomy): Eukaryota > Metazoa > Chordata > Testudines > Testudinidae > Gopherus > Gopherus evgoodei. The sequence goes on from NC_044328.1 coordinate 89,702,960, forward strand.
CTCTGAGCCCCCAGAGTGAACAACAACCAAAAACTAACAGCACACTCACAAACTTCCCTCCCTCAAGATTTGAAAGTATCCTGTCCCCTGATTGGTCCTTTGGTCAGGTGACAACCAGGCTCACTGATCTTGTTAACCATTTACAGGCAAAAGAGATATAAAGTACTTCTGTTCTATTAACTCTTACTTATCTGTTTATGACACCCCCAAATACCCTGTCTTTCGACTGTGTCCTGTTTTTAAGTTATCCAGCTGTTTCTACAGCAACTCTCTGGCATTCATGCATCGAACACTTCATAATGATTGTTTGTGTAGCTGCTAATGGACCTGTCAGGACCCAGCTACTGCAAAGGGACTGCCAATGATTGTCTGAGGCAGAACGTGGACTGGTAGTGCTAAGGCCCAAATCCCCAAAGGTACCTAGGTGCCCAACTTCCACTCCTTTTCAATACGAGTTAGGCACGTAAATACCTTTTGAGGACCTTTGAGGGGAAATGATTCTTTCTGTTATTTTGAACCCTAATGCCCAGATCCTCAAAGAAGTTTAAGTACATTGGTTTATATATTTGAATTCAAGTCCATGAGGTGGGAGCTGTTACCACTGAGAAATCCCTGATAAGGAAATTGCTAATATTTAAGACAGACAACGCACGACTATGTGCTCATGTAATAGATTTTGCCCATATAAATCCTCAAATGTGGAGGATATGTGAAGTCTTCATCCACTTGGCCAGTGTCTCTCTTTTCCATCTGTGCCTACAGACATTTCTTTGTTACAGGTTTGAAATTACAGCCCAAACTCTCTACAACTTCTGTTTAATTTAGGCATAGTATTTACTATAAAAAACTCACTCTGTCTTCCCAAGCTCATCAGAATCAGGGATGCTCCGAAGACTAAACGATATTGTAAATTCTCATTCTCTTGGGAGAAATGGAAGTGTTTGTTTTCATTACTCTTTTTGAGAAGATGCCCTTCCCAGTAGAAAAATACCCAACTTCTGTCAGCAAGACAGACAGAAAATCCATGAAATTTCCAGTCTTATCCTAGCTCTTTTAAGCCTGCTGGGATATTAATTCTATGCATCAATGGGATTGGATAGGCTATAAATCGCTACAGATTTTAGCTCTTTCAATGCTACAGTATTTGTAGGAACAGGTCATTTTGTTAATTTTTAAATGATTTTCACATTGTACCTCAGGGAAAAGTAAATAGTCTCAGTTACCAATGGCCCATGCAACACTCATCTTCTCTTTTGGGACTGCCAATGATGCAAGAATTAATGCCAATATGTGGATGTCTTTTACCTGAGAACTGGGCTGAGACCATTAATTAGTCTGTTGAACAATCAGATGGTAGCAACTTTTGTCTTTACTTACCTGGGATGGATTTCATCCACAGACAGGAGGTGAAAAGCTCTGTGTCCTATTACCTGTTTCCTGAGCCATGCAATTCTCCTGGAAGCTTTAATCTTAATAAAACTACTTATATGAAAACTAGCCACATCAGTAAATACATAGTGCAGGCTAACTTTAAATTGGAAAAATGGTTAGAGTCACACTAAGAGGATAGGGGATTGTTACTGTAATCCCGTGCTTTTTAGTTGTGGGTCAGATCAAACGTAGCTCAATAGGAACTGGAAACTATCATGTGAAATTGTTGATATTGATTATTTTTGCAGTGCCTTGTTTGTGTGGCTTTAGAGTACCAGTGCATAAAGAGTTGGTAATGTCAGCTCAGTTCCTATAAGATACATATCCACTGCGTACATAGCTCCTCTGTGATAAGCATAAGTTAAATGATTTCTTGGCATTTTTGGCAAACAAAACAGAATGACTGGATTGGCTCGGAGACTTAATGTCATTTCTCACGCCCATGTTGTGGGTATTCCCAGGGCCGTAACAATATACTGATGGGAAACCAGGCATAAATTAGCTATGTAACTGAAGTGCCCCTTCACAAGCCCTGCCCCTTTTGAAACCCATCCACACATTCCATTCATATCACCTACTTTTTCCTTCTTCCTCACTTCTTGGCAGCTCTGCTTTTGCTTGACGTCATCACACCCAAGTCCCTGCTGCTTCCACCCCCCATCCTAACCCTTGTTGTGTCTGTCCCTTACTCAATACTCTTTTGCTGTCTGCTTCTACTCTAGACAGGTGACTTCCTTCCTATGTGTTGCTCCTGGGTCTACCTATAGTTGTAGCAAGCAGGAGGCAGGCAAGCAGCAGAATAAACATCTGACAGTGGAACTTTTCCCTCTCCACTGCAGAGAATGGACAGGGCAGCTCTAGGACCCTAGCAGCACCACTACTAGGATTTTTGTCTATGGTTGCTATCCATCAAAGTTGAGGCACATTGCTATGACAGCATGGGGAAGGTCCAGTACTACCACTATCTCTTCCACCCTTGTTTTTAGGTAAAAAGGAGTTTCAACTGTTGTTGGTACAGCACCTGGCATTAAATGGTTGGTTGTTTTTTTGAAAAGTGTATGTATTAAGCATAAAACCTGCAAACAGCTATACGAAAGCTTGATATATCCTGTGTAGTAGGAAAGAAAACATGTACAATGTATTTTTAAAATTAAGAGTTTGGCCAGTGGGATGTCCTGGGATATCTCTCAAATCAGCCTGAGACATTAGGACATTTCTTTGACCTGGCTGAGTAGACGAGAAAGTTCTGTAAATCTCACTTCTGAATGCTGATAATAACACTTGGAACTGAGGATTTGCAGACAAGTGTGAGCCTTGCCAGAGGCTATTCCTGAAGTTTAGAAGTGGTCTCTCAGTGATATTTGGCCTGTGATGGTGCTACTCACCACAAATATCCCTCTCTTCTCTAATAGAAGTAAGATGTATACAAGAATAAATATATAGTAAAATATAGGGACCTTTGATTAAAAGGGGTTTAGAATAATGCCTTGGACTTAAATCCAAACAAGGAGCATATTGTAGGAATAAGCTACTCTGCAGAAGATTGATCAGAACTGTCAATTAGAAGTGTCAAAGTAGGAAAGGGTGGAGATTTCCAATGGAAAAATTAATACCTGGAGTGTAATGGTGCATAGATACTTGTATTCAACATTAAAAACCCGCTCATCTGACAAATTGTAAAAAGCAAACACCCACACAATTTGTGTGGGCTTGCTCTGAAAGGTGACTTTATAAAATAGCATTTTGGAGTTCCATGCTTGTGTCCCAGTTTTGATATGGAATATGCTGGGTTAAAACTTTTGTTGATGTTATTAAATAAGCTGCCAGCTCCATGAACTCTGTTTAGGCTCTATAAATTGATCTGGGTACTTTCCCTTTTCACACATTGTTGTCTGTAGCTGAGATATTGCATGCCAAGTTCTGCCTCCTAGGCTACACCTGTGCTAGTCTGTTGCCTTTGCTGGAGTTTCACTGATGCTATTGAATATCACTAACTCTTAAATAATTTTGATGATGCAGAAGGTGGAATAGAAGCTAGCTCATTCTCTTATTAATTGTTGGCTCTATAGTGCTAAAGCAGTAAATAATGGTAAAAGTTGGTTTTAGTTCCTGGAGTAAGTTCAGAAATTCTGGATACATACAGGAAAAATGTATGAGCCTGATGGGGCTATTGTGTTTATTTAAAAAAAGATTCTCGTAGAAGCATACTTTAAGATGTCTGCCTCAGCAATTATTATGATTCCATGCACCTTTTACTTATATTAGTCATATTCAGGATATCATTCAATTAATCTCTAAATGGTATTGTCACCAGCATTGTGTCCCTGCTCTAACTGCTTCCATGAGTGACAAATAAGATTGAACATGCTCTTCCAGAATTGAAGCAAGCTGAACTAAGTGCAGTCTAATTAGCCTTCACCTGTAGTCATCAATAAATCAGTATTCCAACTTCCAAAACTGACTATTTTGTCCATCTACAGGACAACAGCAGCTCTAAGTCAGCAGTGCTTTTAAGTCCCATTGAAGTAAATGAGATTTAAGTATGTGGTTAGGTGCTTCTGTGAGCAGGAATGGATTGCTGAATTGAGTCCTTAAAAATGACATGGAAGAAAATGAAGTTAGAACTGGTAACCAGGCTATCAACCATGGTAGAGAATCACACAATCTTTTGCTTAGGTGGTAGTCAATCAATTTTATTTAATGTTTTATAACTAGGGATTATTTTCTGTCCATAATTTATAGAACTGTGTATTATAAAGTTAACTTGAACTCACTTAACAGGGATTGTCATTGGTGCTACAATTTTGTTTTGCAAAGGTATAGAATAGTTAATAGAAAAAGTGTGAAAGCAGAATGGCTACTTTAATTACATTGCGGTATTGTTAAGTAGACATGAATTATGTTCAAGAATATCAGTATGAAAGTCTCTATTTGAGGACTTTGGCTGCAAATTGTTTACTTGAAATGAGCTGCCTGTCTTACATGGGAAACCCAATCAGTAAAGACAAGTGGCTCTGAATCAAAGAAAGCAAATGCCTCAGTAAGAAATTACTATTTCATTTTGAACAAGTCATTTTAGCATGTTCTTTTCTTCAAAATAATAATGCTTTGTTTAATCTGGAACTATACTAAATGCTTAAAATCACATTGGGGAAGAAAGCTACTAGAGCCTCCCCTGGGATAGTGCTTGGGGTGTTATTTGGATATGGATAGAGACCTCTTTAATATTTTTAATGAAGTAAATACTAATGGGAATTGTGTGATTATGGGAGACTTTAACTTCCCAGATATAGATTGGAGGACAAGTCCTAGTAATAATAATAGGGCTCAGATTTTCCTGGATGCGATAGCTGATGGACTCCTTCACCAAGTAGTTGCTGAACCAACAAGAGGAGATGCCATTTTAGATTTGGTTTTGGTGAGCAGTGAGGACCTCATAGAAGAAATGGTTGTAGGGGACAGCCTTGGTTCAAGCGATCATGAGCTAATTCAGTTCAAACTAAATGGAAGGATAAACAAAAATAGATCTGTGACTAGGATTTTTTTATTTCAAAAGGGCTGACTTTAAAAAATTAAGGAAATTAGTTAGGGAAGTGGATTGGACTGAAGAACTTGTGGATCTAAAGGCAGAGGAGGCCTGGAATTACTTCAAGTCAAAGTTGCAGAAACTATCAGATCCCTGCATCCCAACAGAGGGGGAAAAATATTCATAGGCAGGAGTTGTAGACTAACCTGGATGAGCAGGCATCTCAGAGAGGTGATTAAGAAAAAAGCAGAAAGCCTACAAGGAGTGGAAGATGGGAGTGATCAGCAAGGAAAGCTACTTTATTGAGATCAGAACATGTAGGGATAAAGTGAGAAAGGCCAAAAGCCAGGTAGAGTTGGACGTTGCAAAGGGAATTAAAACCAATAGTAAAAGGTTCTATAGCCATATAAATAAGAAGAAAACAAAGAAAGAAGAAGTGGGACCTCTAAACACTGAGGATGAAGTGGAGGTTAAGGATAATCTAGGCATGGCCCAATATCTAAACAAATACTTTGCGTCAGTCTTTAATGAAGCTAATGAGGAGTTTAGGGATAATGGCAGGATGACAAATGGGAATGAAGATATGGAGGTAGATATTACCACATCTGAGGTAGACGCCAACTCGAACAGCTTATTGGGACTAAATCAGGGGGTCTGGACAATCTTCATCCAAGAATATTAAAGGAACTGTCACATGAAATTGCAAGCCCATTAGCAAGAATTTTTAATGAATCTGTAAATTCATGGGTTGTATCATATGACTGGAGAATTGCTAACATAGTTCTTATTTTTAAGAAAGAAAAAAAAGGTGATCCAGGTAACTACAGGCCTGTCAGTTTGACATCTGTAGTATGCAAGGTCTTGGAAAAATTTTTGAAGGAGAAAGTAGTTAAGGATATTGAGGTCAATGGTAATTGGGACAAAATACAACATGGTTTTACAAAAGGTAGATCGTGCCAAACCAACCCGATCTCCTTCTTTGAGAAGGTAACAGATTTTTAGATAAAGGAAATACAGTGAATCTGATTTACCTTGATTTCAGTAAGACATTTGATATGGTTCCGCATGGGGAATTAATAGTTAAATTGGAAAAGATGGGGATCAATATGAAAATTGAAAGGTGGATAAGGAACTGGTTAAAGGGGAGACTACAATGGGTCATACTGAAAGGTGAACTGTCAGGCTGGAGGGAGATTACTTGTGGAGTTCCTCAGGGATTCGTTTTGTGACCAATCTTATTTAATCTTTTTATTACTGACCTTGGCACAAAAAGTGGGAATGTGCTAATAAAGTTTGCAGATGACACAAAGCTGGGAGGTATTGCCAATACAGAGAAGGACCGGGATATCATATGGGAAGATCTGGATGACCTTGTAAACTGGAGTAATAGTAATAGGATGAAATTTAATAGTGAAAAGTGCAAGGTCATGCATCTAGGGATTAATAGCAAGATTTTTTTGTTATAAGCTGGGGACTCATCAGAAGTAACAGAGGAGGAGAAGGACCTCGATTACAGGATGACTATGAGCTGCTAGTGTGATATGGCTGTGAAAAAAGCTAATGCAGTCTTGGGATGCATTAAGCGAGGTATTTCCAGTAGAAATAAGGAGGTGTTAGTACCATTATACAAGGCACTGGTGAGACCTTATCTGGAATATTTTGTGCAGTTCTGGTTTCCCATGTTTAAGAAGGATGAATTCAAACTGAAATAGGTATAGAGAAGGGCTACTAGGATGATTGGATGAATGGAAAACCTGTCTTATGAAAGGAGACTCAAAGAGCAAAAGAAGGCTGAGGGGAGATATGATTGTTCTCTATAAATATATCAGAGGGATAAATACCAGGGTGGGAGAGGAATTATTTAAGCTCAGTACCAATGTGGACACAAGCACAAACGGATATAAACTGGCCATCAGGAAGTTTAAATTTGAAATTAGACAAAGATTTCTAACCATCAGAGGAGTGAAGTTGTGGAACATCCTTCCAAGGAGAGCACTGGGGGCAAAAGACATATGTGGCTTCAAGACTAAGCTTGATAAATTTATGGAGGAGATGGTATGATGGGATAGCCTAATTTTGACAATTAATAGATCTTTGACTATTACCGGTAAATATGCCCAATGGTCTGTGATGGGATGTTCGATTGGGTGGGATCTGAGTTACTGCAGAGAATTCTTTCCTGGGTGTCTGGCTGGTGAGACTTGCCCACATGCTCAGGGTTTAGCTGATCACCATATTTGGGGTCGGGAAGGAATTTTCCTCCAGGGCAGATTGGTAGAGGCCCTGGAGTTTTTTCACCTTCCTCTGCAGCATGGGGCACGGGTCATTTGCTTGTGGCCTGCGTTGTGCAGGAGGTCAGACTAGATGATCGTATTGGTCTCTTGTGACCTTAAAGTTTATGACTCTATGCCTAACTCCAAAGAGTGGAAGTTTGTAGTGCTTCTGTATCATTTCCATTGAAATTTGTCAGTAGGGGTGTGTAATTCAAGTGAGGTCTGATGTGTTCTTGCAATATCTAGATAAACACAAATTCCAGCCTTTTGTGGGTCCATTTTCAAGTTTCAGAGTAGGTTGACTGAGTTTTTTCATATGGCTTTTCCCCCCTTAGTTCCCTGATTGGCTGAACATACCTCTATATGTACAGTGCATCAGGGAGATCATTGCCCTTTCCTGCTTCTCTTCTGACCTTGCTAAATACTCCTAAGATCCTCCTCATCCCCCGCCACCTTTCTATCGGGGTTCCATAGGGCTCTGTCCTTGGTCACCTTCTCTTCTGCTGCTAAATCTTATCTCTAGGTAATCTCATCTGCAAACACAAATTCAACTATCTATGTGAACTACTGATAGATCTACCTTTCTACTCCAGACCCATTTTTTTCTGTCCAAACCAAAATCCTGGCCTGTCTATGACATCTCCTTGTGGATGTCTAACCATTATTTCAAGTTGACGATGGTTACTTTCCACTAATCCTTCTCCTCTCCTTATTCAACATATCTCTAGGCCCTCACATCCAGGCTATGTCTATGAAGCCTGTCTAGGTATTTTTTCCCCAATTTGAACTTTAGCGTCCAAAAGTGGGGACCTGCATGGACACTTCTAAGCTTAATTTCTAGCTTAGATCTGATAGCACCGCCACCAGCCAAAATGTATTGTTTGGCACGCTTTCTGTTCCCCCAAAACCTTCCCTGGGGAACCCAAGACCCAAACCTTTTGGGTCTTAAAACCAGGAGAAATAAACCATCTCCCCTCCTTTCCCCTTCCCAGACTTTCCCTTCCCTGGGTTACCCTGAGAGGCTCCACTGATCCAAAGTCCTTGGATCTTAAAACAGAGAGGAATTAACCTTCCCCCCCGCCTCCTTTCCCCCCACCAATCCCTGGTGAGTTCAGACCCAATCCCCTTGGGTCTTAAACAAGGAAAAAAATCAATCAGGTCCTTTAAAAAAGAAAACTTCTAATTAAAGAAAGAAAAAGTAAAAATTATCTCTGTAAAATTAGGATGGAAAATGTTTATTGGGTAGTCAGATTTATATAGCCTAGAGGGACTCCCTCCCCCCCTAGCCTGATATTCCAAGTTACAGCAAACAGAGGTAAAACTCCTTTCAGCAAAATACACATTCACAAGTTAAGAAACCAAACATAAGACTAATTCGCCTTTTCTAGCTAGTACTTACTATTTTGAACAGAAAGATTGGGGAAACCCGGGTCTGGTCCCTCTTAGCCCCAAGAGCGAACAACGAACAAAACAAACAGCACAAACAAAGACTTCCCTCCACTGAGATTTGAAAGTATCTTGTCCCCCGATTGGTCCTCTGGTCAGGTGTCAGCCAGGTTCACTGAGCTTCCTAACCCTTTACAGGTAAAAGAGACTTTAACCCTTAACCACCTGTTTATGACAAAGCCCAAGAGTGATGATAGGCAGTAGCAGGAGGGCAATGATCAATTGTGATAACCTGCAAATGCTGCTAGACCTTCAGGCAATGCTGAACAGTCACCTTCTGAAAGACCCCTTTACAAGCAACTCAAACTGTGCACTATTGCGTAGACGCTTGTATTCTAAATTATTCAAAGTTAAAAAGAAAACTCCAGCTCAGCCTGTTATACAAAATTTATGACAGTGGGAAAAGTTGGAGACAATTATTAGTATCAACTGCGTTAAGGGGTATTTTAGTCTCCTGCTGAAGTCCTAAATTGGCATAACAATGAGTTAAAAGATTATAGAAATGGGAGGAAAGAATTGTAGCTGAAGTAATCAAAATATGTTTTGATTGGTTAATTTTATTAGAGCAAGATTGGGCATTATTTATTTGGGGTCACTCATTGGGACAGAGGGATGAGTGGACTGGAAGGACCAAGCTTCACCATTATGGCTGCTGCTGCCCATGCATACTGAGATGCACTGTGACACTGCTGGGTCCTTATTTTCCTGATCCAGAAATATGTTTTGTCCAGATCTGATCAGAAGGATGGGACTATGTGATACCACCTCCACTGGCCTCAGCTAAATCCCGAACACCACATAGGATTTAGAATTTGATCTTCTGGTTCCTGCTTCCACCCCCTTCCTAATGTGTCTTTTGCATTCCTGGCTTTATTTCTCCTCTTTTCTCTCCCTCTCTTGCTCTCTCTCCCCTTTTACTTTCTGACCTGTCAGAATCTGACTTATCTATTCAAGACAACCTGGTAGCTCAGTTGTGAGCCTCTGACCAGCAAGGCAAGCTATGCCTTCAGTCTGACACTGGTCAAAGTTTGCCAGGTCTCAGAGAGTACTTTTACACAGCAATTAAATGCCTCTGGCTGGCCCAGGTCAGCTGACTCAGGCTTTCAGGCTTGAGCTGTGATGCGGTATAACTGCTATGTAAACATCAGGGCTTGGGTTGGAGCCCAAGTTCTGGGACCAGTCTCCAGCCTGAGCCCGAATGTCTACCCAGTAATTTTTAGCCCTGCAAGCCTGCAGCAGCAGACCCTTGCCAGTGCTGATGTACCCAGAATGGTGGATAATAGAGTGTGCTTTGACTGTGTTTCTCCAGCAAGTTTGCAAGAGAAAACAAGTGCCAGAGACAGAAGCTGGATTATCTATTGTTGCTATTCTTTTCTCTCCCCTTCTGTCTGAGTTTGTCTTTTTATCTGCAAAGAAACAGCACAGGACTTCAGAAACAACAGCCGCTGAAGATCACCGAAACATAACTTTTTCTTTTCCTTCAAAAAGGATTGGTAATGCACTCCAAGAAGATTCAGCAGGGGTTTCCCTATAATAGACTCCAAACAGTTAGAGAGAATGGTGATTTGATAATCCTTTAACTGGTTTTTACTTTTCTGTGTCTTTAATGTGAGATTATAACTATTTTAATAGCAGCAAAGAGTCCTGTGGCACCTTATAGACTAACAGACGTATTGGCGCATGAGCTTTCGTGGGTGAATACCCACTTCGTCGGATGCATCCGACGAAGTGGGTATTCACCTACGAAAGCTCATGCACCAATACGTCTGTTAGTCTATAAGGTGCCACAGGACTCTTTGCTGCTTTGACAGATCCAGACTAACACGGCTACCCCTCTGATATTTTAATAGTGGTTGTTACAATGGGAGTGAGCCAGCAGTGACCTAACACAAAGCCCCAAACCACAGTAAACTGGTTCAGGGGCAGTGGAACCAGGAGGGTGACCTGTGGTTGTGCCACAGGGATTTTATCTACCTGTGTAGATGTACCTGTAATGGCTTGCTCAGGATTTTACAAAAAGTGGATGGCAAAATTGGGAATGGAACCCAGGAGTCCCAATGCCCACATCCCCCTTCCTCAACCACAGATAATATTTTTTCCCCAGTGCTTGGAATATTCTCAAACTAACGAGTTAGATCTCTACCAACTTTTAGTTTCCTAATTAAGTGAACTTTAATAATAAAATAATAATAATATAATATTCATTAAATATTTATACCATCTTAGTAATGCCAACAAAAAGGAGGAAGACAGCTCAACAGCTTGTTACTTAAGCAATTAGCTACATCAAAGGCATGTTACTTTGCCTCAACAATACATCCAAGTGCACTATTAGGCACAAGGCCTAAAGAAGAGTGCCAGCAATAATCTCACCAGCTATAATATAGTTTCAGAAATATCAGCCTGAAGCAATTCTCAGAAACCTATCTCCTAATTCAGCCTTTATAGGATTTTTTGTGTAACTGTAAAGGATCTGGGAATTATTAATAGTTCTACCAAAGATTGAAAATTAACACTCCAGTAGGTTACCTAGTCATTTTAGTGTGTAATTTTATGAATAAATTCAATGGATTTTGAGTAAAAGGATTCAAGTGCACAAATTAAATATATTAAAATCATAATCTCATTTTCACTTCCATAATAAGGACTGGTATTAGGGGCCTGACTCTGATCTCATTTACACTGGTGTAACTCCATTGCCTTTAACAGAGTTGCTCCAGATTTACATTGGCATAGGTGAAATCATACATCAAGTCCTAGTATATTGGGTCAATTGATTTGCTTTGAAATGCTCTGAAGCAAAATTCTCTGGCAAACACCCTTACCTTTCATGACACATCAGTGCTGCAATCTGCAAGAAACACACTATTTGTTTGTTAACATCATATGAAGCTTTGTCAGCTGTAGAATGTACTGTTGTCACATTTTTAAGTCACAGACAAAGGGCAAAATGTCACAGTATCATTTAACCTTCCTGAAATAAAATTGAATTGACAGAATGTTAGCAGGGAAAACCCTGTAGGGGTTTAGCTGTATCAGTATTGGGAATAGAGTGGTTCTTTAAAAAAAAAAGTTTCCTTACTTAACACAAGAGTAATTAAATCCCTTTGTAAGATCTAAGGTGGAAAATCTCTTGGGTTTTACAGAGGCATTGAGTAATATGTTCCTAATGGGTTAGCAAAAAACTTGGTTTGTATTTTTGTAAGAAGATGCTTGCTTGCTTAATTATATCTTAAGGAGTAATTTATGTTTTTCCTCATCGGTTATTTAAAGTCTCTCAGATGGAGGGCCTTCTTTCTGTTCTGCATCCTTTATATTTATCAGATATTACTGCAAGCATTTCAGTTGGGAGCTAAATGTAGAGCCCCCTTCACTGAATTGCAGAGCAAGGAGTTAAAAAGTTACATTAAAAACCTGAAGCAGCTGCTGTGTTATCTTCAGACCAAAATGTAAAATCCTCTCCTGCTTGGTCTTCCATAGTAAGATATTATTATTAATAATGTTTAACTACTAAATATGTGCCTCTGATAAGGGGAAGAGAAAGAAAGAGAAAAGCTTCACTTTGACTACTTTTTCATTTTACTTGGTGCTCCAAAATCATGGCTGAGTGCAGTTTAAATAATGAGATAGGGTAGCATAGAAGCTTTATTGTAGATTTATGTATGCTTGTTTAAAGGTCACTTTGTTTAAGCACTAGGTTAGCAATAATGTAGAAAAGCTTTTGAGAAAGAGCAAAGAATGGTAAACAGGATAAAAAGCTTGTTTTGCAACTATGTATGTAATATAAAAATTGGGCTTTGTCAAAGTAACTGAATAATAGCAACTTTTATTACATTGCATACACTATTCATTGGTATTCATTAAATACTTAGAGACCATTAAGATTGCACAGTTAAGCACTCAAGTCAAGAAATTACAAAATTAAAGTTACATATCCAGTCGTAAATCTGCTCTTTTGTGGACCCTCATAATTGTTTCATGTAGCACATGCCACACGCCTACCAATGGAGGTGGTAAAGTTTTTATATTGGGCCTTTCTTGAACTAGCATGCACATTTAGGTCATTTTTAAGCTTGCAGCTAATTAGCTATGCATGCTTGTACACAGGAGTTTTCTTTGCCTAAATACAAATTTAGGGCCTAGTGCAATGCACGCTGAAGTCAATGGGAGCCCTTCTGTTCCATAGTGAAAACATCCTCCCTGGGGGGAAGATTAAAAAAGGTATTACAAATGGATCAAAACTGCAACGTCAAAATCAAGCTCCACCAGAACACATCATTTCTCCTCAGTGAGAGCTATTTCCCTACCAAATGTAAGTTTTCTGTTGGTGCTATATAGTGGCTTAAAAATACCTTGTGATTTTTTTCCAACAGGGAGAGTATTAATTTCACAAGCTGTCTAAACTGGGTTTTCTTAAACTTACAAAATCATTTTCCTTTGGGCAGAGACTAATCCTGAAAGGTGAATATTTTTGTAAACTAATGTGACTGCAAACAGGTAATTAGAACTGAAACGCTTATGCAACCTTAATATAATGGTCATTCCTGTCCTAGCATATATTAATCAAGTTTATTTTATAAAGTTCTCATAGATTAATTTACCCTTCACTTATAATGTTAAGCTCATTGCTGAAGAATCAGAAACATTTTTTGTTGTGACATTTAGATGGAAGCTGGTTGAATTAGTATAATGCCATACCCAACTGTAAAATTTAAGTCAGAGACTTTGTTATCCACAAAGAACTTTTAAATGGAACAATAATCTATTTGCTTCAGCTCCTTGATGGATTACCTTTAGATGTAAAGACACAATGCCCATATGATCTCTACCAGCACAGCATGGAGCAGAGTCACATAAACTTTCATATTACTGCCAATATTTCTTCCAGAAAATACTCTATCACTGGTGAGGAGTACGCAGTGAGCACCTACTCCACCTGGAGTAGACTACTATGAATGACTACACAGGTGCAGGATTCTAAAGTGAAACATAAGAGGCATATGTCTTTCTCCATATATGTACTGATTTGAATGAAGACTCACAGATGAGATACACTATTAGAAATGTAACTCTGGCATGCAAGTTTACTTGACTGTGCTTGGATTTTTCAAGTGCTTAGGAGATGAAGTAGATATTTTCCTGAAGGGCTGGCTATTACAGATTGCATGGTTACTGGAAGAGCCATTAAAACAACTCTTGGTGATGTAGCTGCTGGTCATCCTTTCTACAAAGCAACATACACTAAAGTCCATCTCTCCAATCAGTGGATGTCAGTGGAAAAAAGGAGCCTAAACACCACTGAGAATCTGGGCCAGTTTCTTTTAACTGTTTGTGATGAGGTGGATAGAGTCTCTCCAGGGAATGGCAGAGGAAGGGTTAACACTCACACTCTGTCTGGGTTGGAACAGGACAGCTGCATGCATGGGCAGCTGTAGTGAATTAAGTAATTTCTCATTACCCTGGAAGTGGTCTGAGTAGTAGGATACTTTGAAACAAACTCTTCTGGGGCACAGAGAGAAAGAAAGAGGAGGAAAACGGTACTTAAAAAAGTTCCTTCCAGTAACAGATTTCTGTTTTTATTTATCTAGAGCCTTTTTTTTTTGTGATTAAAAGGCTTTATGGAAGCTTGTTTGAGTCTTGACTCTGAGAAGTATAATCGTGCTGGTCCCTTTTACATTTGACTGCATCTTTCTGCCTTGTTGTATTCTTAATACCCTGCTTACTTTTATTTATTTTAAGCCACAGACAAGCTGTTACACGTATCTCTTTCTAGATAGCCTAGGAGAGTGAGTGGGGATTCGTGCATAATGTGAGAAGTGACAGAACTTTGTAGATCTCACAAAAGTGTTGCTTATGGTACAAGCATTCCCACATTAGCTATTTATGTATTTTTTATTTTCAGTATAACTGAACCGTTTTTTAAAAAGAAAAAGTTAGTTTCTCTCAGACTGCTTAGAGCTGTAGAGGACATGCACCTGCACTTTCCTTTAATGCTTGAGCATGCTCAAGGGGGAATTCATGAAAGCTGTCCTCAGGGAGGAGCTGCTGTGGAAGGGACATCTATTGCTGTCATCACTGTAACAAGATAAACTCTGTTTCAGAGTGGAGTAACATCTTTTCCATATGAACAGGTAAATCTTCCCTTTTCTACTGGTTTTGTGAAAATGTTGATTGGGTATTTTTACTGGTTTATGCCATCCCGGTGTGTGGACTGGAAGTTAATACAGATGTGGCAGAAGAGCTTAGAGGGGAGAACAAAAAAGATGGAAAAATGACCACTAATTTTTTTTTTATCCTTGGGGGAAAGGACAACTAGTAAATGTTTTATCCTTTTTTTGCAAGGGAGAATCATTGGAGAGATAAGTTAGGGGAATGTGTGCAGAAGGATTGGATTTCTATTCCTGTCTTTCCTGATTACTTTGTAATTCTCTGTATTTTACAGCCTTAGGCCCCAATCTGAGAGAGACTTGTGCCTGTGTTCATGTGTCTTCAGTGTGTGGACTGTGCAGCGCTGGGCCTAAGCATGGGTGAGAAGGGCGGTTGCTCAGGGTACCAACCAGCTTCTAAGGGGTGTCGCATAACTCTCCTATCTGGCATTGTTTGTGTTTGAGGGATTTTTTGGCATGTGTGTGCTGAAAATGTTCTCTATCCTTGGCACTAAAAAATGGCAAGACACGGTCACAGAAGACTGCGTATTCTATGATTGAAACGTGGTTGTACATTTGGTGAGTTCACGTAATTAATAGTAAAGAAAGAGGTGCAGACATTGGATAACAGCAATACTTTCATGGCCATAAACAAAATTAGTGAGAAGACAATGTGCAGAATGTAGAAGAGATAAAGTGAGAAAACTGGTTCCAGTAAATCTCTCTCTCCCCAGCAATAGATTTCCTTTATGTTTAAGGTGCAGTGACAATAAATATACCAGTAGCTGCCACTGAGGGTGCATATTCTTTTCAGTAGAACAAATAGAGGCACTGGCTGACCTTGTTTTTTGAACATGGAGATATTCATCCTGTTTATGCACCAGTCTCCAGTGTGTGTGTGTCTGCATTCTAAAAGGCACGCACATTACCTGTGGAAGTGTTCTTGGATTTGCCTACTTTTGAGCAAATGGGAGAAATCACTGGTCAGCCCCTGTGAATATGAATGAGCTTTAGCTCCTTTTTTGTCTCACGGT
This sequence comes from Gopherus evgoodei, assembly GCF_007399415.2. Lineage (NCBI taxonomy): Eukaryota > Metazoa > Chordata > Testudines > Testudinidae > Gopherus > Gopherus evgoodei. Next base: position 89,718,816 of record NC_044328.1, read on the forward strand.
TGCAGAGAGTGTTTGAAAACGCAGGCTGGCCAAACCTGGATTTCTAAGATCAAAGAAGCAAAGCCAAAAATGAGCATTGGTGCAGATGCACGCCTTCTGCTGCACTGAAGAATGAATGAAATATATATAAATAAAGGTATCCACTGATAGTTGTCAGGCTGTTTAGTCTCTTTAGTAGAAGGTGCACTAGTGGAGAACCAAATCCTAGGCAATTAGCATGGGGTAATTGATGAAGGGGGGCATACTTGGTGGAAGATGATTTACACTGTCCATTAGTTTTCTGTTTCTAAATTTCTGAATGTTTGAGGCTGTTAAACTAGCTCCTAGACACTGCCTGTGGCATTAGAGTGAGCATCTGAAGTTATTCTACTTTATAGTTTATCAAAGCTAGTATGTAAGAAAAAATTAGAAATAAGTACAGTATTTGCTTTTAAGAGAGTTGAAAGTAAGCTGCAAAATCATTCTGTAATACTCAGTGCACATGGAACAATTTTTTTGGTTTGGTCTGTTACCAGGAGGTGGGAGGGATAGCTCAGTGGTTTGAGCATTGGCCTGCTAAACCCAGAGTTATGAGTTTAATCCTTGAGGGGGAACCATTTGGGGATTTAGCTGGGATTTGGTCTTGCTTTGAGCAGGGTGTTGGACTAGATGACCTCCTGAGAGCCCTTCCAACCCTGATAATCTATAATTCTATGACAGAGGACAGGTGTAAACTTTGGACTGAGACTCAGACTTTGATCCCTGCCTTTCTGTAAGTTGAGGGTAATGTGCAAGCTGTCTTTTGTTTCATTTTTAATTTTTAATGGGGGCCCTTTGGCCATCATCGTTTGGACAATATTTAAAATTATTGTTGCCAGTTCAAAAATAATCATTGGTTGCAGTCCTGCAATAAAATGCATAGGCAGTCCCCATTGACTTTATTGGGCAAACACAGAGATACACTCATGTGGAGTTCACAGCTGTATCAGACCCTTTCTTAACAAGGGTGAAGGATATTAATTTTAGTGCTGCCTTATTACCTTGTGTCTGACATTTTCTAAATGTGCACTTAAATTTCTCACCATGTTAGCAATATTTTGAAGGGCACCTTTTTTGTTTCTGTAACCACATATAGGCCTGACTGATAGAAGTGCTGGTGCACACATATTAAGGGATGTACCCTATGTGAGTGTTCAGAACCTTAGCTGCTAATAGATGACAGAGTAGCAAGTGAATCCTCCTGGGTGCCGGGAAGAAACTATATGATTCTGCTACACTCATCATGTGACAGGGACAGAGAAGGCCCTCCCTCAATATCCCCACTGTGGTTCTCCTCCTTCAGCAAGAGGTAGCAATGGTAGTAGAGGCAGAAAAGTGGTTTGTTGCAAGTGGCCTGTAGGGTTGGAAAGGAGCTACCGGGTTTCTAGCTAGCATTAGTCTGCCAGAAATGGGAGACTGTGGGTGTGTTGGAGTCACCTTGTGGTATAACCAAGGGTGGTAAGAGCCAAGATGGCTGGCTGGCTCCAGCACACTCTCAGACATAGCTGGGGGTAATTTGCGTGCTGGAGGCTGTTTGTGAGCAGTCAATGGTGGAGGCTACAGCAGCAATGCATTGTAAAGGGCACCCCAGATTAGAGGGCAGGGGTGACACAACTACTCATAGTCTGGATTGTACCCTAATATGTCACGGGCACCTCACTAAGTGGCCAGTGTTTTTCTTCGAAAGAGTTTTTCTCCTGTTTGAGTGGCCAGCTTTTTAGTTTATCAAATTATCCAGCAATTCCCATTATTTTCAATGGGAACTTGGCTGCTTGGCCCTTTTGAAAATCTGAGCTCTTGACTTAGGTACCTGAGTGAGTGCTGACAGCTTCTGAAAATCTGGCCCCAATTATGGGTACAGAGCACATGTGAAAATCTGCCCTATATCTCTAGTTGTGTTTCAGAATTTGCTTATGTCTTCCTGTGGAGGCATCTGTGATTTTTGATGATTTTTTTGTTAACTTCTGTATTGTGTAACATATAAAGCAAGTACGTGACTTCAGTGAAGTAGTTCACATAACTCGAAATAGTGAGCAGCTGTATGAATCATTGCCAGCTTTGTCTTTAGCTGTTGCATTGAACTTTTTGATGTATTCCTCTAGCAGGCTAGCAGTGTTACAGGTACCTTTCTCCTAAATGCATGTCAAGTAAAGCCAGCCTACTCATTGTTTTACAGTCTGTATTACTGGAACAGTGTCCTATGTCCTTGGTCAATTCCAGCTGGCCAGGAAATGCTTCACATGGATAAAATGCAGTAGTATTCAAATGGAACCATTTCATGCTCTATTCAGCTACCTTGTCTCATATGCTAATTTGGGGTCAAAACACGTCTTGTCTATTGTCTTCTTGTGTTCAAGTTGATTAAATAAGTTGAAGTGGAATATGTAGTTATGATAGATGCAAAACGACATAGAGATGAATTTCTGGTCAATAGAGATTTATCTGTAGTACTTTCTTCATTATCCTTTGCAAAATACACAGGTGTTCACACTATATATCAGAACATGGTCAATGAGAAACAGGAGAAAATCCCAAAGGCAACATCTACCTCCTTCATGGTATTCATTTACAATATGAGGCATGACTCTTAATCCATTGTAATGAATGGGAGTTTTTCCCGTTTGACTTCAGTAGGCTTTGGATCAGGCTCTGACAGCTTACGGTTGGCTAGTCCTCTCTCCTTTTAAGTAAATAACATGACCAAGGGACTGAGAAGATGAAGACCAAGACTTTCAAAAATGACAGGTGATTGTGGGTTCCCAAATTGAGACACATTAAAGGGTCCTGATTTCAGAAACTGCTGAGTTGTCTGTCTTCTGAAAATTGTAATGTGTCTCATGCTGGCCCCCCAAAATCACTGGTCACTTTTGAAAGTCATGGTCTTCATCTTTTGGGGCTAATCCTGGGGTCCTTATGATGACATTTCCACTAAGATAACGTAGAGTCTTGCTTGAGTAAGGACAGCAGAAATGAACCCCATAGTTTAAAAACTCCTTTAAAATGGAGAGAGGGGTAACTGTGCTAGTCTGTAGGCACAAAAACAATGAGGAGTCTGGTGACACCTTAAAGACTAACAAATGTATTTGAGCATAAACTTTCGCGGGTAAAAAACCCACTTCTTCAGATGCATGGAGTCTCCATGCATCTGAAGAAGTGGGTTTTTACTTAGTCTTTAAGGTGTCACCGGACTCCTCATTGTTTTTCCTTCTTTTTAAAAAGGAAAAACTACCTAAATGCTTCACTTGAAAACCAAAACATTCAGTTATTCAAAATAGCTTGTAATAAAAAGGAAAGTATCCACCACTAAGGTAGATACGGTGAAAGAATGGAATGTGCACATGGCAGAGGAAAAATTTGGAGTAAAATAATTGGAACAGACACCTGAGCAGCCTCAATTTTGTACTGCCTCTTAAAATAAGGAGGAATGATTAAATGCAGAGCTTCATAACCAGAAAACATTAAACTCCAATGGAAAACCCCTTTCAGTTGCCCTGGACAACTCTGAATTACTTAGATGCATATTTATGTGCTGCTTTTACTTTTTCTGAAGAGAAATTGTGGTTTGTATGTTTTGGGTATGTTGCATTCTGTGTCACATCAGCCATTATTCTCTTTGACTTTATAAAGTTGCACTATTGTTTTCTGATAAATGAGCTATTAGTCCTTAGTAAGAAAGTAATCTAAGACTGCACATCAAGTACCAATAAAGATGTGAAGATTAAGGGGACCACAGTCAACCTGGACTGTGGTTGGAATGTAACAGGCTCAGCACATTGACTCAGTTTGCCACTCCTGGACTTTGGGTTTACTCTCCTGACTCTGTATCTATTTTCTTCTGGTCTATCTGTGGAAGCAAAGTTCCCCAAACTCATGCTTCTCTGTGATCACTTTTAGCCTGTAAAACTCATCATAGGTAAGTTCTATAAATGTATACGTTTCTCAGAGCTGGATAAATGTTAGAGAGAATCGGGGGACGGGGTGTAGAAAAGAGGTTGGCAGAGGATTATAGGGAAATTGGCAAGCTATAGAAGACAGCAGGAACCTTAGGTTTACCTCTCAAGAGCATCTCAGGACACTCCTGTGGAGTTGGCAATACCATCTGGTTCAGATGAAGTTTCCGCAATGGGCTTGGTCAGACTCAGGAAAAAGAAGGTCCAGCTGTGTCATGGTGAATCTTTATATCTTAGTGGGTGGTAATCGTAGTGGTAAGGTGAGGAAATAGGTGTACCCTGAATCAAAATAAGTGTGGTGGTTTTATTTTTAAGTCTCATCCTATGAGAAAATCTGGTCTGTTGCTTTAACAATTTTGTAGCTGTACTGCAGGCCTTGAAAGCTCCTAGTCGTTTATTTTACTTCAAACAAAGTCATTTCCGTGATTGTTTTTTCTGTTTCCTTTCACAAAGATGAGAAGCCGCCATATTAGTGTACTGAGTGTGCCGCTTTTTGAAAGTGTCAGAGAAGAGCTACATATGTGTAGAACTGTTTTGTGATTCAGAGCTCCATTAAGATAGAAGTATCACAAGTCAGAATTGTGATACTTCTATATTTACATTTCTATTTTAAGGGAGTGTTTTATTTTCTGTGGGGTAAATTAGAAATGGTTTCACCTAGATAGGCTCACTGACTTCATTCAGAGCTGCGAAGGAGCAACTGAGGACATAATTTTGACTGTGAATAATTTACCACTTGTGCTTGTAATTTGGAAAGCTTTAATCTGATTTTTTTTTGTCAAGCTTTGTAAGCTTTTTGGTGACCTAATTACCACAATACACATTTACTTCACTTTTCAGATAGTTTTGAAAAGATGAAGCAGGAACAGTATAGTTTCTATACCTTTTGAAATTGCTTGTTTAAAACATGTATCATAACTCCTAACACATTTCTTTATCCCAAAATATTAAAACATAGGTTTTTTTTGTTTTTTTCCGAATGAGCTTAATTTTCTATTAGGGGGAAAAAGCAGAATCATTCTGAGTAATAGTTCCTGACTGAGAGAAGTAAAAACAGAACAATGTGTTTGGAACCTCTAGGAAATTATATAGCATTACACTCAGTGATCTCTTCAGTTTTGCTCATAGCCAGTTGCCAGCAGTGAATACAGTAATGGAATAGAAGAAAAAAATGTGTGATGGTCATATGTGCTCCAAAAGGGACTTAAAATTAGTGATAGGAAAGCTTCAAAAGATTCAGATATTTATTCCATATCATCAAAGTCTGATCTTTTGATAGTGCACAACGAGGAACTTCTTTGGTCTTGAAATTGGGCTGGAAATCTAAGAACAGACTTTCTTGTGAGATTTCAAGTGGTACCTACCGGTACTTAAAAGAAATTTTACTTACATTCTGAATATGATAGCTTTAGGTTGAGTTTGCTTCTGCTTTAGACAATGAGTTTCCCTTGCAATAATTTGATGATAGGATATTGTTAAACTGTGTGCTACATCCTTCCTGCATTTTAAAAAAGAGATGCAAAGCATAACACTTAGGAAAACCGAAGTACTGCTAGTGACAGGTTGGCTTAGTACAATGCTTAGATATGACTCATAACTTTAGTTGTTTCCCAGTTTCTGGCAGTCTGTGTAGGCAACTACTGTTTGAATTGCTCTCAGTTGTAAAATGTCGATGCTATTGATCTTTTACTGTATGAAATCATACCTGATCAAATCTTCAGTTGTGTAATTCTCTAGTGGAAGCTGAAAAAGAGGATATAGTAGTACTTTTATACATGGCTACTGATTTTTTTTTTTAAGCGCAAGTAGTAGGAGCTTACCGTTTTGGCAAAAGAGGGTTTACAGGTATTATTCCATCTGATGCACACTGGACGTTTTAACTGATGGTTAACTATGAAGAGTCTCTTTCACCTTTTATTGGCTGCAATGATGGGTGCCTGGTCCCCTAAAAATCTTTCATGGGGAAACCATCAGTAATAATTAGGCTATTGGCATTTATCCTGAAACCCTTCGCATGGGGGAGACTAATATCAATAGACAGTGTGCTTGTGCTACCTGCTATCAACTAGATCTACTTTTGGTATTATCTAGTCAGTAGCATGTTGGAAATCTGGCACATTTCTGCCTTTGCAAAATATCTGGTTTAACTGGAGAAAAAAGCTCTAATGTTTTGCCAAGATGCCTGGCTAACGTTTTTTCCAAGCTGAACGAAATATTAGTTAAGACTTGAAATTATCTCCCAGCCTTGTTAGTCTGGAGTATGCCTGCTGTTCTAGAAAGACAAATGTTTGACATCTGTTAAAGTTTTAATAAACTTAGTATGATATATTGTCCTGTCATCGTTATTGTTTTGTATAATAAATCTTCCACATTTTATATGCAGCAGAGACACTATAAAATGTATGCTGTTGTGTAGTGGAGCTTTCGTCATCGTGAATCTGGGCTGGCTGACTCGTGTGGTGAAGCCACAAAGTTACGCTGGTCATCTCAAATGCGTGCTGTCAGCATCTTTACATGACATCTTCCTATATCCTGGATATGACACATTTTACAGACCAAATACCTGCGAACCATTTGGGAAGTATAAAGTATTATTGACATTTGTTTTTTATATACCTCTGCTATATAAAGCAATTCCCATCAGTTTTGGCATTGACTTAATTAGGAACAATGAGGCTCTGTAATAACTTGACCCAACTGTACGAGATTTAGAAAAACAGAGAACTACAACTAATACAGTTTAGATTCTACTTATATTACCTATTTACTTTAATTATTTCTACATAGAAGAACATTGTATCGTTAAGGTCTGATACCTTGGGACCTTCTAGAGCAAAAGGTACATGCTGCATATCCTGTTGGTAACACAGATAATTGGCTCCTCTTTTCAGCATATAAAGCTCTAATTTCTAGTCCTGATGGGACTTGAGATATCTGATTTTATGCTGTTCAAATCCTTGCTCTGCTTGGTTCATAGTTTTATCTCCAGATCGTTCCAAATCAAGCAAAGCATGGGCATGAACATGGGGAACCTGAAGCATTGTCATACCTCACCCCCTCCATCCCTGCAATACCCCAGACTCAATTGTCCTGATAAAAGTTGTGTGGAAACTAATACACCTCTGCAATCCATTTCAGCTCTGACGAAACAGCATAAAAAAATGTTCTGACCGGTTCTATTGACCATTCCTGCTTTCCTCCCTAAATATGATCCCCTTCTGGTTTATTGATGACATGGCATAGGGAAGTTTGTGCTTGCTTTTCTTTTTTCTAGATAAAGACTACATGAAAGATATTCTTTAATTTCAAGTGTTTTAATTACTAGGCAATAAGTGTGTGTGTGTGTGTGTGTGTGTATGTACCCATACACACAAGCCCCCCCCGATAGTTATTAACAAATGTTAATTTCTGTAAGGTTCAGTATGACACATCTACCATTATCTTCAGCTGATGCATGCATTGTGTAAGTATTTGTGCAAGAAGATCTAAAGTCTACTGCACCCATATGTGCACATTTCTCCGTTGGTGGATTTTAGATCTTTATAATCAAATATATACCGTTTCAGCAAAGAGGAGGATAAATATAAGTGATATTGAAGCTACATATATAAAGCTTACTTCATTTCTGTAACTTCCTCAAATATTTGTTCAGACTTATCAAATCATCATAAAAATGATGCTGACTTAACATTGTTTGCCTGTGCTTAAAATAGTGGCACCCTTGTCCTTACGGCATTTAATTAATTCTAGAATGATTATATCAGAAAAGCAGAGTCACCACTGAAATATGCCCTAGTTACGTATGAACTACTGGTGAATAATGCAATTAATCACTTATTGTACTTGTACAAAGTTAGGTCTTCTGTCTGAGAGTTGTATCTTCTGTATAAGCTGTTTTAGTATTTGCAAGTTGCTTTTATTTTTGTGTGCTATGCATTTCTGGATTACTGAATTTGTCTGAGACAAACTGAAATGAGTTCAGAAAATAACCTAGGGAAAACAATTAAAGATACTGATCTTTGAAGCAAGGGAACTCAATGAGTTGCGCAGATCCCTTGATGAGCATGATAAGGTCCCAGCAGACTAGTATTCCAAATTGCCAAACATGCTAGTAGTGTGAAAACTGCATATAAGTAGACAATTGACTCTTTTAAACTTTAACCTTGGAATACCTCAAGGTCTTTGCCCTCATTTGGTAAAGTGGATACCACCCTTTTAAAAAAAAATGATCATTTGTATTTTGCAAATTTTTAGTTCTTTGGAGAAACTGGACTACTAAAATAGCACTTTGCAAATCTCTCTTCAGATTATGACCTTTAATAGTAAAATCATACATTTCATATTTTGGCAACATCTTTTATCAGGAAGGATCCCAAAATTCTTTATAAATTAGAGATGCACAGGCAAACCTTAACTCACTACTTCAGTGCAGCCACTTCCTGGGGCAGAAGGCATCAGTTGATGAATGATGCCCAGTAATACTAAATACAGTCTGTTTATAGTTCATAAGTGCAGAAACCTGTATTCAGTGGGTGAATTTAGGCAGACGGAAGACAGTTCACTCAGTCTGGAATTTGGCCAGGACATAATGCTATTTTGTGTGCTTATCCAGTACCCTTCTGGCTGCCATGGGATTCTCAACTCTAAGTCGCATAGGTTGAGCACACAGCAGTGGATGACTTCTTTCTCTTTGCAGAAATGAATTTCTTTGAAGGTTGGCATTCTTCTGGATTTCACTGCTTAATATATCATATAAATGTGAGGATCTAGTCTTGCAGATCATTCAAGTCAGTCCCTCGGAAATCAATGAGATATATAGATTGTTCCAGGGCCCATGATGTCATAAATGTCAAAGGAAAATCAGTACTGGGATGTCTATGGCTCTGGTTATTTGTCTTAAAATTTTTGATATGCTGAATGCAGTTAAACAGCTTACAAAATAAAGGTGGTGGCAGTGGACAGAAAATGGGGGTGGGGGGTAAATTGGAGCATTTAATTAAAGTACCAGTTTCATTTTTTCCTGCAGTTTTCAGGTTAGGAAGATGTTAACAAATCCTATTAAACTTGGAGTTTAAAAGGAAACTTACCATATCTTTTATAAACAGGCTTATGTCTAACAGGGTAGTGATGGCTGGACGAGCAGGGTACCAATGCGGTGACTTAAATGTGTTTTAATAAAATATATTATCCTACCATGTCGGAAAGCATTAACTGAGTGAACAAAGTGATTCCATTTATTCATAACATAAAAAGCTTTGATAGGAAATTTCTTTTTTAAAAGTTTCGATTTTTCTGTATACTTAGTGAGAATGGACAGTCTGCTCCATCAGTTTAAGTACATACTGTGCTGTTTTTCACATACTATATTGCTGTGCATCTCCGAATTCCATCTTCAGCATATGCATACAGCATGCTGCTCCTTCTCCCCTCCCTTCATTTTTTCTAAGCCAGCTAGATTTTTCTCCCTTTTTCTTCATTCCAAATCCATATTTCATATTCTATTAGGGATTGGTCTGGCACAATTTGCTGGATTTGTGTACCATCTCTATTAGGATTGCCAACACAAGCATTCAAAAATTGTAAATTAGACTCCCCCAAAATAATGAGGTTGGCTTAAAATGAGATTTTTAAGAAAAATACTTTTTTTAAAATTCTTTTTTATTCGCATTCTGTTTTTTAAGCCTTTAAGATTCATGTTTTCAAGTTTTACTCCACAAGCATGAGGGCTAGACATTTTTTATAAATGAAGGCTGAGATTCGCATGACTTGAGCATCTGGAGTATTAAGAAAAGCACAAAATGTCTCGAAACTTGTGATAAAATTGCAGGAATACCTGAAAACTATGTATTTTAGTGCTTCTCCAGGTCAGCAACATCTGAGACGATGTTTCTGTTCTCAACTCCAGGAAAATGTGAGAATTTGCTAATTTCAAAGACTGTAAATGACAGAGAGATTTTGGCAAAGACCGAAGAAAGAGAGATTCTTATTTAGCTGAATTTACTCAGCCAAAAAAGTTTTGGATTTTGTCGCATCATATTTTTTCCAAACTAGATTGGCCATCATTAGTGGGAAGCAAATTTAATGTGGTCTGAGCAAAGTCCAAAATCATAAGCATCGGAGTAGCATACTTTCACTTTAGCAAGCTTAATAACATTAAATAGGAATTTTGATTTTTCACTTTAAATAACTTCAGAATCTGTATTTAAGCTAAACTTGATGGGATGGGCCTGTTTTTTTAAACTATCAGATAATAAGCTCTAATAATAGAAGAAGAGTAAAATCAGTAAAACCAAGCCAGAGATTAGGTTTTAGTGCGTGCAGGCAATGACCAGGTAACTCAGCCAACAGGATCACTATATGTTACCAGTCTCCGGGATTTTTTTTTATGCCTTTATTTTATTATCCTATCACCAAAATAGCTACATTCATTGGATTGTTTCCTGGAGGTAGGGGTGGGTGTGTGCGTGCATGTGTGCATATGCACATAGATCTCCCCATTTCTGCCCAGAAGGAGGGTCCTCTCCATGTACTGATCAGAAATCTGAGGGTGGGTGGGGGCAGGAACAGCTATTTGCCATGTTGTCGTGGCCTGAGTTGCCTTGAACAGCTAATTAGTCACCACAGGGAGACCCAGGAAAAGGCGGCACTGTTGTTCCAGCAGAAGCTATGTTGTCAGAGACTGGGCCAGCACAACCAGATTTGTCCCTGCTCCTGGTTCCATTAAGAAAGGTGGCTTCCTCCTCTCTGGTGCTCTGAGATCTGAGTAGTTTTGAGAGGTTGCATCTGCTTGTGCTTCTTCACAAGAGTGGGTAGTGTAGAGAAGAATTTGCAAGAGGAATCTTGCAGGTTTTTTCTTTGCATCTTAGCCTGTTCTTTTATGTTTCCCATGAAAGAAGACTGTTTGTTTGGTCTTTGATATTAAGAGAGAGCTTGTAACCTGTTTGACTTCAAGTACTTGGTGTCATAGTCCTCCAGTTTCTTCTAAGAAATGTTGCTTGGCCTGGTGATAGACACCTTGAAAATACCTAGGAAATACAGACAGAAGTTCTGGATAGAATTCATCCAAAAGGTTTCCCCCTACAAAAACCAAAAAGAAGAGGCTAGCTAAATCAACTGGCAACCATAAAAAATTCTGACTGACATCTCATCAATACTTTTTATTGATAAATTGTCTGATCTGCTGCCATGTAATCATGTATATAATTAAAGGAATTCGTTTTAATGCACTTCTGTATATGCCAAGAACATAATTTATGTATCATGTTATTTTAGCAAATAAGTGGAAAATATAACTGATCCCTGCTTCTGAGTCAGTATGTATTAATTAACAGACTGATTACAACATACCTTGCATAAAAATCCAACTGACTAGCTTACTGATGAATCTGTTACAGGATGCTTCTCTCTATGTAGTCATTCAAAATACATTAGGATGAAGACATGCTAGATCTTTGCAAGTCGTCATCATCGCTCCTTGGCATTCTTTAATCCCCGCACTCCAAAGCTGTCGTTTTTTAAAAAAAAATGAAAATGAGAGAGGAAAATTTAGGGTTGAACAAACAGCAAATGTTCAGATGTTGGGATAAGCAGTTAGAATTACAGAGCCTTATCTAAACTACTGAATCTTCCTGCAGTTGCAAAATTGAGATTGTCTTATTGAAAACATTAAATAATACCAGAGGCAGGACTGACCCCATGGGACCCCACTAGATATGCCCTCCCAGTCAGACAGCAAACCATTGATAACTCCTCTTTTGAGTAGTCTTTCAACCAATTTTGCACCTACCTTACAGTAATTTCATCTAGACCACATTTCCCTAGTTTGCTTATGAGAATGCCATGTGGGCCTGTGTCAAAAGCCTTATTAAAATCAATATATGTGACATCTACTGCTTCTTCGCGTCAACTAGGCCAGTAACCCTGTCAAAGAAGTAAATTAGCTTGGTTTGGCATGATTTGTTCTTGACAAATCCACATAGACTATTCCTTATAATCCGATTATACTATAGGGTTTTAAAAATTGTTTAATTTGTTCCAATATCTTTCCAGATATCAAAGTTAGGTTGATTGAGCTATAATTCCTGAATCCTCTTTGTTCCCCCTTTTAAAGATAGGTTCTATGTTTGCCCTATTCCAGTCCTCCTGGACCTCACTTGTCGTCAGAGTTCTCAAAGACTGAAGCACCCACAGGGAAAAAATGGTAGGTGCAGAGCACCCACTGGCAGCCCCTTCATCAGTGCCTTCCTCTCCCTCCCCGTGCCTCCCGCCCGCCACGATCAGCTGTTTTGCGGCATACTGGAGGCAAGAAGGGGGAGAAGTGGGGACACGGTGTGCTCAGGGGAGGGGTGGAACTGGATGGGAAAAGGCAGGGTGGGGCAAGAAGGGGAGGAGCGGGGGTGGGAAGGGGTGCAGCAAGGCCTGGCGCAGAGCCAGGGTCAAGCACTCCTTGGCACTTTGAAAAGTTGGTGCCTGTGGTTGCTAATGGTTCTGAGATTTCTTCAGCTAGTTCCTTAAGTACCTTAAGAGGCATTTCATATGTGAACTGGAGTACATCTAACTTACCTAAATATTTAGTAACCTGTTTTTTTCTGCATTTGGCTTTTATTCCTTCCCTCTTGTGGCTAATGTGAACTGAGAGTACCTGGTCACCATTAACGTTTTTAGTGAAAACATGCAAATAGACATTCTACAGCTTAGCCTTTTTGATGTAATAAGCTCTCCTTCCCTAATAAGTAAAGGATGTACGTTTGCTTTGTCTTTCTCTTGCGCCTGATGCATTTAAAGAACTTCTTCTTATTGAACAGCAGCATTATGTATTGCAGTATGTTAAACATAAACTCTGCATTTAGAATAAGTTTTATACACATCTTGTTTTGTGTGGGATGGATATTGATTTTGGTAAGCCAATTTATGAACCTGTTGAAATAATTTAATTCTTCATGTAATCTTCCCTCCTAAATTATTTATTTTATTATATGCTATAATATGCCTTATGCATTTTGAATGGTCACTTGAAATGTGTTAATTTATGCTAAGCAATCTTGTATTTGGTGTAAAAGTGTGGGATCATTGTCCATTTGACTCTGGAAAAATTCCACCATGATTTCAACAGCTTCCACTCCACCATCAATCTCAGCCTGGACCAATCTACACAGGAGGTCCACTTCCTGGACACCACGGTGCAAATAAGTGATGGTCACTGTCATAAACAGATAGTTAAGGGTTAATAGAACAGGAGTACTTCATGTCTCTTTTGCCTGTAAAGGGTTAACAAGTTCAGTGAGCCTGGCTGTCACCTGACCAGAGGACCAATCAGGGGACAGGATACTTTCAAATCTTGAGGGAGGGAAGTCTGTGTGTGTGCTGTTAGTGTTTGGTGGTGGTTCTCTCTGGGTTCTGAGAGGGACCAGACATGCAACCAGGTTTCTCTCCAATCTCTCTGATACAGTCTCTTATACGTCCAGAATAGAAAGTACTAGGTAGATAAGGCGAGTTAGGCTTATGTTTGTTTTCTTTATTTGCAAATGTATATTTGGCTGGAAGGAATTCAAATTTGTATTTTGCTGAAAGGATTTTACTTTGTACTTGTATACTTAGGCTGGGAGGGTATTCCCAGGGTCTATAGCTGAAAGACCCTGTAACATATTCCATCTTAAATTTACAAAGATAATTTTTACTGTTTTTTTCTTTCTTTAATTAAAAGCTTTTTGTTCTTTAAGAACCTGATTGTTTTTTTTATTCTGGTGAGACCCCAGGGGACTGGGTCTGGATCCACTAGGGAATTAGTGGGGAGAAAGGAGGGAAGAGGGAGAGAGAGGTTAATTTTCTGTCTGTGTTAGGATTACTTTCTCAGGGAGCGTCTGGGAGGGGGAGAGAGAAGGAGGGGGAAGGTGAATTTTCCCCTCTGTGTTAAGATTCAAGGAGTTTGAATCACAGTAATCTTCCAGGGTAACCCAGGGAGGGGAAGCCTGGGAGAGGCAACGGTGAGGGAAAGGGTTTACTTTCCTTGTGTTAAGATCCAGAAGGTCTGGGTCTTGGGGGTCCCCGGGCAAGGTTTTGGGGGGGCAGAGTGTACCAGGCACTGGAATTCCTGGTTGGTGGCAGCACTACAAGTACTAAGCTGGTAATTGAGCTTAGAGGAATTCATGATGGTACCCCATCTTTTGGACGCTAAGGTTCAGAGTGGGGAATTATACCATGACAGTCACATTAACACCACCCTATACCGAAAACCTACCAACTGCTATGCCTATCTTCATGCCTCCAGCTTTCATCCCAGGCACACCACATGATCCATTGTGTACAGCCAAGCACTGAGGTACAACCGCATCTGCTCTAACCCCTCAGGCAGAGACCAACACCTACAAAATCTTCCCCAAGCATTCTCAAAACTACAATACCTGCACAAGGAAATAAGGAAACAGATCAACAGAGCCAGACGTGTACCCAGAAGCCTCCTACTGGAAGACAAACCCAAGAAAGAAACCAACAGGACTCCACTGGCCATCACATACAGTCCCTAGCTAAAACCCCTCCAACGCATCATCAGAGATCTACAACCCATCCTGGACAATGATCCCACACTTTCACAGGCCTTGGGTGGCAGGCCAGTCCTTGCCCACAGACAACCTGCCAACCTGAAACATATTCTCACCAGTAACTGCACACTGCATCATAGTAACTCTAACTCAGGAACCAATCCATGCAACAAACCTCAGTGCCAACTCTGCCCACATATCTACACCAGCGATATCACCACAGGACCTAACCAGATCAGCCACACCATCACTGGTTCATTCACCTGCACATCCACCAATGTAATATACGCCATCATATGCCAGCAATGCCCCTCTATGTACATCGGCCAAAGTGGACAGTCTCTACGGAAAAGGGTAAATGGACACAAATCAGATATTAGGAATGGCAATATACAAAAACCTGTAGGAGAACACTTCTACCTACCTGGCCACACAATAGCAGATCTTAAGGTGGCCATCCTGCAGCAAAAAAACTTCAGGACCAGACTTCAAAGAGAAACTGCTGAGCTTCAGTTCATCTGCAAATTTGACACCATCAGCTCAGGATTAAACAAAGACTGTGAATGGCTTGCCAACTACAAAACCAGTTTCTCCTCCCTTGGTTTTCACACCTCAGCTGCTAGAAGAGGGCCTCATCCTCCCTCATTGAACTAACCTCATTATCTCTAGCCTGCTTCTTGCTTGCATATATATACCTGCCCCTGGAAATTTCCCCTACATGCTTCCGACGAAGTTTGTATTCACCCATGAAAGCTCATGCTCCAAAATGTCTGCTAGTCTATAAGGTGTCATACGACCATTTTAGATTTGGTTTTGATGAGTAGTGAGGACCTCACAGAAGAAATGGTTGTAGGGGACAACCTTGGTTCGAGTGATCATGAGTTCAAACTAGATGGAAGGATAAACAAAAATAGATCTGGGACTAGGGTATTTTATTTCAAAAGGGCTAACTTTAAAGAATTAAGGAAATTTAGTTAGGGAAGTGGATTGGACTGAAGAACTTGTGGATCTAAATGCGGAGGAGGCCTGGAATTACTTTAAGTTGCAGCTGCAGAAACTATCGCAAGCCTGCATCCCAAGAAAGAGGGAAAAAAACCATAGGCAGGAGTTTGTAGACCAAGCTGGATGAGCAAGCATCTCGGAGAGGTGATTAAGAAAAAGCAGAAAGCCTACAAGGAGTGGAAGAAGGGTGGGATTAACAAGGAAAGCTACCTTAGTGAGGTCAGAACATGTAGGGATAAAGTGAGAAAGGCTAAAAGCCAAGTAGAGTTGAACCTTGCAAAGGGAATTAAAATCAATAGTAAAAGGTTCTATAGCCATATAAATAAGAAGAAAACAAAGAAAGAAGAAGTGGGACCGCTAAACACTGAAGATGGAAAGGAGTTTAAGGATAACCTAGGCATGGCCCAATATCTAAATAAGTACTTTGCCTCAGTCTTTAATAAGGCTAATGAGGAGCTTAGCGGTAATGGAAGGATGACAAACAGGAATGAGGATATGGAGGTGGATATTACCACATCTGAGGTAGACTTGAACAGCTTAATGGGACAAAATCGGAGGGCCCGGACAATCTTCATCCGAGAATATTAAAGGAACTGGCACATGAAATTGCAAGCCGTAAGCGAGAATTTTTAATGAATTGGTAAACTCGGGGGGTTGTACCGTACGACTGGAGAATTGCTAATGTAGCTCCTATCTTTAAGAAAGGGAGAAAGAGTGATCCGAGTAACTATAGGCCTGTTAGTTTGACATCTGTAGTATGTAAGGTCTTGGAAAAAATTTTGAAGGAGAAAGTAGTTAAGGACATTGAGGTCAATGGTAATTGGGACAAAGTACAACATGGTTTTACTAAAGGTAGATCGTGCCAAACCAACCTGATCTCCTTCTTTGAGAAGATAACAGATTATTTAGACAAAGGAAATGCGGTAGACCTAATTTACCTTGATTTCAGTAAGGCATTTGACACAGTTCCACATGTGGAATTATTAGTCAAATTGGAAAAGATGGGGATCAATATGAAAATTGAAAGGTGGGTAAGAAACTGGTTAAAGGGAAGACTACAACAGGTCGTACTGAAGGGTGAACTGTCAGGCTGGAAGGAGGTTACTAATGGAGTTCCTCAAGGATCGGTTTTGGGACCAATCTTGTTTAACCTTTTTATTACTGACCTTGGCACCAAAAGCGGGAATGTGCTAATAAAGTTTGCGGATGACACAAAGCTGGGGGGTATTGCTAACACAGAGAAGGACCAGGATATCATACAGGAAGAGCTGGATGACATTGTAAACTAGAGTAATAGTAATAGGATGAAATTTAATAGTGAAAAGTGCAAGGTCATGCACTTAGGGATTAATAATAAGAACTTTAGATATATATTGGGGACGCATCAGTTGGAAGCAACAGAGGAGGAGAAGGACCTTGGGGTATTGGTAGATCACAGGATGACTATGAGCCGCCAATGTGATATGGCCGTTAAAAAAGCTAATGCGGTTTTAGGATGCATCAGGCGAGGTATTTCCAGCAAAGATAAGGAGGTGTTAGTACCATTATATAAGGCACTGGTGAGACCCCACCTGGAATACTGTGTGCAGTTCTGGTCTCCCATGTTTAAGAAGGATGAATTCAAAGTGGAACAGGTTCAGAGACGGGCTACTAGGATGATCCGAGGAATAGAAAACCTGTCATATGAAAGGAGACTCAAAGAGCTTGGCTTGTTTAGTCTAGCCAAAAGAAGGCTGAGGGGGGATATGGTTGCTCTTTATAAATATATCAGAGGGATTAATATTAGGAAGGGAGAGGAATTATTTAAGTTTAGTACCAGTGTAGATACAAGAACGAATGGGTATAAACTGGACCCTAGGAAGTTTAGACTTGAAATTAGACAAGGGTTTCTAACCATTAGAGGAGTGAAGTTCTGGAACAGCCTTCCAAGGGGAGTAGTGGGGGCAAAAGACATATCTGGCTTTAAGACTAAGCTTGATAAGTTTATGGAAGGGATGGTATGATGGGATAGCTTAATTTTGGCAATTGATCTTTGAATATCAGCAGATAAGTATGCCCAGTGGTCTGTGATGGGATGGGATCTGAATTACTGCAGAGAATTCTTTCCTGAGTGCTGGCTGGTGAGTCTTGCCCACATGCTCAGGGTTTAGCTGATCGCCATATTTGGGGTCGGGAAGGAATTTTCCTCTGGGGCAGATTGGCAGAGGCCCTGGAGGATTTTTGCCTTCCTCTGCAGCGTGGGGCATGGGTCACTTGCTGGTGGATTCTCTGCAGCTTGAGGTCTTCAAATCACAATTTGAAGACTTCAGTAACTCGGACATAGGTTAGGGGTTTGTTATAGAAGTGGATGGGTAGGGTTCTGTGGCCTGCTTTGTGCAGGAGGTCAGACTAGATGATCACATTGGTCCCTTCTGATCCTAGAATCTATGAGTCTGAGACTTATTGCTGCTTTTACAGATCCAGATTAACACGGCTACCCTTCTGATACCTGTAGTAAGCCAATTTCTTTAATATGATTTCTTTAAAATGTTCACACTTATAATGAAAAACGCTTACAAATGCCTGTACCAAGCCTATCAAAAATGCTCTCATAATTATCCTCTTACTCCTTTTAGTCAGGCATCTTCTTACCTGGGCACACTTGAACATCACTGTGGCAGAGCATTTTAATAGGAAAAGGATACTAGTCATCTGTCATGCTCTCTGAGTTATAGTTGTAATATAAAGTTTTCCTTAAATATTTGTTGAAGTCACTCTGAGAGAAGAAAATGGTGGTTGAAGCTGTTGATTCAGTTACCTGTTGTTTCTCTATGTATAACTCTGAAACTGAAGTCAATTCAGATCTTGCCATAATTTTTTTTTAAAATATACAATATTTTGGTTTTAAGTATAAACTTAAATATTTCCTCAACCAAAACATGTTTACAGAACACATGGAAAAATATAGGCATGGATATTCCAAGCTAAGGTATTCCTAAGGGAATTGGGTGTCCAATTTCCATTAATGGCTTTGCAAATTGCAACCATAGCATGTATTGAATATATCAATAAGGTAAAATAGAAAGGGATAGAGTCCGAGGAGAATTGCGCTTGTCGTTATCCAGTAAAACACAGTTCTATTTGACAATAAGAAGTTGTACACAAATGAGTGTATGTGTGTGCGCATACACCAGATGTGGTAGAAAGGGACTCCAAAGCTTTAGTTACAGCATATTAGTCATTTCTGGTGGCCTACACAAATTTTAGAGGTCACCAGAAACCAAAATAAACACCATCATCTAATAATCAAGAATAAAATAATTTTAATAATAAAAGCCTAATAATTTTAGTAAATGTGAGGACCATGATGGGCTGTCCCAACACAGTATGTTTTGCCTTTCTAAAAAAAGTTTGAATACCTTAACATGGATCTGAACTGTTGTGTTCATTACATTTATCGTTTGTTGGGGTAACTTGTATTTTATACTCTGTTGGGTTGATTGCTTTGTTGTTTAGCTTATCCCCTTGTGCCATTTTCTGCTGTCACGCAGAAGGTTTAGAGGGATTGTTCTTGCGTAGCCCATAATGCATATCCTATGTGTATATTAGTATGCTTCGGGTGGGTTTCCTAAATGCCTGCTGCAATACAGTCTGTCTCATTTGCAGCCATGAAAGCCCATGGACATGTCACTCCCCCCACCAAACTGTTCATATTCTTTTTTTGGCACATAGTTGATAACAGGTTTTGACTTAGTGTGAAGAGACATGTGGTGTGAATGTGTCCATGCTGTCACAGTGGAAGCACTCCTTATATTAGATAGATGGCACTAGGAAGCAGCATGGAAATTGCCCATCTAAATCCCTTTTTAGTTTTCATTTAGCCCAAGAAAAACTGACCTACCACACTGTTAACTGGCAGAATGCCAATTTAACACCGGCATAAGTATAGGTAGCCAAGAAACCTTATGCATTCATCAAAAGTTGAGGACTTGATTCCCAGCTTAGAATATTTGAAGCAGAACTTTTCCAGACCTGGATTTTCATTTTTAGGATTAAGAGAATGTGCTGTTTAGATGAAAAAGGGATTCTACAAATCTAAACTAGCTTCTGAGAGTGCATAAGGGTGAGTCTCTGCTCTTTTGAATTAGCCCCTTGTGCTGTGTTTAGTATGCGTCTTCCAATAGGGTAGGAATATTATGTAAGATAGTTGAACTGGTGGTCCACTGGAGGAAGAAACATTTATGTTGAATACAGCCTTAAAGCTTTATGGAACCAGGTTGTAGTTGTTGTTATCCTGAGAACTTTTTTTACCAGATAATATTCTAGAGCTAAAGATATGCTTTTATAAAAGGAATTGATAATAAATAACTCCTGATATTTGTGTTTGTATGGGAGCATTTTATGAAATGCTGGTAAAAATGAACGAAGAAGCAGTTTGTTTATGGACTGGATTATTTTTATATTCTTTTAAATAGTTGGAGTTGTGCTACAAATCTGGATCTAGTCAGTACAGTTGTTTGCAATTAAGTGAAGTATTTATAAAACACTGATACAATGTATATGCCAAAATTTGGTGGTGATGAAGATCATGGCTGGCTTTCAAACTACCCATTGTTCTTAACACCAGAAATAATTTCAGAAAGATAGTGGTTAGAACTTTTAGAATGCAAATAATCTCTAGTAAAGATCAGACACTACTTTGAATTCTGTGATTTTAATTCCAGCGATCAAATGAAATCATGCATGCCTGTTTCACTTTTTAATGATTCCTTCCAGTATTGTAAAAGATGGTCCTTGCATGAGACAGATAATACAGAGACAATGTTTTAAGCCACTATCCCTGCTGATAACACTTCTTTATAAACTTATGCAGAGATGCCTGGTTTTGGTTTATAAAGATGTCAACAATTGAAATAATCTGCATTTGTTATACAATATGGATACTTTAAACTTCCATAACAGTTAACTTGCATTAAACATAAAACAGTGTATTGAATAAAGTGCTTACATAAACAAGTATGTGTTTGACTGATATACGCTGTATGTGTGACTTAGACAACAAATGCGTTGGGATATCTTCAATGAAGAGAATAAGGGTACAAAATAATGGAATTGGTTTTCTAAAATTGATACAATTCAGGAAATCAATAATCTTATTTGTCAGATATTTTCCAAACAAATGTGAACAAACCAAATTTAACTTTGTGATCCATTGTTTATAATGTTGATAGGGAATTTGCTGTAAGGACAGAGTTGTTACAGATGGATTCATTAACAGCCTGACTCATGATGAAGTTGATACAGCATTTTAAAAAAGGTAAATTCCAACTTCTGATTGAACAGAGACACTCTTGCAGTCCGAATCAGTTATGAATACTGAGAAATTTCTAAATGGATTTCTGACAATTTGATTAGCAGCACATGGAGTGAAGAGGCTTTATTAGAATTACCAATGGGCCTTGGAGGGAAGTGAGTTCAGAACTTGCATGTTCAGGCCTCCAGACACCTTATTTTTATCATTGTTTTCCTAATGTTATAATTTAACCTGTAAAGGAAATTGTGTCTGGTGATTTATATCTCCACTACTAGTTTATTGTAACTACCTTGCCCTCTCCCTCACAAGTTTGTTTAATTTTCGGGTAATGCTACAGTTTGCAGTAGAAAGGCAATGAAATACTTCATCATTCCTTTGTCTCTACCATTTTTCTCATTGGTACTCATAGCAATGCCTCTGCAAACAGTGAATAGCAGAAACTCAGCAAATTATGTATTTTTAAAAAATGTTGTAATACACAACTGCTTCAGGCATCTTCCTTCCAATGTCAGAACTCTAATTCCCTTGTAAAATCATCTGTTTGACAAGTATCCAGTTGCACCTACAGCACTCTTTAATCAATAAATATAGTAGTAATTTGACTTTACACTCTATTATATACTCCTTTACCTTGACCTTATCGGGAGGCAGAAGATGTGTCTGGTGCCTAATCATCTGGCAGTAGTGGTGGTGGTTTGTACTGGGGCGCGTGAGGGGAAGGGGTAGAATTATGATGGTAGAATAGGCATATGTTAACTCTTTTTTCATTTTTTCATAGGGTACTAATTTTCCCCTAGCTTCACCATTTGGAAGGTTTGAATTACTGCTGTTTAGAACTAACTATGTAAGATGACCTTAGTTTCAAAATAAATAGAGACCCTTTTGTGGCAAAAAAATATTTTAAGGAACCCTTGGGAAAGGTAAAAGTGCATTTATTAAAGGGCTTTCAAGTGTTCACATTCTGGCTCCTTTTTTTATCTGCTCTGGCTGCATTAGAAAGATTCACCTGGGGCAGTGGAACAGATCAAAGAGGTACTGAGCTCTGTATCTTCTTCTGTGTCCCTTGCTTCTTTCTACTCTATGGTTCTGGCAACCACAGATGGAAGAGATGGAAGTATTGCTCTGTATTGTCTTCCTGTCTCTTCACACCCTCTGCTCATCCAGAGTAGGCATTTTGCACAGAAGGTGGTTAGTTTATTTGTAGCAGAGATGGGTATGTCTACACTGCACTTAGATACCTGCGGTTGGCCTACGCCAGCTGACTCTGGCTCGAGGGGCTTGGGCTAAGGGACTTTTTTAATTGCAGTGTAGGCATCCGGGCACAGGCTGGAGCCTGGACTCTGGGGCCCTGCAAGATGGGAGAGCCCTAAAGCTTGGGTTGCAGCCTGAGCCAAAACATCTACACTGCAATTAAACAACCCATTAGCTTGAACCCTGGGAGCCTGAGTCAGCTAGAACGGGCTAGTCATGACTTTTATTTGCAGTGTGGACATACTCTAAAGGCCCCAACCAAAGATCAGAGCTGCATTGTGTTAAACATGGTACACACATGTAATAAGAAATAGTTACTGGCCCAAAGAGCTTAGCAATCTAAGACAAACTAGGCTGGATCATCAACCTACTGGATTCATATTGTACTGTTGTCAACTGGCAACTTGTGACAAGCTTTGGCTTTGAACAATTATCAGTGCGCATTCTCTGTAATTACTTCTTGTATCATCATAACAAGGCATCTGGAACACATGTTTTGTAGTTTAAAAACAGGAATGTTGTCATGGACTAAATGAAAAACCAGGACATTTCAAATGTCCTAAAAGTAGTTCTCAAGATACCATATAAACAAGTCAGGACTGCCCAGTAGGACTAGGAGTGTGGTTTCTATACACTTAATGATGATTTTTATTCTAAACAACATGAAGTAACAGTTTTATGATTACCCATTGACTATCATTCCAAAAGTTACCAATACAACTTAATACCATATATTCAGAGCACTAGTGATAAAAGGTAACTTCTAGGGCAGGAAGTAGTAGCTACCCACTGATCTTCAACATCTAAGTAGGGCAGCAGAAAGTATATTTTTATTCTCTCATCTCTCTGCTTATCTTTGTTAAATAAAATGTCAAAACAAATCTACCAAATTAGTCACAATAGGGACAATACTCCCCAAACTAAACCACGGGCCCCAAGTACGATGTCAAACTCATCTGTTTTTTCTTGGCCATTGCAAGCAACTGAATGACTGCACCAATAGTCCAAACTCAAGTTTCAGGTGAGTCACCCTATGTCTGAAAACAGGCTGAACAATGACTCTGCCATAGGTAATCTAAAACTGTTTCATTAACAACTGCCAGGGTCTCAAAGAAAACAAGTGGTTAATGTCTGTCCTTCCTTAGATGGACTAGTGTCTGAAAGAGTCCTAAAGCCAATTGTATGTATGTCTGTCCATGCTACAGTGGAACTTGCAGTTTTGAGGCCAACAGATTCTGAAATACAGATTTTAAAGGAGCAGAATAATAAAGTCTTCCATAGTCTCCTCTGACACAGTGCAGTCTTCCTGGAGGCAGCCTTTATCTACTATGTGCTTCCCTGGTAGGTTATCTCTGACATACAATTTACCATGAAATACCCTCCACTGTATATTAAAGGGAACTCTGTTCTTTCAAAGGTACAACAATGCCCCACTGAGACAGTGTTCTGGACAATTCAGTACTGGGAAATGGCATTCTGAAAAATATTTCTGAAGGACCTTGTGATATAGCACAGTCCTAAAGTCTGAGCCACCATGCTCTAACCCTCCTGATCCAGGCCTTCAGTATCATATAGCCAGTGCAGTGCTTGCAACTCTTTTTGTCCTTAAGAACAAGATGAGAAGCCTGGAATTTGATCCTGGATCTCATCCTTGTTTCTAATGATGCCTAACACTAAGGTTATAGGCATACGTTTTCCTTCTTGAAAGTTAATAGTGGTTGGGGCATTTCAGACAGACTATGGTGTCATGTTCACCATTTCTCCCTCCCACCCCGCAGCATTTCTCAACAGTGTCAGCTCCTATTTTGGGATATATCTCCTCTAAGACACAGTTATTCTTCAGAACAACTCCTTTGACTGATCTAATAGAAAAAGGAAACTTGGCATTCACAATTTTTCCAGTTTGTCACCTGATGAGAGATGACAGTAGATGTACCATAGCCACTGAGAGGCTGTGCAGGCTGTCTTTTTGACATATTGAGCTAACACAGAGGCATTCAATTTTATTTCGGAATAATATAATTACTAGTACTGAAATCCTGGTTTATCAGAAGGATTAGATGGAGTTCAGATTGCAGATAAAATATAGCAATCTTTATGTAAAATATTTAAAAGAGCATTAAAGGTTTATACCCTTATAAAATATAAACAATAAAACCATCTCAAAAGTACGGGTCCTCTCTTTCTGGCAGTCAGCCTCCAAGCATCAGTGTTGGTTGTGTTGCCTAATGCATTCCCTGGCCTCCAGCTGTCATAACTTCACCACCAGCTGGAATGGCAGAATGCATCGTTTCTGTGGGATCGCTACTTTTTGAAGTGGCTGGCAGCTCTGAGGCTGATTGCAATGCAGGCTAGACAGTCTGCTTTAGAGACCTGTTGTTTTGCTCTGCTCTGCCACTCACCTGGTCTCAGGTTTGTTCCATTCAGTGAGCAATAGTTGGTTCCAAACTTAGGTCTCTCACAGGACCATTCAAAGTGCAGTAATTCAG